>NC_060126.1:52625278-52941278 GCF_021461395.2 Schistocerca americana
GTGCTACTTTATTGTGTCCCATCTGCACCTAACAAGGGCGCGACGTAATGCCAGCCACCACTGCGTTACCGTTGTGTATGAAGAGAGTCGCCTCTCACATGTGACACACACCTTCTCAATGTTCTTATGACTCTCTCCATCTGATAATAATTTCCAAGGTCCTCTACTGCACCACACGTTCTGGTAGGTTGATAATGCACCAGTATGTCAGATATTCAGTAACACCCGTGGGCCATATTTCAGCAGCAATTGTCGCTTCCGCCGGCCGGTGTGGCCGTGCGTTTAAAGGCACTTCAGTCTGGAACCGCGTGACCGCTACGGTCGCAGGTTCGAATCCTGCCTCGGGTATGGATGTGTGTGATGTCCTTAGGTTAGTTAGGTTTAATTAGTTCTAAGTTCTAGGCGACTGATGACCTCAGAAGTTAAGTCGCATAGTGCTCAGAGCCATATGAACCATTTTTTGAACTGTCGCTTCCTTTAGTCTACTGGAGACATAGTACGGCTCACCGAGGTTCGTTGAAAAATGCGAAATCATCCCTATTCCAGTGGATCCGTTCACATGTGTCACACACGTTCATGTACTGGCATATCACTTGCAGTTCCTTGCAGGTACTAAAATTGAGCGTTTGGTACTTCGGAGACAAGACACAGTTGAAGTCACCGCTTAGCAGAAAGAGGTCGTACCTGCCGGCAAAAGGAGCAGCAAAATCTGCTAAATAAAACTTTGCTCTTTCCTTATGTTGGTCTGTGCCAGAGGGAGCGTAGATGATAACGCAGATCCCGTGAAGACCCTGTGCAGTTCCATTGCCTGTGTCCCTTCCCACTTCTAGTTCGCCACGCCACCGTTATCGGACGAGTAATGTGATTTGTGCGTGAAGGGAACGCGTTGAGCCGCAGCTGATGTTTATATCACGGAAGAGTTGTAGCTTCACTGTCGAACCAGTGTTGATATTGACTGTCCCATTTTTATAGTCTTGCGGTTTGGTGGCCGTCATTTGAGACTGAGGTGGAGTAACGGACGCATCCGCAGCGTGAACACCCCCTATTTCCACGGCGGAGCTACCTTCCTACAGTCGTCCAATATCATCAGCCATCTGAGTGGATGGGAGCCTGCATCGTGTCCTTTACGCATTGTGTGTTAGCCCCTCCTGTGTCGTCTACTTGGTCCAACTCAATCGAGGGTGTTAGGAGCCACAACCCTTCACTGATCCATATCGTTGGGTGGTGTCCGCGATGCCTCTGTCGCATCCTGTTGGAAGCTGGAAGAACGTACGGGACCTGCAGGGGAAGGGTCATCAGAATAGCATGGCACTCTTTCACTATCTGAAAGTGCACAGTCGGCGTCGTCATGCTGCTGCAGCTCTCGTAACGATGCTCCAGGGTGTTACAACCATCACTGATCTCAGCTGGCAGGGAAAGGTCGTCACCTTGATCGAGTCGGGGCTATTTACGTCGTTTCGGCAAACGGTGCTTGCGCGTGAGTGCCTCATCGCCCTTAGTGCGCTTCGCGCCATGCGTCTGTACATCCATATCCTGCCCCAGTCTTGCCTCGGTCACCGTTTGCACTGGCGGTAGACGGTCGGACGTAATTGCGATCGGTGTTTCTTCCATGGTCCGCAACGGAGCTGCCACCACTGCTGAGTCGGAGCATCGATAGGCCTCGGTGTCGGGACTCCCGAAGAGTCGCCACGTATGTCAGCGGAAAGGACCTGTACCTTGTTGGTCGCCCATAGGCAATTGCGTTTATCTCCTCTGGAGGCATTATAACGGAGCATGGCCCTCACTGACGCATCCCGAACAGGTCTTTGGCTATTTTTTGTCTATCACTAGGGATCAGCTGTCTCTGAAATACAAACATCAGGGCACACATTCTGTCAACCCAATGTGTACCTGTCGGACGCCGTTGAGAACTGGATAAATTGTGGAATTTGCACCTTTTCCGGCGGTGTGGCCGATCACCATACCACATTGTCGTAATGGGTCTGTTTCCATCATTCTTGGTACCTCGAAGGGCAGTACAGAGACCCGTGTTGTGCAGATACCTAAACCCGCACGATCCACTGACATATCCTCTATATGGTCATCTGAGTGTCGAAACTTTAATCCTCATTTTACATCGTTCATTACCTAGTAACGTGCCATATCTGTTGCCCGCTTGGTGTAGGCGACGCTACTAACGCTGGATGAATGGATACGAATAAGGTCATTGCAATTCAATTGCCTTTCGTCTTGCAGAAAGCGTTCGATTTCATGTGCCTTAGGTCTCGCATACTCGTTAGAGAACGTGAACTTGAGCGTGTTCTTTCTGAGACAGTGTGCCATAGTCCTCATTTGTAAGAAATTACACATGCTAAGCTCGCTGCAGTAAACACGCGCACACGCAGCTGGGACGTAAACAGTACGTTCAAGCTGTGAAGGTCAGACTGAGTCAGCGTTCAGTGACGGAAAAAAATCTTTTTTTTTCCTTTATTGAGTTTCGATTCCCCACGAAGGGGGCTGGCTGGCAGCAGCTTACTACGCCGCTCTTCAGCCTACAGAATTTGTTTTAAAAAATGAAGATAATAAATAATAAAAATAGGCGATAAAATCGGTGACTTAAATGATAAAATTGCGGAAAATCGTGGAACTTGGAATATAAAACAAAGGGTTGATGATCCTAATGATATACATATGAAGCACGCAGGTAAAAGAATAGACAGACAATCAAAAAAACACGGCGACAGTCTGGTTTCTGTTCACAAGAGATATAAAATTTACACCCAGCGACAACATGGTTTCTGTTCGCAACACTTTGAAAAGACGAACAACACTGAACTTCCACTTGAACACTGCACTACAAAATTGGCACAAATATGATATACCACAGCCGAGGGCAGATTGGGGGGGGGGGGGGGGGGGCCTGGACAGACGTCGGGAAAGGAAAGGGGGGGACGGAGAGGAAAAAACGAAGCGGGGGGAGGGGGGAAAGAAGCCGACGCAGGACAAAGACCCATAGGAGGGAGGGGGGGCGGGTGCTGTGCAGACGCGACAGGCAGTGAGGAAAGGCAGAGGAGGGATATATAAAAGGGGATGGAGAGGGGAGGCAGAGAGAGGTTAGGTGGGGAGAAACAGGATGGAAGGAGGGGAAGAGGGAGCCCGAGGAAAGGACAGAGGAAAGGAGGGGGGGGGGGGTGAGGATCAGATTTGATAGGAGGGATAAATGGAGGGACAGAAGGCATCACCCGGGAGGGGGAGTTGATGGAAGCCACCTTGGGAAAGGAGATGAAGGGTGTAGAAATGGAGGGTAGGGGGGACACAACAGTAAAGGCGTGGCAGGGGGCAGTGGTTGGAGAGGAGAGGAGCAACCAGGGGATGAGGGGAACCGAGGCGGCAGGAGGTGTAGAGTATGCGGATATGTTCGAGGAATAGGAGCAGATGGGGGAAAGGAATGAGGCCGTAGTAGAGGATCCACATGGGGGACAGGAGGCGTACATGAAAGGCAAGGCAGAGTGCATGGCACTCGAGGATCTGGAGGGACTTATAGAATTTGGGGGGGGGGGGGTGAACCAGGCGGGACTAGCATAACAGAGGATGGGACGGATTAAGGATTAGTAGGTGTTGAGGATGGTAGAGGGTTGCAACCCCCATGTCCGGCCAGAGAGGAGTTTGAGAAGTCGGAGGTGGTTGTGGGCTTTGGATTGGATGGAGTGGAGATGAGGGATCCAGGTGAGGTGACGGTCAATGGTGAGGCCAAGGTAGGTGAGGGTGGAGGAGAGGCGGACAGGACGGGCACAGACAGTAAGGGACAAATCCAGGAGCTGTAAGGATGGAGTGGTAGGGCCTACAATGATTGCCTGGGTCGTGGAAGGATTGATTTTCAGGACCCACTGGTTACACCATGCGACAAAAAGGTCAAGTTGATTATGGAGAAGGCGTTGGGACTGTTGGAGGGTAGGAGCGAGGGTAAGGAATGCGGTGTCATTGGCATACTGCAGGAGGTGTACTGGAGGGGGAAAAATCTTTCAAACCTTGTATATATGTTAATAGCCCTTGTTCAAAACTATGTTTGATGCATTTCTCTTTTTTTTTCATTATTCTTTGAAAAACACAGAAAATGTTTCACTTTAAGAAGCAATTTTCGCACTAAACTGAAGAAAGAAATTGTTTGAATTTTATACCCTGAAGCGCCAAAGAAACTGGTATACAAATGCATATTCGAATACAGAGATATGTAAACAGCCAGAATACGGCGCTGCGGTCCACAACGCCTATATAAGACAACAAGTGTCAGGTGCAACTGTTAGATCGGTTACAGCTGCTACAATGGCACGTTATCAAGATTTAAGTCAATTGAACGTGGTGTTACAGTAGGCGCACGAGCTATGGGACACAGTATCTCCGAAGTAGCGATGAAGTGGGGATTTTCCCGTACGATCATTTGACTAGTGTACTGTGAATATGAGGAATCCAGCGAAACATCAAATCACGACATAGCTGCGGACGGAAAAAGATCCTGCAAGAACGGGACCAACGACGACTGAAGAGAACCGTTCAACGTGACAGAAGTGAAACCCTTACTGCAGATTTCAATGCTTGGCCATCAACATGCGTCAGCGTGCGAACCATTCAACGAAACATCATCGATATGGACTTTCTGACCCGAAGACTCAGTCGTGTACGCTTGATGACTACACGACACAAAGCTTTACGCCTCGTCTGGGCCCGTCGAGAGCGACATTGGATTGTTAATGACTGGAAACATGTTGGCTGGTCGGACGAGTCTCTGCATTAGATTTATGTACTAAATCATGAACAACATTACGTCCACACACTTGTTCAAAAAAAAAGAAATGGAGAAGACACATCATTCAATGCTGAATGGGAACTGCTTCCTGAACGCCACGTAAAGTGCTTAATACACCATCGTACTATTATTATGTGGAAAAAAAATATTCACTGGAACAGTATGGAAAAAACTGAGTTCAGGGAAAATAGATCAGTGACAAAATCTTTTATGGTCGACACCGCCAGTCACTTAATGTAATCAAGTCTTTCAACGAAGTGGGTGAATGATGTGCTAACAGATATGGCTGTCAAGATTGATGCTGTAAAACAAAAGTTAATCGTATGGAACAATCAGTTTCATGACATGGAACAGTTCTCATAACTCAAGCAGTCACTTCTCGACCAGACACCGAGCGAGGTGGCACAGTGGTTAGACACTGGACTCGCATTCGGGAGGACGACGGTTCAATCCCGCGTCCGGCTATCCTGATTTAGGTTTTCCGTGATTTCCCTAAATCGCTCCAGGCAAATGCCGGGATGGTTCCTTTCAAAGGGCACGGCCGACTTCCTTCCCCGTCCTTCCCTAATCCGATGAGACCGATGACCTCGCTGTTTGGTCTCCTTCCCCAAATAACCCAACCCCAACCCCTCGACCAGACCTGATTACCTCCGTTTAGTAACTGAAAAATTTCGTCATGAGGTCTCTCAGAGATTTCAAGACTTTGCTCTTTGAAGACTGGTTTCGATTTATTTGTGACTGCTGATGTACCTCCTCATTACCCCCAACTTGAGCTGACAGATGCACAGCGTAGCACCCTGCTCGATGGCCTTTTAGTCCAATCTAGGAATTTACAGGAATCCTGTAAAATGTTACTCCAAGAGCCATGTCGCTGATTGCACGGCGAAGTCGGTAAAAGGAGTGAATGTTACATTCAGTGTAGATGTGCGAGCTGTTTTCCTTTTTCTTTCTTTTCTCTTTTTTCTCTTGTAATAAAATCCCCCAACGTTGAGGTTTAACAGATTGTAATGGGCGTAATACCATGTATTTGCATCACGAACTATAGTTCCAGATGTATTAGATGTAGCTTAGTGCCCGCTGCTTCGATCGAGTAGTCTGTACCGTCTGCTATGATTTTTTTTTCTCTTTAACCAAGTTTTTATTTTGTTCACAAATTTTAATAACTTCCAAGCTTTTCGCGCTAATTAAGGTCATAGAAGTATGGTGTTTCACGAATGTGCTTCGAAAAGCGATTTTGGTGTCTGGAGTCCAAGGGTTTAGTCAATCATACCTTTTACGTTCTTTTGCTGATATTTCCATAGGAACTTTCCTTCCCTGACGTATGTTTTTTAATGTAGAACCGGGAAGTGAAATATCACTTTTCATAGATTTAGCTATGAAATTTTTTAATATAAAGTGATATTTTCTTAATAATTTAACCCTCTATTTCACCCCCCAAGGAACTGAATTTTAAAAAAGAGTGAAAAACTTATTTTTAAATTTCTGACGGAGAATCCGAATACCGACGTTCATAGATGCAGCTTCAAAAATGCTTTAGCAGTACTTTAATAATGAATTGTTTCCAAAAAATTATCATCCACTATTTTACCTCTTAATGGTTAAATCTCCAAAAACACCGAGACGTATATTTTTTTATATCTTAGAGAGAAACCAAATACTAATTTTTGTAGTTCTTCCTTCAGAATTGCTTTAAGAGCGCCATATTTTCGAAAAGCCTTTCATCCCCTGCTTCACTCCTTTTCAGTGGTATTTAGAACAATTCCTTCTTAAACGATATCTACAGTATAAGATCCAGACCCTCTCCAAATTTCATGTTTCTATCGTTAGCGGTTTGGGTGAGCGATGCTGTCAGTCAATCAGTCGGGACATTGCCTTTTTCAAATAGAGACTGAGTATTCGAAAGTTACGTTTTCCTACACATCCACATTAACTTACATTTTTCTACATTTAGAGCAAGCTTCCATTCTTCACATTTTCTCTGTCATTTCGTATACTTCCACAGACACTCAACGAGCACACCTTCACGTAACCCACAGCGTCATCATCTAACAGCCGTAAACTGCTGCTCAACTCGCCCATCAGATCATTTTAGTACGTAGATCTGGTCCTTTCATTAAACTTAAATTAATTTGTGTTTTGCGAAAAGCCGCTAATATCGAGTAAACAGGAGCGTGAGATTACGTGAGTTTTGTCGTTAACAATAGTGAGCTTCATTCCACTAAATTAAATGTTGTGCATTTCAAAGCACATTCCAAATTATTTCATTTAACTGCACTATACTATCTAAAGTCACTAACTGCAATATTTATACTTTTTTCCTTGTAATTTTAACTACATATGTGTACGCATTCTGTTGCAATGCGATTATTTCAGTATTACTTCTGACAACTACTGTTCAGGTCATTACTACCTTTTCGAACAATAATTGCTCTCTTGGGATGGTGACCGTAATTATTAATCATCTTAAACCATTTCACTTTAGTTGTTGTAGCCTAATCGATCCATGTGGTACCCTTTTGTGTTAGTACTGAGCGATTGTACTAATTATCAACAAAGACGACATAAAGTATAAGAGTGGCAGAGTAGTAAGAGAGAAATAAACTATTTTTCGGAATAGCTTGTTGTACACATCTTCCCTTCAATCAGGTTCAAATTTCTTCGGAAACGGTAGCCTTATTGCAAATTTTATTATTTCCGTTAGGCACATGCAAAACACGGTCAGTTTTCGACAGTGAACGATTAGTAAGGAACGGGATGTTACGTTGGTGCTTCGTCGTTGTGCTGGATAAGACATTTGGTCAAAGTGTGGAGCAGTAGCGGTAGGCGGAATGATGATACTGATCGAAGACACAAAAGAGACGACAGCGACAATGAGCTGACGTGTTGGACGCGGACTCGCTTTTATAGAAGCGGAAAGTACCGAACGACGTCATACGGCGCTTCTGCTCCGCGCAGCCGTCGGCGGGATGTGGGTCGGTGGCGGGCAAAGTGACCGCAGATCGCAATTACCCGGCCGTCTGCCCGCGTCACGTAATTACCCCGCCGCTCCGGCTACGGGCAGAAACTGCCAATTAAGCGAGGTACGTACAGACAGAGCAGTACGTGGCCAATTCGCTGCCGCCGTTAGAACTGCTGCACATCAGGGGATGCCCAGGCGTGTAGAAACTGAATAAAATTCACTGAGGACCCCTTCATATAGGTGCCAGATGAATATCGTAAAAAAAAAACAATTATGTATACGCCACAGTGTTCTCTACACGTTTAAAAATGTCTACGCCTACGTACAGACGCCACAAACCACCATAGGTTGCATGGCGGAGGCAACTTTCGACACCTACCACCCATTCCCTTTTCTGTTCCACTCGCAAATGGAGTGAGGGTGTTAAGGCATAAAGTCAAGCGCCGTTACGCAAGTCGGGAACGACAGAGACGATCTGGCTGTGAGAAGACGTCAGCCAATCACACGGTGACCAACCCCTCTCTAGGACGACAACGTTCGCTTAGGGGAGACAGGTAGTCGACCCAACTATATCCGATCCGCCGGCAACCCAACCAAGAGATAGTCAACGGACCCACCGACAAGACGACTTGCTTTCTACCCGACCAGTACAAAAGAAACTCCAAAGCCAAAACGTAATACTTTCAATGGTAAAATTTATCAACTGAAAGACGGATTGGCAGAGGGTAACAGTTTCACTGGGACGCTGGCTGACATTTTTGTAAATCACTTCGAAAACGAATTCTTTGACGAAAATCCTGATATCGCTAAGAAAATTGTATTACAGAAGGTATGTTGAGGAATCTATTTTATAATACAAAGGAGATAAAAATGATATCGAAAACGCAGAAAAAAAATTGAGCTCTCAACACCCGAAAACTAGAGTCACTACGGATTTTGCCCCCTCCCCTCCCCCCATGAACCACGGACCTTGCCGTTGGTGGGGAGGCTTGCGAGCCTCAGCGATACAGATGGCCATACTATAGGTGCAACCACAACGGAGGGGTATCTGTTGAGAGACCAGACAAACGTGTGGTTCCTGAAGAGGGGCAGCAGGCTTTTCAGTAGTTGCAGGGGCAACAGTCTGGATGATTGATTGATCTGCCCTTGTAACACTAACCAACACGGCCTTGCAGTTCTGGCACTGCGAACGGCTGAAAGCAAGGGGAAACTACAGCCGTAATTTTTCCCATGGGAATGCAACTTCACTATATGGTTAAATGATGATGGCGTCCTCTTGGGTAAAACATTCCGGAGGTAAAATAGTCCCCCATTCGGATCTCCGGGGGGGGGGGGGGGGGGGACTACTCAAGAGGACGTCTTTATCAGGAGAAAGAAGACGCGTCCTACGGATCGGAGTGTGGAATGTTAGATCCCTTAATCGGTCAGGTAGGTTAGAAAATTTTAAAAGGGAAATAGATAGGTTAAAGTTAGATGTAGTGGAAATTAATGAAGTTCGGTGGCAGGAGGAACAAGACTTCTGGTCAGGTGAATACAGGGTTATAAATACAAAATCAAATAGGGCTAATGCAGGCGTAGGTTTAATAACGAATAAAAAAAATAGGAGTGCGGGTAAGCTACTACGAACAGCGTAGTGAACGCATTATTGTGGCCAAGATAGACACGAAGCCCATGCCTTCCACAGTAGTACAAGTTTATATGTCAACTAGCTCTGCAGATGAAGAAGAATTTGGAAAAATATATGATGAGATAAAAGAAGTTATTCAGGTAGTGAAGGGATACGAAAATTAATAGTCATGGGTGACTAGAATTCGAAAGTAGGAAAAGGGAGAGAAGGAAACATAGTAGGTGAATATGGATTGGGGGTAAGAAATGAAAAAGGAAGCCGTCTGGTAGAATTTTGCACAGAGCATAACCTAATCATAGCTAACACTTGGTTCAAGAATCATAAAAGGAGGCTGTATACATGGAAGAATCCTGGAGATACTAGAAGGTGTCAGATAAATTATATAATGGTAATACAGAGATTTAGGAACCAGGTTTTAAATTGTAAGATATTTCCAGGGGCAGATGTGGACTCCGACCACAACATATTGGTTATGAACTGCAGATTGAAACTGAAGAAAGTGCAAAAAGGTGGGAATTTAAGGAGATGGGATCTGGATAAAATGACTAAACCAGAGGTTGTACAGAGTTTCAGGGAGAGCATAAGGGAACAATTGACAGGAATGGGGGAAAGAAATACAGTAGAAGACGAATGGGTAGCTCTGAGGGATGAAGTAGTGAAGTAGCTAAAAAGACGAGGGCTAGTAGAAATCCTTGGGAAACAGAAGAAATGTTGAATGTAATTGATGAAAGGAGAAAATATAAAATGCAATAAATGAAGCATCCAAAAAGGAATACAAACGTCTCAAAAATGAGATCGACAGGAAGTGCAAAATGGCTAAGCAGAGATGGCTAGAGAACAAATGTAAGGATGTAGAGGCTTATCTCATTAGGGGGAAGATAGATACTACCTACAGGAAAACTAAAGAGACCTTTAGAGAAAAGAGAGCCACTTGTAAGAATATCAAGTGCTCAGATGGAAACTCAGTTCTAAGCAAAGAAGGGAAAGCAGAAAGGTAGAAGGAGTATGTAGTCTATACAAGGGCGATGTACTTGAGGACAATATTATGGAAATGGAAGAGGATATAGATGAAGATGAAATGGGAGATTATACGATACTGTGTGAAGATTTTGACACAGCACTGAAAGACCTGAGTCGAAACAAGGCCCCGGGAGAATTAGAACTACTGACGGCCTAGGGAGAGCCAGTCCTGACAAAACTCTACCATCTGGTGAGCAAGATGTATGAGACAGGCGAAATATCCTCAGACTTCCAGAAGAATATAATTATTCCAATCCCAAAGAAAGCAGGTGTTGTCAGATATGAAAATTACCGAACCATCAGTTTAATAAGTCACAGCTGCAAAATACTAACGCGGATTCTTTACAAACGAATGGAAAAACTGGTAGAAGCCGACCTCGGAGAAGATCAGTTTGGATTCCGTAGTAATGTTGGAACACGTGAGACAATACTGACCTTTCGATTTATCGTAGAAGAAAGATTAAGGAAAGGCAAACCTACGTTTCTAGCATTTGTAGATTTAGAGAAAGATTTCGACAATGTTGACTGGAATACTCTCTTTCAAATTGTAAAGGTGGCAGGGGTAAAATACAGGGAGCGAAGGGCTATTTACAATTTGTACAGAAACCAGATGACAGTTATAAGAGTCGGGGGCACGAAAGGGAAGCAGTGGTTGGGAAGGGAGTGAGACAGGGTTGTAGCCTGTCCCCGATGTTATTCAATCTGTATATCTGCAAGTAGTGAAGGAAACAAAAGAAAAATTCGGAGTAGGTACTAAAATCCATGGAGAAAAAATAAAAACTTTGAGGTTCGCCGATGACATTGTAATTCTGTCAGACACAGCAAAGGACTTGGAAGAGCTGTTGAACGGAATGGATAGTGTCTTGAAAGGAGGATATAAGATGAACCTCAACAAAAGCAAAACAAGGATAATGGAATGTAGTCGAATTAAGTCGGGTGATGCTGAGGGAATTAGAGTAGGAAATGAGACACTTAAAATAGTAAAGGAGTTTTGCTATTTGGGGAGCAAAGTAACTGATGATGGTCGAAGTAGAGAGGATATAAAATGTAGACTGGCAATGGCAAGGAAAGCGTTTCTGAAGAAGAGAAATTTGTTAACATCGAGTATAGATTCAAGTGTCAGGAAGTCATTTCTGAAAGTATTTGTATGGAGTGTAGCCATGTATGGAAGTGAATCATGGACGATAAATAGTTTGCACAAGAACAGAATAAAAGCTTTCGAAATGTGGTGCTACAGAAGAATGCTGAAGATTAGATGGGTAGAGCACATAACTAATAAGGAGGTACTGAACAGAATTGGGGAGAAGAGGAGTTTGTGGCACAATTTAATTAGAAGAAGGGATCGGTTGGTAGGACATGATCTGAGGCATCAAGGGATCACCAATTTAGTATTGGCGAGCAGCGTGGAGGATAAAAATCGTAGAGAGAGACCAAGAGATGAATACACTAAGCAGATTGCAGTAGGTACTGGGAGATGAAGAAGCTTGCACAGGATAGAGTAGCATGGAGAGGTGCATAAAACCAGTCTCAGGACTGAAGACCACAACAATTAGTCTTTCTCCTCTTTCATTCCTTGTCCCAAGCCCATATTCTCCTGTAACCTTTTCTTCTACTCCTTCCCCTACAACTGCATTCCAGTCGCCCATGACTATTAGATTTTCGTCCTCCTTTACTTACTGCATTACCCTTTCAATATCCTCATACACTTTCTCTATTTGTTCATCTTAAGCTTGCGACGTCGGCATGTATACCTGAACTATCGTTGTCAGTGTTGGTCTGCTGTCGATTCTGATTAGAAGAACCCGGTCACTGAACTGTTCACAGTAACAGATCCTCTGCCCTACCTTCCTATTCGTAACGAATCCTACACCTGTTATACCATTTTCTGCTGCTGTTGATATTACCCGATACTCATCTGACTAGAAATCCTTGTCTTCCTTCCACTTCACTTCACTGACCCCTACCAAATCTATATTGAGCCTTTGCATTTCCCTTTTCAGATTTTCTAGTTTCCCTACCACGTTCAAGCTTCTGACATTCCACGCCCCGACTCGTAGAACGTTATCCTTTCGTTGATTATTCAATCTTTTTCTCATGGTAACCTCCCCCTTGGCAGTCCCCTCCCAGAGATCCGAATGGGGGACTATTCCGGAATCTTTTGCCAATGGAGAGATGATCATGACACTTCTTCAATTACAGACCACATGTCCTGTGGATACACGTTACGTGTCTTTAATGCAGCAGTTTCCATTGCGTTCTGCATCCTCATGTCGTTGATCATTGGTGATTCTTCCGCCTTTAGGGGCAATTTCCCACCCCTAGGACAAGAGAGTGCCCTGAACCTCTATCCGCTCCTCCGCCCTCTTTGACAAGGCCGTTGGCAGAATGAGGCTGACTTCTTATGCCGGAAGTCTTCGGCCGTCAATGCTGATTATTTATCAAAATTTTGGCAGTAGCGGGGATCGAACCCGGGACCGAAGACGTTTTGATTATGAATCAAAGACGCTACCCCTAGACCACAGGTACCCTGGCAATGGATACAGATCTTCTACACTTCTCACAAACTTGATCCCCCTCAGCCGCTTGTCTCTCCCATCCTTTCCCTCCCCCATCCACTGTTGCACCTGTATTCCCACATCCCACCCACTCTCCATCTCTCCACCTATAAAGGCACATTTGCATGCCGAGCGTGAGTTTCCTCGGAAACGCGAGATATTAATTAAATAAATAATCAGTGACAAATAAATAAAGCCTATGGCACACAACTGCAGCGCTGTGTCGCTGATAAAACAAAAGCACAATTACGTTACTCGTATGTTTGATTAAGAAAGGAGAGCTCTGGTTGAAGTGGTGCGAGAAGCACCTATTTTAGTTTATTGTCTGGCACACCGCCATATTTCATGTAATAGAAAATTACTGCGAGTTGCAACCATACTAGGCACTCGATTCTGAAAAGAATTTATATATTTAAAAGTAAGTAGGATTATGAACTGTAGGCTTATTCATTGAATATATCTGATTTAACTAACTGTGTAAATTTTTGTTTAGTAGACAATCACCTCTGTACGACGTTTTGGCATGGCTGGCAAATTATTGTAATATTGAGATTTAGATTATAAGTCCGCACCTACCGCAGCAGTCTTTGGAAACGATTTAATTACGAAGTCTGATTATTTCAGTTTTATTTCACGGTCAACTACGAGTAACATTGCCTTTACGAAAAAGCCATTGTCAAGCGTCTGATACCGAATAATTAAAACCTGACGACTCATAGGAGAGACAATCATACAGATAAAATAATTAATATTTTATTTTATTTAATTTATTTTATTAATTTTATATTGGCGACTGCGTGTCGGACTTGTTATTTTGCCATTTGTTACATTGTTCTCTTTGTTTCATGTGAAAAATCAACTTTCTGGACCTGGACTTGACTATATGAGAAATAACAAAAATCAGAAGATATTTTCCAATTATAAAATTTTTGCGGGAAGACGCAAAGAAGCTTCCAGCAAAATAAGGTAAGACGCAGCATCTTTGCATTAGCAGGCTTGACCAGACGTATAATCCAGTGTATTAGCTTTTCAGTAAAATTCTGTAGTGTTTCTTTTCCGCATAACAGTTTCAGTGATAAATTTCATTCTCAGTACTTTTCCCTAAACAATAACGTATGCAACAATACCAATACACGAGTGTACAATATGGCCGACTTCTGTACGATATCATGTAACATGGCCAGCAGCCATTACCAATAATCTCAAATTCAGTTTATATTTTTAAATTAACAGACAGCCATTGTTGCTACGACCGATTCATGCTCAACTGCATTTTATTTTAAAATCAGTGTCAAATATTTTCTTGAAACATATATCACGTGTGGCATGGTAATAACTAGAAAACAATACGCAGAAAATGGAACAGCAAAGACGTACTATTCAGACGCAATCCGACTCGGACGAGAGACAAATGTTAGAAAATGACTTTACGACAGCAACCGGTAGTGACGATTCATCAAACATTGACGCAAGTGTTGACGAAAATTTTGACAATAGGCCTTCCACCACAAAAATTTCAAAGTGTCAATCAGAGCCCATGTTAATGCATGACGTCACGTCTAATGACGCGGCGGGGGCAGAGACCTTGCAAACGGTAAACATTGCCGACATGTTACATATGCTAATGAAACAAAACGCCGAAAACATGGCAACCTTACAGACGCAAAATGAACAGTTAAAGACACAAAATGACGAAATCAAATCTGATCTCATAGCACTCAAGACAGGTAATGACACTTTATGCAAGCGTGTGGAACTTATAGACGCCACACTGACCAAACAGATGACTGAACTCAGTGCTAAATTTTCCCAGCTTAATACGAGACAAGAAAAGACTACAACTGACGTAGCACTTTTACAGACACAAGTAAAAAACCTTAATGTCACGTGTGAAGTTCTTACTGAACAAATCCAAACATATCCTTCAGTACATGACAACCTTGAAAAACGAATTACTGACGTACAGAATAAATTTGACAATGTTGAATAACACCTGACTGACATCTTACAATCTGATGCCACAGCTCATTTTCAAAATATTAATAAAGAATTTCATGATTGGGTAGTCAACAAAGACAAACATTTTGATAGATGCTTACGTGAAAATTTACCAACAATGGTGCACGACTCCGTAGCGCAATACATTACTAATAACAAACAGCTGATCAGTGACGCAGTACAATCCGTCACTGCACCCATGGGACAATTCACCGATCGACCACAGTCTGAATGTAACGAAAATATCAGTCAAAATGCACAGTTCAGGAACCAATATACATTCGAGTATGACACACACATACCGCACACGACAAACACACAAGAACAAAACACACCACAACTACAACACATACCACGATGTGCAAACACAAACACAAGCTATTATCATGGTAAACCACAGCAACATTATCGTAATTACTCGCCAGCTGGACATAGCAGTAATTACAGTGGGACAAATCCATATCATAATGCAAAGGAAGACGAAAGCTTAATGAAACACAGGCAATTTCAGATTTTTATCCCAGAAAAACGAACCATTCATCCGGTGATTTTTCTCAAATCTTTTAGTAACGCATTTCCACGCACTTGGAGTGACCGGAAAAAGATTTCATATATTGTCGGTTACATCCAAGGCGATGCAGCTGTCTGGGCATACAGTCAAGCTGACGTATGTACCACGTACAGTGAGTTTGAGCGTGCTTTTCTGAACAAATTCTGGTCGCAATCCGTTCAGGAGCGACTCAGAAGACAAATTTTAGAACCTGAAACTTTTAACAGTAAAAATGGTAACTTACGCAGATATTTCGAAAAATACTTGAACATGGGACACTTTTTAGACGAACCAGTCGCAACGCGAGATATACTCCGTGCGTTGAAGGCCAAATTGCCTTTCAACATTAAAGAAAAACTCCTACATATCCCGGATGACGATTCAGATTATTTTTTAACAGCTTTAGATTCGGTTGACATGTTACTTGAAGATCAGCGCTTCGCGCGGCAAAACAGCAGCCACAATGTTTACACTAGTGGTATGCAAAACATGCAGGCTTGCCAACACAATTCTGGCGCGCCCACAGTTGGATACGCGGTACAACAAAAACAGCAAACTCACATGCCGTCTCAGTACGGAAATCAAAATCAACACGCGTATTCCAATACAAACAATAGTTACAACAGTAATAACATTTCATGCGGCAATCCATACAAAAGGCACCGCGGTAATAACTACAACGGTAACAACGGATACAAAGGTAATAACAAAAACACAAACAGAAATAGAAATAATAATAACTACGAGCCAAGACAGCATCAAGGTTGGACTCGTAACGATCAGTACTTTCATTCAAACTCTGCTTTACCACAGCAGCCACCAGGTCAAAATTGGAGCATACCTTACGACCGACAGGTAAGTTATAATGCGCAACAGCAACAACAACCGCAAAAGTTTGGAGATCATAATAGGCAATATCCGAATGTGAATATAATAGAAATGACACCTGATGCACAACCTCAATCTGTGTCAGTACCTAGTACAAATGCTAATCCAACAAACTAGAAACAGTCACTACTTTGCCCCAGGTCGTGGCTGAAGAATCCTTGGGGGGCGGCTTCAATGTTAATCAGTTATTTGACACCACACTTGAACAACAGAATAATGATATGCCGAGTAATTCTAAACAAAAACTACCTGTTTTATTTATAAGATACAACCACAATAACAATATATCAGATGAACTTTTACAAGACAGTACACAATGTCGTTTAAACACAAATGAAATTGTTTTAGCATCCACTACTGGTGTAGTAGGTGGGATTCCAACTACTATTATCCTAGATACAGGTGCAGCTGTGAGCGTTTTATCTTTTAATTTTTATAAAAAGATGTGTGAATTGGAACCTGTGCCTGAGTTTCCTGCCCAAAACTGTAAAATAACTACTGCACTAGGTAATAAGTCATGTAGGGTTACGAAGCAAGTTTTTGTAAACGTTAAAATAGGTAATGGAACCGTACAATGGCCATTCCTGGTTGTACAAAACCTTGTGACAAATTGCATATTAGGAATAGATATTATGAGCGAGAAGGACTGCATTATAGACTTCTCCAAAGGTAAATGTATTTTAAATGATAAAAGCAGGGTAATTATTATTGATTTGGACAGGAGAACTCTAAAGCATGACAAACACTGCACAGGGTACAAGGTTCAGTTAGTACTTGACAAAGACATTCAAGACATGCAAACACACTCATCTGACGCAGAGCTAATGGACTTGAAAACATTGCTTGATCATAAGATAAGTGAAGCTACAGCTCTCAGTGTACATGAACGTATAAAACTACAGGAAGTGTTATCCAAATATTTACAAGTTTTTACCAAACGATTAGGTCTTATCAACACGTATGTGTACAAGATTGAAGTTAAGCCTCACAAGATCTTCTACCATAAGACATATAACGTACCGTTATCTCAACGACCTGCTGTGTGGCAAGAATTAAAACAAATGTTAAACTGGAAGGTCATTGAACCATCCACCTCACCTTACTGTAGTCCTCTACTTGTTGTCAAAAAATCAAATGGAAGCATTAGGTTAGTGTTAGACGCACGAGCTATTAATGAAATAATTTTACCGGTTCACACAAAACCTGAAAATTTAGAAGAGCAATTACAGAAATTTCTAGATGCAAAATATTTTTCCACAATAGATCTCGCTAATTCGTTTTGGCAGGTGGGTATCACTCCTGATTCTCGGAAATATACTGCATTTATGTTCGGGGGGCGAACCTATCAGTTTTGTGTTCTACCCTTCGGACTGAATGTCAGCTCTGGGGTATTCATTACAGCCCTGGATACCGTGCTTGGCGACGATTTAGTTGAGACAGTCACACACTATGTAGATGATATACTGATAGCTACACAATCCTGGAATGAACACGTTGACACACTTCAAAGAATTTTAGAAAAATTTGCACAAGCTGGAGTCACAGCCAATCTTAGAAAATCAAAGTTTGGTTGCAGTGAGATAAAGTATTTAGGACATATCATTAATTCACAGGGCATACGTCCGGATCCCAGTAAATTAGATGCTATCAGAAACTTTCCTAGCCCTCGAACTAAAAAGCAGTTAAAATCATTCCTTGGGCTATGTTCATTTTTCAGACGTTTTTTGCCACAACCACTTTTGAACAGTAAACATCTGCTAAATCTACTCAGAAAGAATCAAGTTTGGATCTGGTCGGAACAGTGCCAGAATGACTTTAATACAATTAAACATGCTTTAGTGAATGCTAACATATTGAGCCATCCAGATTTCAATTTAGATTTTTGTATGACTTGTGACGCTTCACGTACTGGCTTGGGCTGTTGCTTATTTCAAGTTGTAAAGAATAAAGAGGAGGAACAGATAAGAATTATTGGGTTTGCGAGTTGCACTCTAACTGAATGTGAGCGTACATACTCCACTACTGAGTTAGAAACACTTTCCATAGTATGGGCATTCAAGAAATTCAATTATTATTTATTTGGAAAACATACAGTAATTTACACCGATCACCAGGCCCTGACATTTTTGTTAACTTGTAAACTTGTACATCCTAGACTATCACGATGGGCAGTTACACTTCAGAACTACTCTTTTGAAATTAAGTACATAAGAGGTAAGGACAACACCATTGCAGACACTTTGTCTAGACTTCCACAAGGTATGAATGATACCAACAGTGACTTAGAAAATATAAATGACTACAGGATTCTCTTAATGCAAGACAAGCAGTATCACCAATATTATATTGATATGTGCAGAAACATGGCTGAATTACAAAAATCTGATCCTCACTGGTATAAAATAATAACATTACTGGTAGAAAAACACAATCATCCTTTGACTAAGTATTACAAGTTACACAATGATGTGCTATTTTACCGCCGACATCCAAATGCTACTAACTGGTGTGTATGCATTCCCAAAGAGTCTGAACGTAATTTAATTTGGCATACATACTTAGTATGGGGTCATTATGGGACAAAAAAGTGTTTAGCGAAGCTCAGTACATACTGTTATTTTAGCAATATGAGAAGAAAAATTTACAGGGAACTGAAAACATGTGTCATATGTCAAAAATCAAAACCTCAGAATTTATCCACAAAAACAGATTTACATTCTATTTTACCTAGTAAACCCCTGGAAATTCTGTGTACTGACATCAGTGGACCGCATCCAGCAAGCTCTGGAGGCGTCAAATATATCTTAGCTTTTTACGATATA
Organism: Schistocerca americana; assembly: GCF_021461395.2. NCBI lineage: Eukaryota > Metazoa > Arthropoda > Insecta > Orthoptera > Acrididae > Schistocerca > Schistocerca americana. The sequence goes on from NC_060126.1 coordinate 52,644,481, forward strand.
TTTTCTAAACATGTTAAACTTTATGCTTTAAAATCCGTCACTGCAAGTGCTATAATACGAAGATTCTCAAGTGATTACCTGACGCACGTGGGAAAACCTAAAGCAATTCTATCAGATAATGCAGCATACTACTCTGGGTACAAATGGAGAAATTTCTTGAAGGACAATAACATTAAAAGTATATTTATTTCGAGGTTTAGTCCACAATGTAACGCGACTGAGAGACTTTTCCGAGAATTAAATCGTTTCATGAGGACCTATATTTCATCAAAACATACTAATTGGGTGTCCTACCTAAGTCTTTTCGAAGACGTACACAATAACTTAAATATTTACGATACAAATTACACACCTAACGAGATCATGTTCAATTGCAAACAGAACGATCAGTGGATAGAACCATTACCTAAGTTGTCAGACAAGGAAATCACACCTGAACAGAAAATAAAAGAAGTATTGACTACATTGACACATCACGCACAAATACGAAACAAACATCACAGAAACATAATAAAAAGAAAACAAAAATTCGAGGTAGGAATGCTTGTACTACTTCGTACTCATCATAAATCTGTTGCACTCAAACGACGCAACGCTAAGTGGCATCTGCTACATGAAGGACCTTATGTAATTGTTAACATACCGCACCCTGGTGCGTATCTGTTACAACATCGTAGAACTAACAAAATTATTGGGCTATACGCACACCGAGATCTTAGAGCATTTCATGCTGAATAATGTCAAAGACATACCCATCAAAATATTGCTAAGCAACTCGAAAAACTCTGTTGCTACAACACAGATAATAAGTAGTATAGAAATTTTCATTTCAGCGTTCCAGAGTCGCAGTTGAAGACAGAAGAACTTTTCTTTCAACGCCGCGGCTCCACCGAGAAGACTGAATATTAAAGTAAAATTTATGATTACGTAGCAGTGAATGACATGTTAATTTTTCACGGAACATTTGTTATTGTAGGTACCACTGACTTGGTATGACACCTGACGAACTGACAGACGTCATCTGTGAAGCGTTCTTTTACTTTGAGAAATAGATTAGACGCACATCTCTCAACACGAAAAGCATCTATCAGTAGTCAAGGCCACACAGACACTCTACACACACGCACAAAACGCGAGGAATCGAACATTTTCTCTCTCTTACTATTTTGAATATTTATTGAGTAGCGAAAACGCCTGGTCTTGCCTACTGATGTAATGAATGTTGTGTCTAACCTATCTTAATTTCAGATGACATCACAAAAAAAACATCGATAATATCCCAGCAAAACCGCTAAAGAGGATGTAAATATCTGCAATTCATGTAATCAAATGTGACACAATGTAATAACATATAGCGATGTAATGATGATGTAAACATGTTTATGTGCAACTGTATTATGTTTATGCTAAGAAAATATGTGACGTGTGTATGTATAATTACTTTTTTTTTTTTAACTGATGTATTTGAACAAAACGAGTGCCAAAAAGACATTGCATAGTGAACCTCTGTTCACGGACATTAACGAACATTACTAACTCTGCAACTACGCAGAAACCTATGTGAAGGAAACGGTTAATGCCATTCATTATGCATCGTACCTATGTAAACGCGATGAACGATTTCCTTGATTAATAACTACGAACATTTAGGTGAGCTATATTCAGCAAAAAACTGAAAATGTGAAGTGAATAATTCGTGCATCGTCTAGTGACATTACTACAGTACCCAACTTCAAAATGTTAACTGGATTAAATGGACACAAAGTGCCTGTCCAGAAAACAACACGACGGGTGGAAGAATTTTGGTTGGAACTTCAGGGAATGAAATGTTCTCGAAATGTGACGGACACTCTTACCTGGACTGTCCAAGGATCGACGCCAGCTATGTGCCGTCCGAGGTTCTGCAACCAAGCTTCCACGGAATGTAAAAAACGAACTGCACGTGGACCAATTACTCGACGGGTTACGTCTGATCTGTAATAAGCAATGCTTTTACTCACTACGAACTGCATCACAACGACTATAATGGAAATAGGAAATGGACACGCTTATGTATTAATCACGTTGTTATACAACGATGTTACTGTGATCAAAAAACTTTACCACGGCGATACTAACCTGTAAAAAATTATTGTGCAGCAGATGAATATGAACTGTGATAACGACACGATGTGTATAGGTCAACGCACCTGAAACATACGGACATTTTTCTTTGAAGTATTTCAAAACAATACTATGTAACTAAGAACATTCAACAATCTAAGTTGTATTGTGTTATAACGAATATTGTAAATTTAAAACTAAGTTACCTGTCATAGAATGTAGTCTTCATATGTAGTCTTGGTTGAATATTTTCTTTGTGCAACGACTGAGAAACGCGCACACGAACAATATGAACTGCAATACTGTGCCGCGTGATCTAACTGTACGACATAACGGCAGTCACACAGACGCTTCTGCGCATGCGCGCACTCTATCTGCCAACATAAGAACTTTTACGGCGCACCCGCGTCATTCAAAGTTGTATATAATGTGTATAATGTAGGTCATGTAAATAGTTGTAGATAACTTAGATTTTCTTGTGCCTTTAGGTGAATTGCTCGCCTGCAGGTGTGTCCTTTCGCCTCGCAATTCAGGGGGCAATATAAAGGCACATTTGCATGCCGAGCGTGAGTTTCCTCGGAAACGCGAGATATTAATTAAATAAATAATCAGTGACAAATAAATAAAGCCTATGGCACACAACTGCAGCGCTGTGTCGCTGATAAAACAAAAGCACAATTACGTTACTCGTATGTTTTATTAAGAAAGGAGAGCTCTGGTTGAAGTGGTGCGAGAAGCACGTATTTTAGTTTATTGTCTGGCACACTGCCATATTTCATGTTATAGAAAATTACTGCGAGTTGCAACCATACTAGGCACTCGATTCTGAAAAGAATTTATATATTTAAAAGTAAGTAGGATTATGAACTGTAGGCTTATTCATTGAATATATCTGATTTAACTAACTGTGTAAATTTTTGTTTAGTAGACAATCACCTCTGTACGACGTTTTGGCATGGCTGGCAAATTATTGTAATATTGAGATTTAGATTATGAGTCCGCACCTACCGCAGCAGTCTTTGGAAACGATTTAATTACGAAGTCTGATTATTTCAGTTTTATTTCACGGTCAACTACGAGTAACATTGCCTTTACGAAAAAGCCATTGTCAAGCGTCTGATACCGAATAATTAAAACCTGACGACTCATAGGAGAGACAATCATACAGATAAAATAATTAATATTTTATTTTATTTAATTTATTTTATTAATTTTATACACCCTCCATACTCTTGCCCAAGGTGGCTTCCGCCAACTCCCCCTCCCTGATGATGCCCCAATCCCCTCCAAGTACCCCTCCTACCAACTTTCATCCTCCCCTTCCTCCCCATGTGGTTTTCCCCAGGGCACACTCTCTCCCTTCTCTCGATCCTCCCTTCCTCCCTCCCTCCTCTCCCCCCGGGCCTCCCCTACCCCTACCTTCTTTCCTCCCCCTCCCTCTCCTCTGCCACTGGCATCTGCACCCTCCCCTCTCCCTCCTCCCCCACCTTTTCCCCTCTGGCAGATCCCTGGATTCGTACATGAACAGTGAACATTCAGGTGCCAGAGATCATTGCCATCAGTTTCTTGTGTGCATTCGTGTTAGTGCCTTAGTGTTTCACCATCCGTGCTCCATCGTTCACATGAGTCATTTCTGTCGTTTATGCTCGTGTACAAGTGCTGAACGTTTTTTATTTTACTATGCCTGTGAACGGCTCCCTGTATTTTATTTTGTGTGTCTACTGTTTTTTCCCAGCGTTTTGTTTTGTTTTTCTATGTCTTCATATGTACTAATTGTAATAACTGTGACCGAAGAGCGGCGTAGTTTTGCCGCTGCCGGCCTACCTGTATAAGGTTTCAAAATGACAATAATGAAAAAAAAAGAACAACCAATTTGATGTGACGCAACATGTGAAGGTTGCTGTGTGTGGACGGGTTGCTCCTGTAACCAAAATTGCAGGTACGTTCTCGTACATTTGATGTTGATCAAATAGGACAAAGTAGGTTTGCATTTGTGAAATAGTAAATTAGTATCTTTATCAATTCAGATCTGAAGATGGTTCTAGAGGAACCAAAACCGGTCATGTGATTAAACATTTTTGCAATGAAGACGGATTATAAGTAACAAAATATTGGTACACAATAACACCATATGTTCCATGCTGCGAGTACGCTCACTCTGTTCTTCTCAAAATTCCCTAAACATTCAAAAATATCGACACAGTCATGCTGTATTAATATACAGCACGTTAGCTGTCAGCTGCAGAGAAAGAGGAGGTACAGCCGGTGGTTGAGCTCATCCCACGGCAGCTACAGGACTTAGTGCTGCCAGCTGGCTGCGCGCAGGAAGTTAAAGAGAAAGAAGAAAGTGGTACAAGCTGTTGTGACCAGGCGAAACAATTTTCGTCTGGCCACATCTACGGGTTCTTTGACTGTCCTGGGAGACGGCTCATCAAACTAGAATACATGAACTATTAGTTCATGCCTGATATAAATTAATAAAAAAATTACATACCTTTGACACCATTCTTCGCCACAGGAATACTGGATAACTTACAGGTGTTATGGTCTATCAAAGCGTCACTGATGTACTGATTAATAAACTTGTTTTCTTGAGTTACAATATTTAACAGTTTAATGAACAAGTCCACTATAAACTTGAACTGTCACGTTGGTCCTATACGCGACGCTGACTCCTTCAGATGAGGCCACGAACTGGGCAGAGCTGTCGCTAGCTCGGCTCTATGTTGACCTCAGTATGAGGGCGCTGCTGTGCTGAAAGAGGAGGCGAGGTATTCAGGAGGCGCATTGAACTGGGCACTCGATAATGTCTGCAGTATCGGTTCGCTTTGCCGACGTAGGTGAAGCAATTACAGTTCGTCAGGAACCGTACATTACTGATGATTGGGGTAGTGCAAAGGCCAAAGCCAGTGGGCTGTGCATGACTCGAAAGAAGTGATTTGAAGGGATGAATCACTCTATATTCTATGGTATTTTGACGGACGTTTTTGGGTTGGCGAATATCTGAAAAACCTGTCATCATGTTTAACGTATAGAGGAGGCAGTTTTACAGTAAGGGGGAGTTTTTCGTAGTTACGGTGTGGTCCCCTTATTGTACTTAAGAAAATTTAAAATGCGAAAGGATACGGACAAATTTTTCAGAATTGCCTACTGCATACAGCAGAGGAACAGTTTGTACTACAATGACAATGCACTATATCATAAACCACCATCTGTGAGGGAATGGTTTGTGTGCAATAACATTGCTAAAACGGACTGACCGGTTCACACTCCCGATTTGTATCCAACGGAACACTTTTGGAATGAGTTACCATGTTGACTTCGCTCAAGATCCCATCGTCTAATTTCATCACCTTCGCTGGTTCCGGAAGAATGGACTGTCACTCGTTCACAGACATCCACAAGCCTCATTGGAAAACTTCGTAGCAGAGCAGAAGCCCTCTTCAAGGCGAAGGGTGTACACAACTCTAATACGCATCCAGATACTTTTGGCAAGTATGACAGCAGGAAGTGCCATTACACCTGCAAGAAAAGGAGAGACGCTATCACGAAGATCCAGTCAAAAGCACACATTTCTGTTTGTACTCCATGCCAGGACCCACTGTAAAAAGTGGTCATTTAATAAAAGAGTAACAGATGTTTAACGCAATACAATGAAAGAACAAATTAGTGCATGAAACTGTCGTGCAGAGCGACGGGCGTGTGAGACAAGAAAGCCTTTCCATTCACGTCTTAACACACAGGTGAATGCGAGTCAGGCAGACATATGCTACGGTCCGTTCCTTGGACTCTTGCAGGTGGCGTAAAGATTTTAGCCGAACTTGATTAGTTAACAGCGGCCTCGGGAGGAAGTCCGTTACTTACGAAGTCTCTACATTATGAAAAAGAGCAGTACAGTGTACAGTTAGTGCAGTGCGAATTGCTTTGACCGATCTTACCCACCGGAGAAGAGCTTCCGACAGGTGTTTTGAAAAATACTGGAACCTTGTTTTCACAGAACTAACAGGAAACAAGAAGATCTACGATTGTTTCATGCGGGATAGTACAACAATACACGACGTCAGTACGTCTGTGACAAGATTCCAAGGTGTTTTTATGATGGTCATTGTAATATTGTGTACTTCACAAACCGAAAGATACGTAACATCGTATTGCGCAAACACACTCTAACTCGCTGCCACAGCTCTCGGGTTACCAAGCGACGTAATTGAAAAGAATTTGCCACCAGTCTGCGGAAGAGATAAATATGTGGGGCGTTCAGTAACTGATGCAATGTCTTTTCTAAAAGCGTTTTGCTTTATTCAGGATTCCAGTATAACATATTACTCCTCACTCGTTTGGTTACAAACCCTATTTTTCAACGTAATCTTCGTAAACTGCGACGGCCTTAAGCTACCTTACTTTGAGGGCCTGTATGCCCGTATGGTACCACTCTACTGGTCGACGTCGGAGCCAACCTCTTGCTGCATCAATTACCTCCCAATCATCCGAGTACTGCTTCCGAGGAGTGCACCCTTCATTGGGCCGAACACATGGAATGTGCGAGGTCCGGGCTGTAGGGTGGATAACGGAGAAGAGTCCAGTGAAGTTTTGTGAGTTCCTCTCTGGTAGGCAAACGTGCATGAGGCCTTGTGTTGTCATGGAGAACAAGAACTTCGTTGCCGGCCGGTGTGGCCGTGCGGTTAAAGGCGCTTCAGTCTGGAACCGCGCGGCCGCTACGGTGGCAGGTTCGAATCCTGCCTCGGGCATGGATGTGTGTGATGTCCTTAGGTTAGTTAGGTTTAATTAGTTCTAAGTTCTAGGCGACTGATGACCTCAGCAGTTAAGTCGCATAGTGCTCAGAGCCATTTGAACCATTTGAAGAACTTGGTTTGCATTTTTCTGGCGGCGAACACAATGAAGTAATTTCTTCTACTTTATGAGGGTAACACAGTACACTCCATAGTTGATCTTTGCACCATTATAGATGACGTCTAACAGAACACCCCTTCAATCTCCCAGAAGGCCGTAGCTATGATTGTAGCGGCTGAGGATGCTGTTTTCAACTCTTTCTTCGGACAAGAGGTGGTGTGGAGCAAACCCGTGGATTGTCATTTGTTTCCGGTTCGAAGTGATGAACCCACATTTCGTCGTCTGTGACGATGTTCGACAAAAAATTGTCACAGTGAACCTGGTAACCTGCAGGCAATGGTCCTTCCTTGCTCCTTACGGTCTTTTCAAAAATGGTTCTAAGCACTATGGGACTTAACATCTGAGGTCATCAGTCCCCTAGACTTAGATACATCAGACATTATTGTCATAAAGCTTCTTTTGTGTCTGCCCGAGGCAGGATTCGAACCTGCGGCCGTAGCGGCCGCGCGGTTCCAGACTGCAGCACCTAGAACCGCTCGACCACACCGGCCGGCTACGGTCTTTTGCTAGGCGGCGAGAAACTCAGCGGGCACACACCTTTGAGCACCCCAACTGGTGGGCGAGTGTGTCAACACTATAAAGAGACACGACCCGTTGGCCAGCGGGGTGTTTGATTGTGATCAGTCGATCACTTGGAATGAGAGTGCCTGCAAGTTCCAACACTGCACAGTCACAGCTGTGTGCGGCGGATAATAAGCTGCGTCTCTTTAAGTACATTACGCGGCCATGGCGTGCCTCTTTCCAGCCACGTCGATGTGACGAGGTCCTCCTTACTCGTCGTCGCATAGGCCACAGACTTCTGACGTATAGCTTCTTCCTCCGGCTCGACCACACTCCCATGTGTGGTGCTTGTAGCGTACACATCACTGCACTGTGCGCCACATTTTATTAAACGCACACGTGTCCTCTATTTTAAGTGACATTCCAGCAAATGTGGTTACAGTTCGAAAGTTTTGTGAAGTGTCCAACATTTTTGCCAAGATTTTAGAGCGAGATGATCTTAATGTGTTGACAGGGCGACTACCTTGCACTTTTTTTTTTTTTTTTTTGGTAAGTTGTCGGCTGGTCACATTGGCCTGTGCCGTTGTTTTAGCTACTCTGTCGCATTACTTCTGTTTTAAACCCTGGCACAATACCTTTCATCCTTTCTCCGTTGTCTTAAGGCGTGTGCGACAGAGTGATTGGGTGAGTAAATGCGATTGAATGCATGTGTTGTTTATTGGTTTCATCCTCACTGTGTGCAACAATTTAACGAGTTTATCCGCATTCGTTTCTTTTAAAACCATGCCGTTGGGCGCCCATAAAGTCAAAATACACGTACACATACAGACAGACACACACCGCCAACACTCCGGTAAGTCCCGGACTTAAAAAAATAACGCCGTTAGGAACTTCCTTGAAGGACGAGTGCGCAGAGATTACCTGCTGCGACGTACAACCCGTCAACTTCCTTTGTGCCTCAGAGGTTCCCTACTCTGGAACAGTCTCAGCCACCCGAATGGCGGGTTTTTCTGTACCTATTCGAGTCCCACCAGCATGAAGATGCTTGTTTCATGTCACCTGTTTTTTTTTTATGGTTGGTGATATACTGAGTAAATTATTAACACGACTGTATCCAAAAGCTGTTTCCAGGTTTCGTTTCCTCGATACATCAGGCATTATTGTCATAAAGCTTCTTTTGTGTCTAAATTTTCGCTGTGGTTTAATTCGCGATTCAATTTTTTAGGAAACTCTAAATAAAATTGATACGTGAATTTTCCATACAATGGCGGCTTTTTGCTTTTCAAGGTCCTAAGTCTGTCACTTGATTTATTGCTTCTCGGTACACAAGCGCTGCCAACATGTTCCAATATGCCGCGCATAAAAATGTGATTTTTCCGGGAAAGGTAGAGTCCGGTGTTTTGGATAACCATTGGGCTAGGGACCATTTTTATATCCAACAGAAGGATCTCCTTCCTGCAACTATCCTGCAGTACCAGGTTTGAATATCACGTACTTCCTCCAGCGTAGGCAAATTGAGCAAATCGAATCTTTCTTTTTCCATTAAATTCGGTCTACGATACGCCTTAAGAGGCGATCTAGCGGGAAAAAGCGTTTTTACCAATTTCGGCAGCTTCCCGTTTTCGAAGATGGTTATCGTTATCAAGAAACATCCCACAAAAACATGGTTTTTGGGTACCAAATTCGTATCATACATTCTAAGACGGTTATGCAGGGCAAATGGCTGAATTTCTTACGATATATTCCAAAGATTGCGATCTCGTACAACCTTGAATATTTTCTTCATACACTATGTGATCAAAAGTATCCGGACACCTGACTGAAAATGATTTACGAGTTCGTGGCGCTGTCCATCGGTAATGCTGGAATTCAATATGGTGTTGGCCCACCCTTAGCCTTAATAACAGCTTCCACTGTAGCAGGCGTACGTTCAATCAGGTGCTGGAAGGTTTCTTGGGGAATGGCAGCCCATTCTTCACGGAGTGCTGCAATGAGGAGACGTATCGATGTCGGTCGGTGAGGCCTGGCACGAAGTCGGCGTTCCAATACATCCCAGGGGTGTTCTGTGGGATTTAGGTCAGGATTCTGTGCACGCCTGTCCATTACATGGATGTTATTGTCGTGTAACCACTCCGCCACAGGCCGTGCATTATGAACAGGTGCTCGATCGTGTTGAAAGATGCAATCATCATCCCCGAATTGCTCTTCAACAGTGGGAAGCAAGAAGGTGCTTAAAAATCAATGTAGACCTGTGCGGTGATAGTGCCACGTAAAACAAGCCCCCTCCATGAAAAACACGAGCACACCATAACACAACAGTCTCCGAATTTTACTGTTGGCACTACACATGCTGGTAGATGACTTTCACCGGGCATTCGCCATACCCACACCCTGCTATGGGATCGCCACACTGTGTACCGTGCTTTGTCACTCCACACAACGTTTTTCCACTGTTCAATCGTCCAATGTTTACGCTCCTTACTCCAAGCGATGCGTCGTTTGGCATTTACCGGCATGATGTGTGGCTTATGAGCAGACGCTCGACCATGAATCTCTCACCTTCCGCCTGCCATAGGACTTGCAGTATATCCTGATGCAGTTTAGAATTGCTGCGTGATGGTCTGGATAGAAATCTGACTATTACACATTACGACCCTCTTCAACTGTTGGCGGTCTCTGTCAGTCAACAAACGAGGTCGGCCTGTACCCTTTGTGCTGTACGTCACCCTTCACGTTTCCACTTCACTATCACAACGGAAACAGTGGACCTAGGGACGTTTAGGAGTATGGAAATCTCGCGTACAGACGTATGACACAAATGACACCCCATCACCTGATCACGTTTGAAGTCTGTGAGTTCCGCGGAGCGCCCCATTTGCTCTCTCCCGATGCCTAATGACTACTGAGGTCGCCGATATGAAGTACCTGGCAGTAGGTGGCAGCACAATGCACGTAGTATAAAAAACGTATATTTTGGGAGGTATCTGGATACATTTGATTACATAGTGTATCTTCATCCGTTTCCGAGGTGCAGAGATTCAAATTTACCCTACGTGTACACGTAAAATACGCATGTAAAATGCACTGTGAGGCAGAAACGTAGTTTCTAAAGTGACGTAGCACGGAGAAGTATGTTGTAATGTGTCCCCATTATCATGAGAAGGGTTCTGAGAACCCTATGTTATTGCAATACTGCAGAGCACGTAAAATTTTTGTGCACATAACAACCGGTCTGAGGTGTAAAATTATACAAGTTTGCGTTATTTCAATTTCACATAAATAAACTGTCAAAATTTTACTGCCCTATAAAGTGAAATGCCATGCTGTAGCAGGGAAAGAAGCTAATTAGCAGAAAAATGCTTCTATCGGAGCACAAAAAATGCGAATATGGCCCTGTTTAAAAGAATGACTGAAAAGTGGAGTACCAGCTACCTCATTCCACCTTCCTCATCACCTTTAAAAATCTTGGCATGTGGACTTATTCGCACTGTTTCATGCTGAGAAAAGAAGAAATAATGGCAGTGGCCAAGAGACGGAAAAATAATAAATACTGCAAGACAGTAGACAATGGTTGTGGTATAGAAAGAGCGAAGAAGACAATGGCAGTGTGAGGCAATTAGAGGGACAGAGTGGCAATGGAACATAATTGACAGTGGCAGAACAGTGCTAGGGAAAGAGTGAAGGAGTCACTGTCAGAGGGAGAGAAATAAAGAGAAGGAAAAAGCGGAAGTGGGAGAGAGTCATTGACAATGACAGTGACAATGGCAGCAAGGAAGAGAGACGTGGCGACAGTGAGAAGGGTCAGCAGCAGTGAGGAAGAGTGAATGAGGTAACAGCAGTAAGTGAGAGCAAGAGGGAGACAGCGACACAGAGGAGACAGTAGGACAGAACGAAGGAGACAGTGCCCGTGAGACAGCTAGCGAGACACAAAGACATAATGACGAGTTGGGATGAATGAGTGAGTTAGCATGGGCAAGTGGAATTAAATGGGTGTGAGCAAGTTATAGGAATGGACTAGTGGGTATGTGGGAGTTACAGTTTGGGCAGCTTGTTGGGGTAAGAGGTGATCTGTATGTTACGAAGAGCGCTGCTATCTTCAGATGCTAATATTTTAGAGGAAGTTTTAAAGGGTGCTGTGGAACGCAGAGTGAGGCAGCTTATACCAAACTTTTCAGTCAAAGTCTTTGAAACAGGAGCATATTCGCCTTATTTATGCTCTGACAGGAGCAATTTTCCGCTGTTTGATTTCTACTAGACTCTTCCTTTGTATTCAGTCTCTCGCGGCTGCGGACGTGCGAGTCACGGCACGTGGACATCTTTTAGTGTTCGTGAAACATGATATTAGAATATAACTCTAATATTTGCGAGACTGAACTGGTATTCGTGAACTGGTGCAAATACGTTGGTGCAAAAATTTGCAGGGAGACGAAATGGAATGCTCACATAGGCTCAGTCTTACGTAAAGTAAATGACAAACTTGGGTTCATTCGTAGATCACTAGAGATATGTGTTCAGTCTACAAAGAATTCCCTTGCAAAACACTGGTGCGACCCATCCTAGAAAGCTGCTCAACCCTGTGAAAGTCGTACCAAATACGACTAGCAAAGGACATTGAACTTATACAAAGAACGTCAGCACGACTGGTCACAGGTTTGTTGGGCCCTTTGGAGAGCGTGACGGAGATGCTGAAAGAACAGAGCCGGCAGAGGCTTGCAGACACACGCAAACTGTCCCACGAAAACTTACTTAGTAAGTTACGAGAACCAGCATTACTTGATGAATGTAGGAACGTACTACAGCGCCCTAAGACTCGCTCCCACAGTACCGCGAGGACAGCATCGGAATGATTTCAGCGCTCACAGAGCCGTTTAAGCAATCATTCTTCCTGCGCTTCATACATACATGGTAAGGGAAGACGTCCTAATAACTGGTCAAATCTAGAGTGCCCTCTGCCATACACTTAATAGTGATTTCCAGAGTATGGATATAGATGTGGACAAGGAAACGCCGTTGTTAGTTCTCCGATTAAAAAAAATAAAAAAGTGGCAACCTGTTGTCCATAGTCCTACCAGAGGCTATGGTTTGGTGGAGCAAGAGCCGTCCCGTAGTCTGTGCACAGTAACTGCACACCGCAATCCCGTTGTCGCAACATGGAGAACGTCTTCTTGTTATTGGCGGGGTTGTCGGGGCCGCATTTATTCTTCTTAGACGCAGCTGCTACGGTCGCAGGTTCGAATCCTGCCTCGGGCATGGATGTATGCGATGTCCTTGGATTAGTTAGGATTAAATAGTTCTAAGTGTAGGGGACTGATGACCTCAGATGTTAAGTCCCATAGTACTTAAGAGCCATTTTATTCCGTTAGAGTTTGCACACTCCGGCGAATGGAACCGTGCTTCATCAGAAGGAAAAAGCTTTTCATGAGGAAACTCTGCATAGTGCAAATACTGCAGTAGACACTTGAGCTACTGACGTCGACTAATTGTATCTGAATTGTTCAGTCGACGCTACAGCGTTACGTTTTTAAGATTCCAGCCTCAGTGTGTGCAGAGCTCTACGAATAGATGGTGCCTACAGACTAGCCTCAAGTGCCTCCACGGTCTACATCTACATCTACATTTATACTCCGCAAGCCACCCTACGGTGTGTGGCGGAGGGCACTTTACGTGCCACTGTCATTACCTCCCTTTTCTGTTCCAGTCGCGTATGGTTCGCGGGAAGAACGACTGTCTGAAAGCCTCCGTGCGGGATCTGTCCAGCACTCTGTATGTTGTTTATCATCAACCATGACAAATTTGTGGTAGTAGTCGATTTATAATAAAAGTTGCGGACTACTGCACAGTTATTCGCACAAGTGTTAAGGAATAGCTATTAAAGCGCTCAAACATTTCTACGAGGTGGGTTCAATAAGTAATGCAACGCTTTTTTTGCTGAAAGCAAGATGCTTTTATTCAGGATTCACGACTGTTTTGGCTATAAAACTTTATTTTTCACTGTAATCTCCGTTCAGTGGGACGACCTTACGCCGACGTTGGATCCTACAGCTAGCTGCTTCAACGATCTCCCCATCATCCATGTGCTGCTTCCCGCGCAGTGCATCCTTCATTGGGCCAAACAGGTGGAAGTCGCGACGTCCGAGGCGTAGGGTCGAAGACGAAGAATAGTCCAATGAAGTTTTGTGAGCTCTTCTCGGGTGCTCAGACTTGTGTGCGGACGTTGCCATGGAGAAGGAGAAGTTCGTTTGCGTTTTTATGGCGATGAACAGGCTGATGTTGTTTCTTCAGTGTGGCACAATACACTTCAGAATTGATCGTTCCACCGTGAGAGAGAACAACAAACGGAATAACCCCTTCAAAGTCCCAGAACCGCCGCATTAACTTTACCGGCTGAGGTGCGACGTTGAACTTTTCCTTCGGACGAGAGGTGGTGGGGCTCCCCTCATGGACTGCCGTTTTGTTTCTAGTTCGAAATGATGAACTCGTGCTTCATCACCTGTGACGATATTCGACAAAAATTGTCACGATCTGCCTCGCAACAAGCAAGCCATTCCATTCGCAGCTATTTTCTCTCTCTCTCTCTCTCTCTCTTTACTGTCATTTTGAAAAATATTCAAAGGTGTGTGAAATCTTATGGGACTTAACTGCTAAGGTCATCAGTCCCTAAGCTTACACACTACTTAACCTAAATTATCCTAAGGATAAACACACACAACCATGCCCGCGGGAGGACTCGAACCTCCGCCAGGACCAGCCACACTGTCCTTTTGAAACCTCAGACAAGGAAGGCCGGCAGCGGAAAAACTACGCCGCTTTTCGACCACAGATAATACATTCAGTACAAGAGGAGACATCGAAAAACGAAACAAACACGGTGGATAAACAACAGTAGACACACAAAATTAAAATACATGAAGCCGTTCACAGGTGCAGTATCCAAATAAAAAACGTTCAGCACTCGGACACTAACAGAGGCGACAAAAATGACACAAGTGAACCATGGACTACAAACGACGAAACACTGAATCACTAACACAATGGCAAGCACAAACACTGGCAACGATCTCCGTACGAGTCTGGGGACCTGCCAAAGGGGAAAAGTGGGGGAGGAGGGAGAGGGGAGGCTGTAGATGCCAGTGGCAGAGGAGAAGGGAGGGGGAGGAAATATGGTAGGTGGTAGGGGAAGCCTGGGGGGAGAGGAGGGAGGGAGGAAGGGAGGAGGGAGAGAATGGAGAGAGGGTGCCTTTGGGAAAAACCCAGGGGGTGGAAGGAGAGGATCAAAGTTGGTGGGGGGGGGGGGGTAGATGGAGGGGATGAGGGCATTTGAGGGAGGGGGAGTTAGCGGAAGCCACCTAGGGCGAGGGTATGGAGAGCGGAGAGATGGTGAGCAGGTGGGATGTCGGAATATAGGCACAGCAGCGGAAGGTGATGGGAAAGGATGGGAGAGACAAGCAGGTGAGGGGGATCTAGTTTGCAGTAGGTGTAGAGGATCTGTATGCATTTGAGGAAAAGGAGGAGATGTGGGAACAGAACGAGGTCATACAGGATCTGCATTGGGGAGGGGAGGTGGATGCGATAGGCGAGGCGGACCGCATAGCGTTCCAGGATTTGAAGGGATTTGTAAAAGGTAGGAGGGGCGGAGATCCAGGCAGGATGGGTGTAGCAGAGGGTAGGGCAGATGAGGGATTTATAGGTGTGGAGGATCATGGATGAGTCCAGACCCCATGTGTGGCCAGAAAGGAGCTTGAGGAGACGGAGTGTGCCTTGGCTTGAACAGCCTGGAGATGGGGGGTCCAAGAGAGGCGAAGGTCAAGAGTGACGCTAAGGTACTTGAGGGTGGGGGTGAGGGTGATAGGACGGTCATAGATGGTGATATAGAAGTCGAGGAGACGGAAAGAAGGGGTGGTTTTGTCTACAATGATCGCCTGGATCTTGTAAGGATTGACATTGAGCAACCACTGGTTACACCAAGTGGTGAACCGGTCAAGATGGGATTGGAGAAGTTGTTGGGAGCGTTGCAGGATGGGGGCGAGGGCAAGGAAGTCGGTGTCATCGGCGTACTGGGAAGGGCGACGGGGGGTGAAGGCGGCGGCATGTCCGCCATATATAGAAGGTAGAGAAGAAGGGAGAGGACGGAACCTTGGGGCACACTGGCGGAAGGGTAGAAGGTGTAGGAATCCGTGTTTGGATGGTAGCAGCTCTTTTGTTGCTCTTTATTCTTTTGTTAGGCGATGAGAGACGAAGGAAGCACACTTGCTGCGATGATAGACGCTTTGCCCAACCACTCACCGCGCTTTTGTTCAGTTCCAGCTCTCTGTTTACCAATATATGCTCTGGTTTTCCGCGAAAAGAATCTCAATGACAGCTCTCTGCTTGGAACGCACCTCTGTTGCAGACGCCTCTTTGAAGGCTATGAATAGCGCTGCCGCTTGTCGGAACTTCATGAAACTGTAGCGGCTTAAGCGGGAATAATCCTCGATGTCCCACAACAAATTCCATATTTTTAAACCGAAATAGGTCAAGAAAAAATGTGTTGAATTACTTATTGACCCATCTCGTGATATTCACTGAGGAAATACTACATTCGCTTTTGTATGACTCCATACTATTAACCACAAACCTTAAGACATGGGATACGTATAAAAAATAGAAAAGTTAGATTTCTGGCACTTCAGCAAAAGCCTGCAAGCATTTAGTAAGATTTACAGAGTTACGATTCCCCCACCCTAACTTACCTTGGCCTCACCATTGACTGTCACCTCTATCCAATCCAAAACCCACAAGTGCCTCCGATTCCTCAAACTCGTCTCTGGCTGGACATGGGGGTTGAACCCCTCTACCATCCTCCACACCTACAAATCCTTAATCCGTCCCATCCTCTATTATGCCAGTCCCACCTGGATATCTGCCCCACCCAAATTCTATAAGCCCCTCCAGATCCTCAAGCGCCATGCACTCCGCCTTGCCTTCCATATATGCATCCCGTCCCCCATGTGGATCCTCTATGACATGATTCCTTTCCCCCACCTGCTCCTATTCCTTGAACATATCCGCATACTCTACACCTCCCGCCACCTTCATCCCCCTCATCTCCTGGTTGCTCCTCTCCAGCGTCCGCCCTCTGCCATGCCTTCACTGTTGTGTCCCCCCTACCCTCTACACCTTTCATCTCCTTTCCCAAGGTGGCTTCCATCAACTTCCCCTCCGGGGTGATGCCCTCTCTCCCTCCATTTATCCCACCTATCAGCTCTGATCCTCACCTCGCCCTCCTTTCCTTTGTCCTTACCCAGGTCTCCCTCTTCCCCCCTCCCATCCTGTTTTCACCCCACCTACCCTCTCTCTGCCTCCCTTCTCTCCCCCAAGTCCTTTTGTGTGTCCTTCCTCTGCCTTTCCCCATTCCCTCTCGTGTCTGCCCTGCTCCCCCCTTCTGAGCCCTCTCCCTTTGTCGGTTCCCCCCCCCCCCCCCCCACCTTTCGTTTTTCCTCTCCTCACCCCTTTTTCCCCCCTCATCTGTCCAGGTCTCTCTCCATCTGGCCTTGCCTGTGGTGTGTCATCTTCGTGCCCACTTTTTAGTGGAGTGTTTCCAGTGATTGTTAAGTGTTGTGCGTCTTTTCCGAAGTGTTGTGACAGGACACCATACCGTCGCAGGGTGTGATTTTTATATCTCTTGCGAACAGAAACCAGACTGTCGCCGTGTTCTTTAATTGTCTGTCTACTATTTTCCCTGTCTACTTCCTGTGTATTTTATTATCATCGTCCACCATTTGTTTTATGTAATAACTTTCTATAATTTTCCGCCGTTTTACAATTTACGTCACCATTTTATCGTCTGCTTTTATTGTTTCTTATCTTCTTATGTTTTAAAAATTCTGTAGGCTGAAGAGCAGCGTACTAAGTTGCTGCCAGCCCGCCCCCTTTGGGGGGAATCCAAATCCAATAAAGGAAAAAATAAAGATTACGTTTCCGTAGTGCCGCTGTTAAGGTACCATTCATGTTTGAAATTATATCCTTCCAAATTTGCGTGCACATTGAAACTGAATACATAGCGTCGCAAGTAACAGTTCTTATACTACAGACAGAAGTACTCTGGTACTGCGGAATACCAGGATGTTATAAGCGATAGGAAGCTTCTCATCGATATTCTTACATAGGAGTTCAAAATTTTCTGCTTAATTGATTACTTGATTACCTTGGGCTAACAAAATGTCGCTTTTATTACAGTCTTGTGTCAGGAACCACGTTCACGTCACGTTGTGAAGCCATCATGCAACTGACTCCTGAAACAATACTCAGAATCTTACGTCACCAGTTGTCAAATGTGTGAAATTTTAACACATGTTTCGGAACTACGTTATGTCGATATCAAATGCTATAAAACAAGGAAATCAATCAATAAATCTTAATACTACATGTACTGACAATCACATAAAAACGTTTATATCGTTTTGCAGTTAAAGCTTCTATGCCGTCAGGCATTGCGAAAAGTAAAACTCTAGTAGCAAAAACGAATTGTCAAACACAAAATTTTTCTTAGAACATCTCATATTTGCGTGTTACACTCCCAAGGCACAGTTGTAAACAAAGGCAGCCGCTTCCACCTACGGAAGATAGTACTTCCGTGCAACGTGTATATCACCGACCCCAACGATGCTACTATCATAAAATCTGTGAACGTTATACTTCGTTACAGACAGCGTGAAGGAACTGCACTTTGAGGACAAAGGATGGTTGTTGACAAATTTAGAGGAATACTTTTTGTGCGTTAAGAAAGGAATGCATCAGCGTGTTAACCGAGAAGACAGAAGTGTCGGAGGATTTCTGGTTCAACTTTAGCGATCTCCTCCTTCAGAAGCAGCCACCAATTTACTGGAATTAGCGGCCTCAGGTTTTACTTGTTCTGTTCACCATTCGATGCAGATGGACACGTTGCAACATAGGTGTAGTACCAGTTTTTCAAATTTACTAGGACTTGACATAGAATGTGTTGTGACCAGACGAATCTAGAATCATCCGGCTACAACTGTGGGTTCTTTGAGTGCTCATTGCAACTGTAACCGATGAAATATTAGTTCATTTTATTGCGTCAATGAACAAAAAGATTTACTTTGATACAATTCTTTACCACAGGAGTACTTGATAATTTACAACTATCATTGACTATGAAAACATCTTTTGATGCATGGAATCAAAAACTGTTCTCTTGAAGTATAACGTTCAATATTAACTCAAGTAAATGTTCCACTTCGACTTCGACTAAGGCAGTCGTACTAGATGACGTTGACTCCCGAAGCTGAAGTCACAAGCTGGCCCGTCTGTATGTTGACCTCAGAGCTATTGTCGGAGGGAGGGCTTGTCTTCTGGACCGTTGGTCGTTGCAGATTGCAGTTGGTCTGTGGTATCGATTCGCTTTGCGGCTTTGCTGTGGCACCGCAACTTTACAATAGACAGTACCATCGTTGAGGGAAGTGACATACGCCTCGCGGGAAAGTACTGTATTTGGTAAGTGAAAGATGCTACCTATTGTTTACAACTGTGCCTTAGGAGTATAGCACACCAACGTGAGATGTTCGAAGAAAAGTTTTATATTTGGCAACGCATGTTTGCTGCTGGATTTTACTTTTCACGATGTCTAATGGTATAAAATGATTAAGATAACTTATACTTTGGGACAATATAGATAATTCTGTGTTGTTGTAGTCAGTAAGTGAGGTATTGCCATTTATTTATTCGTTTCCTTCTTTTATAGCGTTTGATAATTTTGTGCTAAAAGTATCACATATTTGACAACTGGTGATGTAAAATTCTCAGTACCGATACATCGCTTTGTTTCATTCTTGTTCTCTACTATATTAAAGTATTCACATTGCCTTCCACGTCTTCTGCAATGACATGTTACCTGCGAACAAAACATTTTATGAATAATTTGTCACTGCTGTGAGCGCGTTTCTATAAAATTTTATGAAGCTTCCGGAATTGAGATTATCTTTCATTCGTGACAGCGTTAAGGCGACACTCACGACGAAAATTTTTTCCTTCAGCATCTGCTTCCTCAAACTACGATGGCCGCACTTACCAATGAAAGCTGACCTTTAAATATTTTAACACTCAAAAATTCATATCTAAAACTGTAACCTCTTTTCACCGCGCCCCTCGTCTCTAATGACTTATTCGTCGACAAGACGTTAAACCCTAAGAAATCAGCCTTTCTTCGAATTAATCCACCAGGATAGGTTCCTCATTCAGGTGTACATCATTTGATCTATGTACTCTGATGACGTCAACAGAGACTTGTGTAAGTGTTGGCTCTGAACAAGTGATAGATTTGTATAAAATGTTTGCCAAACCGCTCACAGGAACGCCTGGGTACATGCCGCTAACTCCTGCGGCTGTTTGCGAGGAATGACGTAAGCAACACAAAGTTTCCACCTGCTCATGTAGGGACGGCCACGGACGCGATGAATGTCATGTGAAAATTTAAGCTTCACCAAATATCCACGACATTTTAAATTTATTTTTATTTATTTATTTCTTTATTTTTTATTTGAACTGGAAAGAGCTGCCGATAGAGTCATGTGTGGGCGAAAATCGTTGTCAGCTAAAGTCAATATGCAAAAGCCGTTTAGGTTGCATGGCTCCTGGGGACCTGCGTCGGAAAATGGGAGGGTGGTCCTTATATGCTCTCGCCTTTCGGAATCCGAGCTTATGCTCCATCTATAATGACTACGCTATCGACGAGACTTCCTTCGTCCTTCTATATGCTCTCTTCCTTCCGATTCCGAGCTGTTGTTCGTAGCGATGTAAACACATACGCCGACGGGCCAAAACATAATGACCATTGCCCACCTCCTTGTGACGTCGCGGCCACGTAACGTGGTAAGGAAGATACAAGCGGAGAGGAGACGAATGGAGAGTCATGCTGGTGGCTATGTTGTTGTTGTTGTGGTCTTCAATCCTGAGACTGGTTTGATGCAGCTCTCCATGCTACTTTATCCTGTGCAAGCTTCTTCATCTCCCAGTACCTACTGCAACCTACATCCTTCCGAATCTGCTTAGTGTATTCATCTCTTGGTCTCCCTCTACGATTTTTACCCTCCACGCTGCCCTCCAATACTAAATTGGTGATCCCTTGATGCCTCAGAATATGCCCTACCAACCGATCCCTTCTCCTAGTCAAGTTGTGCCACAAATTTCTCTTCTCACCAATTCTATTCAATACCTCCTCATTAGTTATGTGATCTACCCATCCAATCTTCAGCATTCTACTGTAGCACCACATTTCGAAAGCTTCTATTCTCTTCTTGTCTAAACTATTTATCGTCCATGTTTTACTTCCATACATGGCTACACTCCATACAAATACTTTCAGAAACGACTTCCTGACTCTTAAATCTATTCTCGATGTTAACAAATTTCTCTTCTTCAGAAACGCATTCCTTGCCATTGCCAGTCTACATTTTATATCCTCTCTACTTCGACCATCATCAGTTATTTTGCTCCACAAATAGCAATACTCATTTACTACTTCAAGCGTCTGATTTCCTAATCTAATTCCCGCAGCATCACCCGATTTAATTCGACTACATTCCATTATTCTCGTTTTGCTTTTGTTGATGTTCATCTTATATCCTCCTTTCAAGACCATGTCCATTCCGTTCAGCTGCTCTTCCAATGTCATCGGCGAACCTCAAAGTTTTTATTTGTTCTCCACGGATTTTAATTTCTACTCCAAATTTTTCTTTTGATTCCTTTACTGCTTGCTCAATATACAGATTGAATAACATCGGGGAGAGGCTACAACCCTGTCTCACTCTCTTTCCAACCACTGCTTCCCTCGACTCTTATAACTGCCATCTGGTTTCTGTACAAATTTTAAATAGCCTTTCGCTCCCTTTATTTTACCCCTGCCACCTTCAGAATTTGAAAGAAAGTATTCCAGTCAACATTGTCAAAAGCTTTCTCTAAGTCTACAAATAATAGAAACGTAGGTTTGCCTTTCCTTAATCTATTTTCTAAGATAAGTCGTAGGGTCAGTATTGCCTCACGTGTTCCAACATTTCTACGGAATCCAAACTGCTTTTCCCCGAAGTCGGCTTCTACCAGTGCTGGTGACTATACGGGGCGCAAATGGGGAAGTACGCTGACATGAGCATATCTGGCAAAGGACAGATTGTGGTGGAGCGACAGGTTAATGGAAGAACTGGGTTGATTACGTGGGTTACCCTTCACCATATTTGTTACATACTCTTACTCACTCTTGCCCTCCTGCCCCGAAAACCTCAGCCGATTTTTGGCCTCCTTCACAACTTCCTTTGATCCAAATATCTGAGGCTCCTCGGCCATCTGGACTCTCCATCTTATTTTCGGTCTCCCTAAAGCTCTTAACCATTCGGATTTCTCCTCCGACACTTTTCTCAGTCTTGATCCAACCTCTCTTCCATAGACGTGTCCAGTCCAACTCATCTTCCTTGTCTTGGCTTCCGCAACAATGTCTGCTACATTATGTATCTCCAGGAACTCCCCATTTTTTCTTCTGCGCCATTATCCTCCCTCATAAGCTGGCTCAAATATCTTCCGCAGAATTTTATATTCGAAAGCCTTTACCTTTCCCTCTTTAAGCTTATCTATTTCCATGTTTCTGCCCAATACAGTAATACTGGTCTAATTATGGTTTTATATATCCATATTTTCGTTCCTCTTGACAAAATTTTGAATGATAGTAGGTTGTTGAGTGAATATGATGCTCTGTATGCCTCTTTTATCCTCTCTTCTCCCTGTTGTTTCTCTTAATTTCTGTTATTTACTCCGGCCCCACGTATTTAAACTCTTCCGCTTCTTCAAACACATGATTATCGATCTGCATTATTTCCCACCCTTTTGTCTTGTAATATCTTTCTACATCATTTTCCTCTAATCCAACTTCCTTAGCTTCTAGAAATAGCTTTCTTGTCTGTATTTGCAGGTCATTTATACACTTCTGGAAATGGAAAAAAGAACACATTGACACCGGTGTGTCAGACCCACCATACTTGCTCCGGACACTGCGAGAGGGCTGTACAAGCAATGATCACACGCATGGCACAGCGGACACACCAGGAACCGCGGTGTTGGCCGTCGAATGGCGCTAGCTGCGCAGCATTTGTGCACCGCCGCCGTCAGTGTCAGCCAGTTTGTCGTGGCATACGGAGCTCCATCGCAGTCTTTAACACTGGTAGCATGCCGCGACAGCGTGGACGTGAACCGTATGTGCAGTTGACGGACTTTGAGCGAGGGCGTATAGTGGGCATGCGGGAGGCCGGGTGGACGTACCGCCGAATTGCTCCACACGTGGGGCGTGAGGTCTCCACAGTACATCGATGTTGTCGCCAGTGGTCGGCGGAAGGTGCACGTGCCCGTCGACCTGGGACCGGACCGCAGCGACGCACGGATGCACGCCAAGACCGTAGGATCCTATGCAGTGCCGTAGGGGACCGCACCGCCACTTCCCAGCAAATTAGGGACACTGTTGCTCCTGGGGTATCGGCGAGGACCATTCGCAACCGTCTCCATGAAGCTGGGCTACGGTCCCGCACACCGTTAGGCCGTCTTCCGCTCACGCCCCAACATCGTGCAGCCCGCCTCCAGTGGTGTTGCGACAGGCGTGAATGGAGGGACGAATGGAGACGTGTCGTCTTCAGCGATGAGAGTCGCTCCTGCCTTGGTGCCAATGATGGTCGTATGCGTGTTTGGCGCCGTGCAGGTGAGCGCCACAATCAGGACTGCATACGACCGAGGCACACAGGGCCAACACCCGGCATTATGGTGTGGGGAGCGATCTCCTACACTGGCCGTACACCACTGGTGATCGTCGAGGGGACACTGAATAGTGCACGGTACATCCAAACCGTCATCGAACCCATCGTTCTACCATTCCTAGACCGACAAGGGAACTTGCTGTTCCAACAGGACAATGCACGTCTGCATGTATCCCGTGCCACCCAACGTGCTCTAGAAGGTGTAAGTCAACTACCCTGGCCAGCAAGATCTTCGGATCTGTCCCCCATTGAGCATATTTGGGACTGGATGAAGCGTCGTCTCACGCGGTCTGCACGTCCAGCACGAACGCTGGTCCAACTGAGGCGCCAGGTGGAAATGGCATGGCAAGCCGTTCCACAGGACTACATCCAGCATCTCTACGATCGTCTCCATGGGAGAATAGCAGCCTGCATTGCTGCGAAAGGTGGATATACACTGTACTAGTGCCGACATTGTGCATGCTCTGTTGCCTGTGTCTATGTGCCTGTGGTTCTGTCAGTGTGATCATGTGATGTATCTGACCC
The DNA here is from genome assembly GCF_021461395.2 of Schistocerca americana. Classification (NCBI taxonomy): domain Eukaryota; kingdom Metazoa; phylum Arthropoda; class Insecta; order Orthoptera; family Acrididae; genus Schistocerca; species Schistocerca americana. Next base: position 52,668,306 of record NC_060126.1, read on the forward strand.
CAGGAATGTGTCAATAAAGTTTCCCCTTCCTGGGACAATGAATTCACGGTGTTCTTATTTCAATTTCCAGGAGTGTATTTTCAGTGAAAATGCTACATCATTCGCAAAGGCCAGTACATTCATTTTTATTCCCATGTTTATTCCCTCCTTCCTTCACTTTTTGCATCCATTGCTGAAGAGTTGAGGTGATATTCCATCTCCTTACCTGTCTTCTGTTTTTATGTCAGAAGCCATGGGATATTCTCCGTCCATTTTCACTATCCCTATTGTGCCTAACAGTGTAACTTTTAAAAGATTTTCTTTAGTACTCCAAAATCCTGCATTTTCTCTCACAACGTTGCTCTATTTATGCTATCGTAAGGTTATTTAAAATCAGCACACAATATTGCTATTGTTTCGTTGTAATTCCAATATTTTTAAATGACTTCTTTCACTAGAAATATCTAATCAATGGTGGATCGAGTCTTCATAAATCCCACTTGCTTCTCATCAGTTCCCTCTTTTAAAAATGGTTCCAATCTTTTCTGCAGAATCTTGGATAACATCTTGTAGGCTGTACTAATTAACGGGATGCCTCTATAATTTCTACATTCTTGTTTATCGCTCTCAGTGTAAACTATGACCGCTTTTTTCCAATCAGATGGGATTCATTCTTCGTTCCAAATGCTCGTCATGAGATTTTTTACCTGTTTTGCAGTTGTATCTCCTCCTTTCGTAAGTTGTTCAGTTCTTTTTCTACCTGCCCCTTGAGTCCTGTTGTTTTTTTAGTATTTTGATTACATATGCAGTCTCTTGCAATGTAGTCGGCGCAACTAAGACCTCTACATCTAATACTTACGTTGTTACTGCCTTTCTGTACTTCCGTTTTCAACATTTAAAAGTCCCTCAAAATGTTCCTTCCGAATTTCCTTACCTTTTGTCCTTTCCAAAACTGTATTACCACTTCTATCTTTTAACTGAATGTTCCGTCGGTTCTTGGTACTAAACATTATAACAAATGAAAAGCTCTAGTTTGCTTTTGTTCTACAGTATACTGTGGAACAAAAGCAAACTAGTCCTTTTATCCTTAACGCCATACATCCATTTTTTTTTTTTTAGGAACCTACTTGGCCTGTAAAAATGTCTTGCATTCCCTGCCGTTTTATCATCTTGCGAGCTTTTCAAGAGCCTTTCGACATGCTCACTCTTTTCCCTTCTCAGAATATTTCTAGTTTCCCTGTTAACTTTCTATGTGTATGTTCGCTTTCGTTGGATTCGTTGTTTACTCTTCTTTCTTCACTTTTTGCTCATATTCTTCCGAGAACCACAGATTTTTCATCCTTCTTTTTCTTTTTCCGCACACTTTAACTGCTGCTGCTTCCAAATTTGTTTTTTTATAATTTCCCGTTCGACTTCAATGTCAGGTTGTCTGCTATTTTTAGAAACTCCAATCTATTTTGAAGCTTAATGACAAATTCCCGTGCCTTTTCATTATCTTTCAATTTTTTCGCGTCGATATTCTATTCCATACATTATTAGCTGCCCTTGGTGTAGCTATTCGTTGCTGTACCTCTGTCATGACTAAGTACTGGTCCGTGCCTCCCTCAGCTCCTCTTAAGTATTTCACATTCTTTGCACTGCTTTTGTGGCTTTCCTCTTCCATGACATGCATGATCTATTGGGTTTTCTCGTTCTACCCTCTGGTGACACCCAGGATGTCTCTTGAACGTTCTTCTGAGGAAAGTACCAGCTCATAATCCTTAAACTGACTGCGCTCGCAGAGCTAACAAGTTTCACTCCCAGTTTCGGCGTGTAAACTCCCCGTCCTTGCTATTCCCTTTCAGATGGTCTCCCGAGCGACTGTTGCATTGGCGTCTCCAACAATGAGCTTCGTATTGTGTCCTGGTGACTTACTGATCTCCTTCGTAAATATTTCATGGAAACTGTCTTTCGTTTTATCCTTCACTCCTGCAGTTTGGGCATGTAGCGAAATTATTCTTGTGTTAGTGAATCTAGCTCTTAGTCTTATAACAGCAATTTTGTCTTCAATTGGTTGAAAATCTGTTACTGCCGCTGCATAAGCCTTATGCCTATTAGGTTTCTTGATGGCATTAAGTTTTCAATTGATAAAGCTTAAGGTTAAACTGTCTATGCACAACTGGCATGTCATAGTCGTTTTGTACACATGTCCTCCATGACAATCAGATAATGGTATACTCTCGAAACGCGTCATGACAACAAACAATAAAGGTATTCACAAAAAACATATAATAGTTTTGAGCAACCGTAAAGAATTATTAAAGTCTATTTCATAATTAGTTCCAAGTTTGGCGCTATTTTTCAAATTAAGCTGCACCATTTTGTCACCCTTCATTTACGAGTTTCCTACTCGAAATGTGGTAAAATCTGTCGATCCAGAAATTTGCAATTTCTCCATTTGTAGCTTATCAAACCTGCAGAGAAAATTGAAAAAGAAAAAACTGAAATTCGAGTGGGGAACCTAAACTACCCCATTACACATATATGGACCCCACTCTGTAATGCGACCCTGGCCACTAGAAGACACAGGAGAAGTATTGTGCTGTCAGTAGAGAAGCAACGACGGCAGAGTGGGTTCGGTCGAAAGACCACAGTGACTCGGAACGTTGACTGAGTAACAGATCCATGACGGACATTTCAATACTCACACAGCTGCCCAAATCCAGTGATAAGTGAAAATGCGAAGGCACAACCACAGGTAAGCCAAGACAAGGCAATACTCGTGCACTGACGGACAAACACCGTCAAGGGTTGCGGACGGTGGTCGCAAAAAATCGCATGAAATCATCGGAAGCAACTACTAAGTCCTACCAGCGGTCCAGCTAACACAATGACTGTGCTGAAGGAGTTAAAAATAATGGGGTACAGTGGCCCAGCAGCCCCTACCAAGTAACACACCCCTGTAGTCAGTGCTAGGCGCCCCTCGAGAGTGGTGTGAAGAGCGGTGACTGGAAGCTGCTGGCTGGCAGTAATGAATCACTCTCTACCCTGTGGCAATCCGAGTGCCTTTCACGAATGCCCGGAAGAACGCTGCCTGCCATCAAGTGGTAACAGTGCAGTACGGTAAGTTGTGTAGTGGTTCGGGAGTGCTTTCCGTGGTTAGGCTGTCACACCCTTATTCCTATTAAGAAAACGCCAAATACCGAAGGATGTGAAAACATTTTACAGCATTGTGGACAGTAACATCCCTGGAATAGACTGGCCTGCCCAGACAGCAGATCTGAAACGAATTGAAGACCTATGGATTGAGTTAGAATGTCGACTTCGGTCAGACACTAGCGTTCTCTGGTTTCGGCTCTTAAGGAAGAATGGGCCATTCCTCCACAGCCACTGCGACACCTCATAGAAAGTGTCCTCGGCAGAGTGTAGGCCTTCACAAAGGCGAAACGTGGATCGGCTCCGTCCTAAAGTCCACCGATAGATGACTGGATCCTTTCGATCAGGCGGTGTATACAAAACCAGACCCTTCGACAAGGAATTCACAGACACGCATGTTTCATAGCAATTGCGCTGTTTCTACGCCGTCCATTATCATACATACAGTGCAGTGCGACCTTCAACTGTTGGACGTATTTACATCACTAAACATTCTTTTCCTTCCACTGTCTGTTGGCTTTTAATTGCGGTGCACATCGCCGCTGTCGACGCACCTGTATAGATGTTCCCCGCGTTTACGGGAAGATAGTGATAACAGCAGTTCTACGAGTGATGTAAAACGGATCCGCATTCCTACACTTGAGCAAGGCGTTCTCGTCTCTCGGGAAGCAGAAGGCCGGCAGATCTAGCAACAGGTCTTGTGTGGAACGCTTTTTCTTCAGCCCCCCATACATGGTTGTTAGGTTTTTAAGACCTGTACTAACCTTGTCAAATCTGTACATTGTTCTGTGATACTTCAAGGTTGCGTCCAGGACACTTCATTTGCCTTGCAGACTTCTACACATTTCGTAGAACGTCGATAAAAGGATGTAGCATATACATATCGGCAGTACAGTACAAAGAGGGGCCCTGAATTGCTACTAGGAAATTTTGAACTGAATGAAAGGAATGTCTGTCAAGGGACATTTTCCATTTAAATCTCGTTACTGACATTTTTCTGTTCTGTTCCGAATCTACTGAGAATGATACTTGCAGAACAATGCACACGTTTTTGTGTGGTAGTCAACGTACTGATACCACAGTCTAAATCGTTATCGCTGAGCGAGAGCGAGTGCTGAAGTTCTTTTTGCATCACTTCGTTTCATTAACTCCTAATGCTACGAGGAAGCGTGGGTACTAAGAGGGTGGGTGAATTGTATATCCCTACATGATTGAAGAAAGACGATGTTCTGAAACTGACACCGCAAGTCGCACTGACACGTTTTGGTCTACGGAAATTCTTTGCGAATGGCTAGACTTGTCAGAAATTATGATACCAAGGACCAGCATGTAGTATAAATAAAGCAGAACACAACTGGTTTCGCGTTTCATTGACACAGGAGATCATTTTTAAGGACACTCAGTCTTTGTACATCACACTGAAAGTGACATAGCTCTATATTATCGATAGATGACAGAACTTCTCACGATCGGCGCATCGCCTGTCTGTATTGATTACTTCCCTGACTGACTGCATCTTTATACTACTAGATTTTTCTTTTCTTTCTTGCTGTGAAAGAAATCATCATCTGCACGGGAAACATATTTTTAATGTAGTGTTTTACCATTACCTGCTTCATTTCCACCTGCGTCTCTCTCTCTCTCTCTCTCTCTCTCTCTCTCTCTCTCTCTCTCTCTGTGTGTGTGTGTGTGTGTGTGTGTGTGTGTGTGTGTGTGTGTGTGTTTTTCGAGGTGGAGTGAGTGTGTGTATTAATATGCATCCTAAGACCAAAGAAAGACGACACACTAAGAAGGAATTATCCGAATGGGACGTGAACCGGTACATGTGATGTACATGTACAGACAAACAAATGATTGTAGTTTCAGAATAATGAGGTTATTTATTAAACACAAAGAGCTTCACAAACTGAGCAAATCGATAACGTTCCGCTCCGCCTCTGGCACTTACGCAAGCAGTTATTCTGCTTGACATTGATTGATAGAGTTGTTGGACGTCTTACTGGGGGATATCGTGCCGCATTCTGTCCAATTGGCGCGTTAGATCGTCAAAATCCACCGGTGGTTGGAGATCCGCGGCACCCTTACACTGCAGCCGTACGTCGACGATAATCTACGCCCCCTTTTGTTGCCCTTCATGGCGAGCCACCCTGGACTTAACTCATCAGCAGTGTAATGCCCGCCAGCACACGGCGAGAGTTTCTACTGCTTCTCTTCGTCCTTGCCAAACACTACCCTGGCCAGCAAGGTCACCCAGATCTCTTCCCAGTTGAAAACGTTTGGAGCATTATGGGCAGAGCTCTCCAGCCATCTGGGAAATTTGACGATCTAATGGGCCAGAAGGACATCCAGCAACTCCATCAATCAATGCCAAGTCAAACAGCTGCTTGCATAAGGGCCACACATGGACCAACGCGTTATTGACTGGCTTAATTTTAGAAACTCCTTCTCTTGGAAAAAAAAGACAATTTCCCTGAAATTGTAACCATTTGTTTCCTTGCAATTGTACAGTACGTCACGTCTGCTGATTCGCGTCTCAATTGGATAATTCCTTCAGGGTGCGATTTTCTTATTGCGTCAGAGTTTATTTTGTAAGTAGGCTGTTTATGTTTTCTTATTGGCAATGTTACGTAGCGCTCTGTATGAAAATCACTGGCTGTGCTGTGTGCAGTCTGTGGCTGGTTGGCATTGTTGTAATACTCGCCATTGTAGTGTTGGGCAGCGGCAGCTGGATGTTAACAGCGCGTAGCGTTGCGCAGTTGGAGGTGAGCCGCCAGCAGTGGTGGATGTGGGGAGAGAGATGGCGGAGTTTTGTAATTTGGCATGAACTGCTATATTTATATATGATGATATCAAGGTAAATACATTATTTGTTCTCTACTAATATCTTTCATTTGCTAACTATCCCTATCAGTAGTTAGTGCCTTCCATAGTTTGAATCTTTTATTTAGCTGGCAGTAGTGGCGCTCGCTGTATTGCAGTAGCTTGAGCAGCGAAGATTTTTGTGAGGTAAGTGATTTGTGAAAGGTATAGTTTAATGTTAGTCAGGGCCATTCTTTTGTGGGGAATTTTGAAAGTCAGATAGCGTTGCGCTAAAAATATTGTGTGTCAGGTTAAGCACAGTCCTGTATAAATTGTCCAAAGGGGACGTTTCAATTTGTCTTATTTAAAATTAATATGAGTGTCAGAGACATAAACTGTTCAGACCCAAATCGGCTTCGTTACTCTGGTATTCCCTGAGGTGAATTTCACCCGTTGTTCCTTTTCACATTTAGAAAATGAGATAACAAATAGTTCAAATACGACTAAAGCTACAGAAACAAGTACCAGAGCGACTATCGGAGATAACTCATCAAGTGTGGATCCAGTAAGGCTGTACTACAGTAATGCAAAAAGAAGCATTCACGTCGATAGACAGAAAGCAGCCACGTATTGACTGAGAAAAAACATCGTTTTTGTAAACAGTCACAGTGAGATGTGCGGAACATAATCCAGGGCATATCAAAATTGAGCATCAGCAGGTATTGGCTGTCAGCGATTAACATCATGAATGAGGTCACTACGCGCTCCTATCATACTGCGTTGTGGGCGTATGCGGGCGCGCGTTTGAGGATAGTGTGTGCTCAAGGGCGAGGTTAGTAGTGCTGTTCGCCACTTTGATCCATCTTCTTTTTTTTTTCTTACCCCGTGTCTTCAGGTGGTCACTATTAATATTACTGAATCCTGCAATGTCTGTGGTAGAGGGTGGACAGAAGCTTACTGTAGACACCGCTCCCCCCCCCCCCCCCTCCTCTCCTCGAACGGAATTTGTCTACTCAAACTTTCTACGCTTATCATTTTCCCGTATGAAAGATAGCGAACATTTTCGCAATGTTTGCGAATCTTTTAATTGAGGCGAGACGTGGGTACCGTTCCGATATTGACCTAGTCGGAGGTGGACAACCGCCTAAAAGCAATATACAGGTTGGCCAGCACACCGGCCTTCGTCGTTCGATTCGTGTCCGCAGGGACTCCCCAAATCCCACAGGCGGCTTGCTAACGTGCGCATGTATCCCTGCTTTCATATCAGAGTCGATCCACACTGGACGTTTCAAGCAGTCTGTAAATGGTAACACACGGTCCAGGCACATTGATGTAACCAAAGCCTATGTTGGACGTCAATGTGCAATAGCCATTCACAGACCAAAAGTGGCAGCACTAGCTGTGAAGGGTATATAAAGCGTGTTTGAAGGACGCGGAAAACAGTGCAGTAGTTCTCGTGATGCGGAAAGCGAGCCATTTATTTGAGGCCGAGAAGGGCATTATGATTGGATTTCAGCGCAAGGGTGGAAGCATTTCCGCAACTAATAAGTCTGTGAACTGTTCTAATTTTTCCGTGATTAAAGCATACCGTGCATGGCAAAATAGCGCTACCTAAAGCCGGCGACGAGATAGCTGTGCCGCGTGGGATTAGCCGAGCGGTCTGAGGCGCTGCAGTCATGGACTGTGCGGCTCGTCCCAGCGGAGGTTCGAGTCCTCCCTCGGGCATGGGTGTGTATGTTTGTCCTTAGGATAATTTAGGTTAAGTAGTGTGTAAGCTGAGGGACTGATGACCTTAGCAGTTAAGTCCCATAAGATTTCACACACATTTGAACATTTGAGAAAGCTGTTGCGTCACGGACCTTAGCTCATAGTGGTGAATGACGGCTGCGGAGACGTGTACGGGCAAGTAGACGTGCAGCTGTTGGGCAGGTGACCCTCTACTCTAGATGAACCACGCGGCTACCAACAGTGTCTCCTCAACGACCGTTCAGGGAACGTTGCTGCGTTGAGCCTCTGCAGAAGGCGCCCTGGTTCATCCATCCATGCTGACTGACCAGCAGCAGCGAGGGAGGATGGAATCTGCACGCCAGTAGCCAGTACCTCAACTTTCCGTCTGCTGAGTGGCGACAGGTGGCGTTTTCAGATGACAGATGGCCGCTAACGTGAACGGCGTGAAACCTTGCAACAATAGTCGGTATGCTCCAGGCCGGAGGATGGAGCGTTATGGTCTCGGGAATGTTTTCGTGGCACTCCGTGGGTGATCTCGTGTAAAGGGCCAACCATCACAAGTATACCTCTGTCATTGGCGATCATGTCCACACTTATATCAGATTGGTTTTTCCTCGGCGCAATGGCCTCTTCTGTCAAGACAACGCAGTCTGTCACAGGTGACATTGTGCGTGAGTGGTTCGAACAGTACTGCGATGATCTTGTCCTCGGATTTAAATTTAAACCCAGTCGAAAATCTGTGTAACCACTTCGACTGTCCTGTTCACGTAATTTATTCTCAAGCGACCACCTAGGGCAGCTGGACACGGCACTGGAGTCGGCTTGGCTCCACATCCGTGCCAGTACTTTCCAGAACATCACCGACACTCTTCAGGTCCCTTTCATAGCGGTCTGCGCTGCAAGAGGTTGTTATTCAGGCCTTTGGGAAGTGAGCATATTTATGTGAGTGGACAGTGTACAAGTGGACAGTGTATAAGTTTTACAGATGACGAATATGCCACCATAGTATTTCTTAGTGAGCTCTGAAATAGAAGTGCTGTTTTTCCTGTTTACAACTCTGGTACAAAGTTCAGAAGCAGTGAGGTAGGGAATTCAAAAAGAATTTACTCGTATTTTCAGTAAAAAAACCATGAGACTGCTACTATTTGCAGAATACACACTTCTTTGGAACATGCGATAGAACGGAGTGTTGTGAAACGGAAGCAGTTCTTCAGTTGGTACATGGCGATCTTTCCGCGAAGCACGTGAAGAATTTTACGTGTGTCTGTGTCCTACATATAAAGTGAGGCGAATGTTGAGTCAACGTTTCTTATTTCATTTTATTTTCAGCTTGTGGAATAGCTTCGAGCGAATGGTTAATCTGGAATGAAGTTGTTGAGTAACTGTGCCCATTACAGATATTACAGATTATGTCCGACGGAGAATACCTGAACTAAGTAAGAAATCCCTTGATCAGTGGATGAGATGGATCACTTTTATTAGGCACTAGCGTAGTCGGTTCACAAATTGACCGAAATGGAAAATGTTTCACCATTAACACCTTGACCAAACGCCACCGAACTGATACTCCATTGTTTCTATGCCTATGTAAAATGTTGAAAGTTCCTGGCAGATTAAAAATGTGTGCCGGACCGAGACTCGAACTCGGGACCTTTGCCTTTCACAGGCAAATGTTCTGCTGACTGAGCTATCCAAACACGACCCAGGATTCGTCCTCACAGATTCTGTTCTGCCAGCGCCTCGTTCGCAGCAGAGATTCTGTGAAGTTTGGAAGGTAGGAGACGAGGTACTGGCTGAACTGGAGGTGTGAGGACGGGTTCTCAGTCGGTAGAGTACCTGTTTAAAAAGGCAAAGTTTCCGAGTTCGAGTCTCGGTCTGGTACACAGTTTTAATCTGTCAGGAAGTTTCATATCAGTGTCCACTCCACTGCATAGTCAAATTTCATTCTATATAAAATGTTGATTAATAAAATTCAGTCTGTTTCCACCTAATTTTCAGTATTTCCAGCACAGGAATGACGACATTTTATTGTGTTCCAGTTACAAACTAGGTAATGAAAATTCGGAGCTAATTACAATTTAGACGATATATTCTGGAAACTAGGTGAAACATCACTCTTGCCCAGGTAAGTAGCCAAAGTTCATCTACCGTAAACACTGCCACAGTAACACCGTCGCGACCGAGAGCAGACCTGCTCCGTACTCCAGGAGGCCCACCAGGCGACTCCCCTTCTGGGCTACGACGATGCGACTTAACCACGTGGGGCTGTGAGCACTTTGATGTTACGTCGCGCTGTCGCCACTGGAGCGTTGGCACATGGTGCTCGAGAAGGTGGTGGCTGCGTCTTACGTGCGGCGATCGAGCTGTATGTACGCACGGAATAACAGTTTTCACATGTAAAGAACGGTGTGAGTATGTGTTGAGTACTGGGTGTGTCTGATGTTACTGGAGATCGCAACACACCATGACCACTAGACGCCAACGTCCGGCATACCGCCAGATTTTGGATTTTGGGAGAGGTCGCGTTATTGGCATGAGGGACACGGGAGCATCATGTCGGTAGATCTCATAGACAGCTGGCGCTACTGAAATATTACAGAATGAGTCGTACAATCCAGTGACACCCTAGAGCGACCTTCAGTGGAATAATCACGTAAAACAAACAATAGGAAAAGCAGGTGCCAGAATGACTGAGATTCATAGGAAGACTCTTACGTATAACTAATACACGATAAAAGTGGGTTCCAAGACTCTAGTTCCACTGATTCTTCAGTATCGTTCATCAATCTCGGACCCTCACCTAGTAGGACAGATAGGGGAGATAGAGGACATCCAACGATGAGCGGCGCGCTTAGTCACGTGGGTTCCAAGGCTCTAGTTCCACTGATTCTTCAGTATCGTTCATCAATCTCGGACCCTCACCTAGTAGGACAGATAGGGGAGATAGAGGACATCCAACGAAGAGCGGCGCGTTTAGTCACGTGGGTTCCAAGGCTCTAGTTCCACTGATTCTTCAGTATCGTTCATCAATCTCGGACCCTCACCTAGTAGGACAGATAGGGGAGATAGAGGACATCCAACGAAGAGCGGCGCGCTTAGTCACGTGGGTTCCAAGGCTCTAGTTCCACTGATTCTTCAGTATCGTTCATCAATCTCGGACCCTCACCTAGTAGGACAGATAGGGGAGATAGAGGACATCCAACGAAGAGCGGCGCGCTTAGTCACGTGGGTTCCAAGGCTCTAGTTCCACTGATTCTTCAGTATCGTTCATCAATCTCGGACACTCACCTAGTAGGACAGATAGGGAAGATAGAGGACATCCAACGAAGAGCGGCGCGTTTAGTCACGTGGGTTCCAAGGCTCTAGTTCCACTGATTCTTCAGTATCGTTCATCAATCTCGGACCCTCACCTAGTAGGACAGATAGGGGAGATAGAGGACATCCAACGAAGAGCGGCGCGCTTAGTCACGTGGGTTCCAAGGCTCTAGTTCCACTGATTCTTCAGTATCGTTCATCAATCTCGGACCCTCACCTAGTAGGACAGATAGGGAAGATAGAGGACAACCAACGAAGAGCGGCGCGTTTAGTCACGTGGGTTCCAAGGCTCTAGTTCCACTGATTCTTCAGTATCGTTCATCAATTTCGGACCCTTACCTAGTAGGACAGATAGGGGAGAGAGAGGACATCCAACGAAGAGCGGCGCGTTTAGTCACGTGGGTTCCAAGGCTCTAGTTCCACTGATTCTTCAGTATCGTTCATCAATCTCGGACCCTCACCTAGTAGGACAGATAGGGGAGAGAGAGGACATCCAACGAAGAGCGGCGCGCTTAGTCACGTGGGTTCAAAGGCTCTAGTTCCACCGATTCTTCAGTATCGTTCATCAATCTCGGACCCTCACCTAGTAGGACAGATAGGGGAGATAGAGGACATCCAACGATGAGCGGCGCGTTTAGTCACGTGGGTTCCAAGGCTCTAATTCCACTGATTCTTCAGTATCGTTCATCAATCTCGGACCCTCACCTAGTAGGACAGATAGGGGAGAGAGAGGACATCCAACGAAGAGCGGCGCGTTTAGTCACGTGGGTTCCAAGGCTCTAGTTCCACTGATTCTTCAGTATCGTTCATCAATCTCGGACCCTCACCTAGTAGGACAGATAGGGGAGATAGAGGACATCCAACGAAGAGCGTCGCGTTTAGTCACGTGGGTTCCAAGGCTCTAGTTCCACTGATTCTTCAGTATCGTTCATCAATCTCGGACCCTCACCTAGTAGGACAGATAGGGGAGAGAGAGGACATCCAACGAAGAGCGGCGCGTTTAGTCACGTGGGTTCCAAGGCTCTAGTTCCACTGATTCTTCAGTATCGTTCATCAATCTCGGACCCTCACCTAGTAGGACAGATAGGGGAGATAGAGGACATCCAACGAAGAGCGGCGCGCTTAGTCACGTGGGTTCCAAGGCTCTAGTTCCACTGATTCTTCAGTATCGTTCATCAATCTCGGACCCTCACCTAGTAGGACAGATAGGGGAGATAGAGGACATCCAACGAAGAGCGGCGCGCTTAGTCATGTGGGTTCCAAGGCTCTAGTTCCACTGATTCTTCAGTATCGTTCATCAATCTCGGACCCTCACCTAGTAGGACAGATAGGGGAGATAGAGGACATCCAACGAAGAGCGGCGCGCTTAGTCACGTGGGTTCCAAGGCTCTAGTTCCACTGATTCTTCAGTATCGTTCATCAATCTCGGACCCTCACCTAGTAGGACAGATAGGGGAGATAGAGGACATCCAACGAAGAGCGGCGCGCTTAGTCACGTGGGTTCCAAGGCTCTAGTTCCACTGATTCTTCAGTATCGTTCATCAATCTCGGACCCTCACCTAGTAGGACAGATAGGGGAGATAGAGGACATCCAACGAAGAGCGGCGCGCTTAGTCACGTGGGTTCCAAGGCTCTAGTTCCACTGATTCTTCAGTATCGTTCATCAATCTCGGACCCTCACCTAGTAGGACAGATAGGGGAGATAGAGGACATCCAACAAAGAGCGGCGCGTTTAGTCACGTGGGTTCCAAGGCTCTAGTTCCACTGATTCTTCAGTATCGTTCATGAATCTCGGACTCTCACCTAGTAGGACAGATAGGGGAGAGAGAGGACATCCAACGAAGAGCGGCGCTTTTAGTCACGAGTTCGTTTAGTCGAGAGCAAGGAAGGCGTTGTGCGTTAGGGAGAGGTTTACTATTGACATTTCGAGACAGTTATCTCCGGAAAGAGTCTGACAAAATATCGCTTCCTCCGACATACCTCTCGTTGAAAAAGTTTGAAAAATGAGAGCACTCTTCCCACGTGCCATGAGCAGGAGTGGGACAGAAAGGCGGCATCAGTTAGTATAACCAGAAGTACCCTCTTTCATACACTTGGCTTGCGATATATTGGTGTAGATGATGTAGTGTAGAGTGGTGACGGGATGGATTCAGAATAACAGTGAGGCAATAAGAATAGGCACGGGCCCATTCAGAGTGACAGGAGGCCGTAGGGATGTCGGACTGACTCTGATGAATAGACATGACTGCAGCTGAGATTCGGCGATAGGGAAGAGATTTCTGGAAGCCGGGTTGAGCTCGGAGTTGCCACGCGTCGTTCACCACTGACATCATACCACAGTTAACGGTTTAATACGACCCTGAGCCAGCGTCAGCTAGGAAACTGAGTGGCATTCTGTAGTATCCAGAGCTGAATCTCGCTTCGCTTTGTGGTGGTCAGACATATCAACGTGTCTTTAGATGTGCTGCTAAAATGTAGCACAGTGCAGCGGTTTTCGAGACCTATACCTCTCAAGCAATAGGCACCAAGTTGTGGGGAGGTATGTGTGTGATAACAGAACTGATTTGGTAACTCTTAAAGAGTTCTCACCAGATGTGATAAGAATAGTAACTCTGTTGAAACTTCCTAGCAGATTAAAACTGTGTGCCGGACCGAACTTCCTGACAGATTAAAACTGTGTGCCGGACCGAGACTCGAACTCGGGACCTTTGCCTTTCGCGGGCAAGTGTTCTACCAACTGAGCTACCCAAGCACGACTCACGCCCCGTCCTCACAGCTTTACTTCTGCCAGTGCCTCGTCTCATACCTTCCAAACTTTACAGAAGCTCTCCTGCGAACCTTGCAGATCTAGCACTCCTGAAAGAAAGGATATTGCGGAGACAAGGCTTAGCCATAGCTTGGGGGATGTTTCCAGAATGAGATTTTCACTCTGCAGTGGAGTGTGCGCTGATATGAAACTTCCTGGCAGATTAAAACTGTGTGCCGGACCGAGACTCGAACTCGGGACCTTTGCCTTTTGTGGGCAAGTGCCAAGGTCCCGAGTTTGAGCCTCGGTCCGGCACACAGTTTTAATCTGCCAGGAAGTTTCATATCAGCGCACACTCCGCTGCAGAGTGAAAATCTTATTCTAGTAACTCTGTTGACACGGCGCTGGTGAATGACGTACCAAATCGCATATTCCAGCAGGGTAATGCAATACCGCACGCAGCATTTCATAACAGAAACGTTTTGAATAAGGTACTGATACTTGACTGGCCTGCCAAGACCGCTTATCTATTACCTAGAGTCATTAACTGTGTAGTTCACTCATGGTAAGAAATCCCTCAAGATGGCATTCAGAGACTGTTTCCTTTTATGCCACAACGAATACAAGAGTGTCCTCGTGCTCCTGGGAGTCACACCTCAAGCGAATTTTGAAGATGGACATCAGCTACAAACGGAATGAAATGTTAATCTTTTAATACCCATTACTTGATAAACATCTCCACCAGCATCGAACTTGTGGTTAATGATGTAACGCTTCCCATTTCTACCAGTATATTTCATTAGAATTTTGTTTCTGTGTATGAATAAAAATCAAAATCTACTGAAAAAAGTAAATATAAACACCAAATCAGTTTCCAGCTCTATGAAATGTGTTACATTCATAACAGTAAATGACGACGTACTCAGAAGAAAATTTTCAAATGAGCATCAATTGTTAGTAATATTGTGTAAAAATTTGAATTAACTCGTCATAAATTAGTCACGTGTGTTTGAATCACTAATGTTTGAATCACTAAATTTCTGACAAAAGCCATATGTGTGAAATGTGTTTTGAGGATTTTCTTAATGTATAAAGATCAAACAACTAAAACAGTGCAGCTCTTCGAATATGGACACAATTTTATAAAACTTTTTAACGCTTGATTACACATCCCACTGTCCGCTGAAGTATCCGCTGTTCTTCCTGCAACATCTCGTCAACGGCTGGGCAGTCTCCACTTGTAATATCGTCCAGAGATCACGGTGCCACACCACAATCGGCAACGAGCATCGATAGCACAGACGTTGCCGATGTCTCCCTACAATCCGCAACGACGAATGGGAGAGGGTGAAGAAGACACGCCCCCTGTCTCAGCACTGCGGAGCCCCCACGCAGAGGTCCATGTAGAGCCGAGCTTCGAAGCGCTCCTGAAGCGATCAGCGTCGTCGATTAGGACTAGACAGTTTTCAAGTCTTAGATGCAAATGTAATTTTGTGAATGTTGGGCGTTGGGCTTGAAGAGAACAGTTTGTTAACTAGCGCATAAAATGATGCTTTAATAGTCAGTGCCAGTTGTAAGTTATCTAGCTCTCCTATGGCAAAGGGTTGTTTCAAGTTAAGAACATCTTTTTATCGTTCATGCAGGGAAGTGAACTAATCTTTCTTATGTTGAAGTTCAGATGAGCCATCTCCCAGAACGCTCAAAGTTTCGTCTGGTCATAACACCACTTGCTTGTTCCCTATCTTTCCCATGACATTGATTCTCTCACAGTGCGTGCAACAGCTAACAGATTCGATATTTATCTTCGTAATCACTCGTTCGGTAGCTTACTTTGTTTGTTTTTGTTATTACTCTTTGAAAGTTCACAGATACACATGTTGAGTCCAGACGCTGCAGCCATTCTTTCGTACGCTTATCGACGTTGTTGACTTAGTGTTTTGATTTGAGGAACACCTGGTCTCGATGACAGGTTAATTTCGAGCACTTCTTGGAAAAGTGGAAGAATTGTTCTGGAGATATCCGACATTATTCCTCGCGTCAGCTGAGCTCTATGAAAGTATCATCTCCGTTCGGCGTATCTGTGTGAACTCTGCACCGACGGGAATTTTTCAAAGTGCAAACGACGTGTCGGCAACGGGGTCAGGGGCCTTATGATCCTGGGGAAAGTGACAGTCGGATGTTCCATTATCGTTATGGACTTTGTTCGGGACTCTCTGATTGTAGCACGCAGCTGACAGAGGTGATCTGGCGCTTCTTTATCGCTATCAAAGTTCTCACACATACACGTCTAATTATACTGTAGAAAGCGACACAGTTGTTTTGAGTGCATAGCGTCAACTGTAGCTCCTACTTAGAAAAATAGCCTAATTCAGTTTAAAGCGACTTTCAGTGTGATGTTCGTTCGATGACTGCTTACCATACTTTTGAATTTAAGAGACGCTTGAAATACTAACTTGGTGGATGTCACAACAGAGCAAGGATATACACACTGTGTTCATAGATTTATAGCATAGTGCGCCGTGAATCATGAGTTATTTTGACAAGGTTGAAATGTAAATAAAGAGCTCTACTTATAAGTTCAGTACTGTTTGCGTGAAGCAGCACGAGAAAAGTCCGTGATTTGTGGCGAAATAATTCGTGGCTTTGGCGACGCGATAATGCACCTGCTCACACTTTGTTGATTTTTGTGAATTTACTGCCAAAACAATTCTGTAACGATGCTGCAGCCTCCATATTCCGTATATATGGTCGCGAGTGACTTTTTTCTGTTACGACACTATAGAAAACCTTAAAGAGGCGTCGTTTAACCACCATAGATGAGGTTAAAAACATGTACTGACAGAGCTAAAAGTTATCCTGAAGATAGAGTTCCAGGTGTCTTTCATGGATTGGAAAAAGCATTGGCACAAGTGTATAAAACACAATGGGCATTATGTTGAAGAGGACGATATTTATGGAGATGAATAAATAAAACTGTTTCCAGTAATGCACCTCGTGTGTAAAAAAGAACATGAGTGCATTCACGATATGCATCGACAACACACATGCGAACATTGGAAAATCCCTGTTCCACAAGCGGTGCGTTATCGTATCGGTACGAGCCGTGTGGACAGTCACGTGAACATTTCATGCAATGCAGAGCAGTGGGACTAAAAGCAGCCGGGAAAGCTCCGTGCCGTAACCCAAGCTTTGTATTCGCAGGCGTTTGCATCTCACGGCGAACTGGTGCATTGTCTTCGGACAATCCTTTTGCAAATGTCACCCGCAAACACTTCGTCATCGCTCGCCAAGCAGGACGTTAGCATCGGTGAATTTTTTTTCATACAGCAAATCTCCTCTTTTGCTCTTCCCTTTCATACAAATGTTAACACACCGTAGACAAAAGTGCGCATGATTAGAAAGGGTTACAAAATTGATTTTCAGCTCTCTGAACACGGGACAAATCTCAGAGTTCAAAACTGTGATCCACCTTTTTCTGATAACCACCCTTGTGATGTACATTAAGATGTTCTCCATATATTTAAACAATATAGAAACATAACGCTATTCCGAGCATTAGGGCATTAGAAATTGATAAACTTGTAGCGAATAATATCGGCTTAGTTGTAAAGGAACAAATGCAATTTCACTTTTTCTGCCGAGAGAGGATGGGAAACTGCCCCTAAAGGAGAAAGAATCAGCAATGACCAACGGCATGAGGATGCAGAAGGTAATGGATACCACTGCATTAAAGACGCGTAACGTATACACACAGGACATGTGGTCTGTAATTGAAAAAATGCCATGATGATCTGTCCATTGGCAAAAGATTCCGGAATAGTCTCCCATTCGGATCTCCAGGAGAAGGCTGCCAAAGAGGAGGAGACTATGAGAAAAAGACTGAATAACCAATGGAAGGATAACGTTCTACGGGTCAGGGCGTGTAATGTCAGAAGCTTGAATGTTGTAGGAAAGCTAGAAAACTTGAAAAAGCAAACGCAAAGGTTCGATCTAGATATAGCAGGGGTCAGTGGAGTGAAAGGGAAAGAATACAAGAATTTCTGTACAGGTAAGTACAGGGCGATATCTACAGCAGCAGAAAATGGTATAACGGGAATGGGATTCGTTATGAATAGGAAGGTAGGATTGAGAGTGTGTTACTGGGCACAGAACAGTGATAGGGTTGTCGTTGTCACAATCGGCAGCAAACCAACACCGACAACGGTGAAAATGTGAAAAAGCAAATTCAAAGGCTAGATCCAGATATATTAGGGGTCAGTGGAGTGAAAGGGAAAGAATACAAAGATTTCAGATCAACTATACATGCCGACGTCGCAAGCTAAAGATGAAGAGATAGACAAAAGTATATGAGGATACTGAAAAGTTAATACAGTACGTAAAGGGAGATGAAAATCTAACAGTCATGGGGGACTGGGATGAAATTGTAGGGGAAGGAGTAGAAGAAAAGATTACAGGAGAATATGGGCTTGGGACAAGGAATGAGAGAGCAAAAAGGATTATTGACTTCTGTAATAAATTTTGGCTAGTAACAGTGAGTACTTTGTTCAAGAATCAGAAGAGGAGGAGGTATACTTGGAAAAGGCCGGGAGATACGGGAAGATTTCAATTAGATTACATCATGGTTAGACAGAGATTCCGAAATCAGATACTGGATTGTAAGGCGTACCCAGGAGCAGATATAGACTCAGATCACAATGTAGTAGTGATGAAGAGTAGGCTGAAGTTTAAAAGATTATTCAGGAAGAATCAGTACGCAAGAAGTGGGATACTGAAGTACTAAGGAATGACGAGATACGCTTGAAGTTCTCTAAGGCTATAGATACAATAAGGAATAGCTTAGTAGGCAGTACATTTGAGGAGAAATGGACATTTCTTAAGGGCTGTAACAGAAGCTGCAAAGGAAAGCATAGGTACAAAGAAGGTATCTGCGAAGAAACCATGGGTAACAGAAGAAATACTTTAGCTGATCAATGAAAGAAGGAAGTACAAAAATGGAAATTCATGAATACAGAAATACAAGTCGCTGCGGAATGAAATAAATAGGAATTACAGGGAGGCTAAGACGAAATGTTTGCATGAAAAATGTGAAGAAATCGAAAAAGAAATGATCGTCCTTAGGACTGACTCAGCATATAGGAAAGCCAAAACAACCTTCGGCGAAATTAAAAGCAAGGATAGTAGCATTATGTGTGCAAAGGTAATTCCACTGTTAAATCCTGAGAAGAGAGCGTACAGGTAGAAAGAGTACACTGAAAGAAGTGGGAAGATTTGTCTAATGTCGTAGAAGAAGTTACAGGTGTCGATTTAGAAGAGATAAGGGATCCAGTGTTAGAATTAGATTTTAAGAGAGCTTTGGAAGGCTTAAGATGAAATAAGGCTGAAGGGTCAGATAACACCATCAGAATGCCTACAATCATTGTGGCAACAAAACGACTATTCACATTGGTGGGTAGAATGTATGAGTCTGTCGACATACCATCTGACTTTCGGAAAACATCATCCACACAATTCCGAAGACGGCAACAGCTGACAAGTGCGAGAATTATCGCACAATCAGCTTAACAGCTCATGCATCCAAGTTGTTTACAACAATAATTTACAGAAGAATGGAAAAGAAAATTGAGAATGTGTTAGATGACGATCACTTTAGCTTTGGGAAAGATAGAGGCACGAGAGAAGCAATTCTGACGTTGCGGTTGATAATGGAAACAAGACTAAAGAAAAATCAAGACAAGTTCTTAGGATTTGTCGATCTGTAAAAGCCATTCAACAATGTAAAATGGTGCAGGATGTTCGAAATTCGGAGAAAAATAGGTTTAAGCATTAGGGAGAGGCGGGTAATATACAATATGTACAAGAGGCAAGAGGGAATAATAAGAGTGGACGGTTGAGAACGAACTGCTCAGATTAAAAAGTGTAAAGACAGGAATGAAGTCTTTCGCCCCTACTGTTCAATCTGTACATCGAAGCAGCAATGATGGAAATAAAAGAAAGGTTCAGAGGTGGAATTAAAATTCAAGGTGATAGAATATCAATGATACGATTCGCTGATGACATCCTGAGTGAAAGTGAAGAGGGAGGGATTACATGATCTGCTGAATGGAAAGAAGAATTTAATGATTACAGAATATTGATTGAGAGTAAATCGAAGAAAGACTAAAGTATTGAGAACTAGCAGAAATGAGAACAGCGAGAAACTTAACATCAGGATTGATGGTCACGAAGTACATGAAGTTAAGGAATTCTGCTACCTAAGCAGCAAAATAACAGCAGAGTAGCACTGACAGAAAGGGCATTCCTGGTCGAGAAAAGTCTGCTAGAATCAAACACTGGCCTTGATTTGAAGAAGAAATTTCTGAGAATGTACGTTTGGAGCGCAGCATTGTATAGATGTGAAACATGGGCTGTTGGAAAACCAGAACAAAAGAGAATCGAAGCTTGTTGGAAACTAGGTGGACTGATAAGGAATGAGGAAAACATTGACAAGGAGAAGGGACACCTGTTAAAACATCAGGGAGTAACTTCCAGGGCACTAGAGGGAGCTGTAGAGGGCAAAAACTGTAGAGGCAGACGGAGACTGGAATACATCCAGCAAGTAATTGAGGACGTAGGTTGCAAGTGTTACTCTGAGAAGAAGAGGTTGGCACAGAAGAGAAATTCGTGGCGGTCCGCTTCAAAGGGTCCGAAGAGTGATGTTTCAAAAAAAAAAAAAAAAAATCGCAATTGACTTCAATTACGCATTTAAAGAAAAATTACATATTTAGTGCAGTGCATCAGATTTGTAGATTTACGCTAATGTCTATCAATTTCCTTGTGAAAAAAAGAAGGACAGAGCACGAGGTTGGTTTCCCATCCCTAAATGTCTTAACATCTGTCTGATCTAATGCCCTTGTTTGTTATGCGGTTACATGATCTTTAACAATAATTTTACGTATTTAATCATCCTTTGAGCATTTTGTGCAACGATATTGATAAGTGATTTGAACAGAGGTATAGAATGCACAAAATGTGGATAATGTCACATGGAAACAAATTGTGTTTCAATTATGTGTAAAAACAATGAAAATCGTATGTCATGTCACTGTTGTAACCCAAACACACACATCACTCCACAGAACTTCACTGGCACAATCATTACTGCTCTTCGCCAGGCCCCCTAGAACGAGTTTCTCAGTATCCGACTGCACTGAAACAGTCAAAACAGAGAATTAGGAGCAGAAGCATCCTTTATGTAAAAGATATAGCAAATGCACCACATATACTGTGGGATTAAAAACAAGGGCCATATCTTCCGACAGAAGGCAACATTGCTGAAAAACAAAAGTATATTTAAGAAGAACTTGTTTCAGTGTGAATCATTTATGTGTTGTTCAACAGTATTATCAGTACCTTTCTCCAGTCTTTCTGAAATATACTTACGTCTTCATATTTTTAATTTCTACAGGCAATGCAGCTAGGAGGAAGAAAAGTAAAGATGGAGAGCACTTCATTTAATGACAATAATTATTATCTGGATTCATTCGTAACTTACTGCTCGCTTTTTCGACTTTCAGGAGCCTGTTTTTCCTTTTGTTGTTCTAGTTTTCACACACACACACACACACACACACACACACACACACACACACACACACACAAGAATACTGAAGTGTACTTCAAAACACTGCTTTCTTGAAGTTGGCAATACACGTATCAAAAACACGTTAACACACAGAAATACAGTTCTTCGATTTCTTAGTCACTGGTGCCCCAAATACTTATCTTCTCACATTAAACACCTATCATCATTCCACAACCGTAATACCAGATCGGATACGTCTAGCATTTTGGCTGTACCTTTACATAACACAAAATCTTTCTCCATGTCATTCTCCATCTCAGCCATACGACTATGGAACGCGCTCCCCTGTGATCTGCGTCTTATCCAGAAGCACTCAACATTCAAGAGGTAACTCAAAACTTACATATTAGGGACTGTATAGCCACCTTTGTTGTGTCCCTCTCATCTCTTTCTTTCTCCTCTCCATCATAGCTTCGAATTTTACCATTCTATTTCTCTTCCTCTAACCTAGCTTCCTCTTCTATGTCTCTTTCACCCCACTCTATCGTCTTATGTCTCTGCTCGGTGTGAATGCTCACAAGCTGCAAGAACATAACTAGAAAAATCCCAACTGGCAATAGGACTGACATTCATAAAAGAAAAATACGTTTACTTTCATATACATAGTCATTATTATTATTATTATTATTTCTACCTCAATCAATCACTTAGCACTGCTGGGTTCTCTAAATTATTTTCTGTATCACGAACATTGGAACAGTAGTCCGGAAAATATCAGGTAAATTAAATTCTGATCAAGCTTCAAAAGAAAGCTGAAGATCCACCTTCTGTCATAATAGCCACCTTTGCTACGTTCTGTGCAGCTCATTCTCCTGAGTCCCGCTTCCACAGAACTTGTTCCAACCCCTTTTTAGCAGAGTTGTATCCTGTGCTTTCCTAAGAGCCATTTTCACTGTCGTTTCAATATTCTCCTCTTCCTTTATCTACTCCACTTCAGATAATATTAAACATGTTAGTGCTTCATACTCCCAGCTGCAGCCGGACAAATTGCGTGACTACCACACTCTATGTCTACTTCACCGACTCCTCGTCGCGCAAGCACCCCAGTACCTTGCTTTAGAGATTAAACACGTGTCATGCCATCATAATCGAAACTCCGAGGTCACTCTTATTTGGTATCCTACCTGTGCCCATTCACAAAACAAAAACTTTTGCAAACTCCTTCTCAGTTGCCGCTGTCCGCCTCTGGAACAAACTGCCCCTTACCTTGCGCAAAAATCAATCCCTTGCTGTTTTTAAGAAGAAGTTGAAGCATTTCCTACTATCATCCTCATAACGTTCTCCACAAAATTAATGTGCAAGGCCAATCCTCTCATCTGTCAAATAGCAAAAGCTAGTGTCTCCTATCTTGTTCCTGAGATGCCTTCCTCTTCATCTATCTCGATTACCCACGCAGTCTTCTTTTCCTTTATATTTCCTTAATTATGCTTCATCATGTCTCTCTATTCTTCTCCTCCCTTCACCATCAATCTCCCTCATACTCCCTGCTGCTAGCACTCCTATCTGTCTCTTCAATAATGTATAATTATAGCAGTACTTATGATCTACGAATATAAACTCTATATGTATGTATTTTTCCAGGTGTGCCTTTGTAATTGTTTATTTCACTTTTTGTACTAGATGTAGTTTAACATGCCTACTAAAACATATGAATATAAAATAAGTAGAATGCTTGGTTAAATGTAAGAGAGGGCCTGATGGCCCAAATCTTGCCAGGTTAAATAAATAAATAAATAAATAAACATGGCTTCAAATGTGCTTGGCTAGTCTACATGATTCTAAATGTCCTTTACTATTATAATAATTATTATTTTTCATATTGTTATTAGTGTCAGCTATTATGCGCGGTGTGGGATCCTTACCAGATAGGACTGATGGAGTACATCGAAAAAGTTCAAAGAAAGGCAGCACGTTTTGTATTATCGCGAAATATGGGTGAGAGTGTCACAGAAATGATACAGGATTTGGGCTGAAAATAATTAAAAGAAAGGCATTTTTCGTTGTGACGGAATCACCAACTTTCTCCTCCGAATGCGAAAATATTTTGTTTGTTCGCAGCTCACGGTCTCGCGGTAGCGTTCTCGCTTCCCGACCACAGGGTCTCGGGTTCGATTCCCAGCGGGGTCAGGGATTTTCACCTGCCTCGAGATGACTGGGTGTCTCGACGCGCAAGTCGCCGAAGTGGCGTCAAATCGAAAGACTTGCAGCCGGCGAACGGTATACCCGACGGGAGGCCCTAGACACACGACTGGGTGTTGTTGTGTCGTCTTCATCATCATCATGTATGAAATGTATGACAAAAATATGGAACAGATGTAACTTACTTCCACACTTAAAATATCTGTTTCTTTGTCAAAAATACACGATCTTCATCAGCGATTGAGTGTTTATGGCCAGTGTTACAATCTCAAGGTCGCCATATGAAACGTCCCCTTTGAACAATTCTTACACGACTGTCCTTAAACTGACACACAATATTTTGTTAGCGCAACGCAATCTGACTTTCAAAATTCCCTGCAAAAGAATGGCCCTGACTAACATTAAACTATACCTTTCACAAATCACTTACCTCACAAAAATCTTCGCTGCTCAAGCTACTGCAATACAGCGAGCGCCACTACTGCCATCTAAATGAAAGATTCAAACTATGGAAGGCACTAACTACTGATAGGGATGGTTAGCAAATGAAAGATATTAATAGAGAACAAACAATGTATTTACCTTGATATCATCATATATAAATATAGCAGTTCATGACAAATTTCAAAACTCCGCCATCTCTCTCCCCACATCCACCACTGCTGGCGGCTCACCTCCAACTGCGCAACGCTACGCGCTGTTCACATCCAGCTGCCGCTGCCCAACACTACAATGGCAGACAACAATGTAAACTAGCCACAGACTGTACACAGCACAGCCAGTGATTTTCAAATTGAGCGCTACGTAACGTTGCCAATAAGAAAACATAAACAGCCTACTTACATAGAGAAAACATAAACAGCCTACTTACAACACGACTGGGTGTTGTTGTGTCGTCTTCATCATCATCATGTATGAAATGTATGACAAAAATATGGAACAGATGTAACTTACTTCCACACTTAAAATATCTGTTTCTTTGTCAAAAATACACGATCTTCATCAGCGATTGAGTGTTTATGGCCAGTGTTACAATCTTCTTTTCACATACAAAATGTCTGTGAGAATACCGAAAGGGTGCAACTTACAGTATTTCTGCTTCTGAATTGTTCTGTAACTGTACAGAACACATGTACTCTGTTAAAATAATAGGGTAAGCAGGCAGCTGACACTTCTTCCTAGGTATAAATGAGGCTGTGCAATAAACGAATACACCCAAGCAGTATTATAGTGGAAAGAAGATGATGCAACGAGGTAAGTTAAATAATACTATTGATTGGCTAATATAGCCTCATATTCTATTACATTTGATCGTGGACATAACTTTGATAGTACGTTAACCCAGAGACGCTACGTCTTCCAACACTTTAGTACAACAGTCCATACTAAAATGTCAAATTTTGATGAAATCTTTAATTCATTTTATCACTTAAATTGCATATTTTCGGAATAGGTAAGTACGACTTCATAATTTCTATATATAAAACGTAATGTCCTGACTGACTGACAGACTCATCATCACCCAGCAAAAACTGCTACAGATAGACACTTGAAATGTGGAGACTGTGTGATCGTATACTGTAGGCGTCGTTTAAGAAGAGGTATTTCGAAATACTGACCCTACTGGGGTGAGGTATGGGATGAAGGGTATTTTGAAACAATGTGGCTGTTAAGGTAATTTTGAAACTTTACCTACGAAAATTGGTATTTGGTTTTTCAGTCAGAAAATATACAATACGAAATTCAGCATATTTGGAAATTCAACCACTAAGGGGTAATACAGTGATTGAAAGCTTTTTTGAAAATAAATAAAACTAAAGAACTATTAAAGGATCTTGAAGGCTATGTCTATGGAAAATGGCAGTTAGAAACAAAAAAATACGTGTTTCAGTGTTTATGAAACTTCAGCTCCTAAGCAAGTGCAATTGGAGATTAAATACTCAAGAACATATTTCGTTACATTACAGAAATTTAAGCTAAGTTTAAGAAAATTATTATTTCACTTGTCGGTTAGATATAAGGAAATACTTGTTAGGGCAGGAAAGTTGCTATGGAAATATCTCCACAAGAATGCAAAAGGCATGATTAACAAAGACTTGGGATCCCACCTACCAGAATCGCTTTTTGGTCAGAAGTACATTTGGAAAAAACCATGTTTAGATTGCCTTAATTAACATGAGAAGGTATCAAGGTGTTGCAGTTTGTGAACAACACAAAATTCGATTAGATGAACACGAAAAAAGAACCTCTGCAAGTCATACAGTCTATATGAGTGAAGCAGCAAACCCTACGTGAGTGTCCTGTCACACCCAAAGGAATCAATACAACCTGAATCGTGTTTCGCCTGATTTGTATACGGCCCACATAACGTAACTGTTTTGCAGGTCCTCTAACCTATTTGTAGTACAGTCGTTCGATTATACATAATGGATACCGTAACAGATCACTAGAGAACACTTTTTTTAAGATAACAATCCAGATGTAAATCAAAACTACGATCTTGCAAATACTAGGAAACGTGTAGTTCGAAATGAGACGTCCTTAATGTTTGTAAACTCAATCTTATAACAGTAAGTGAAACTTCAAGATCGTTACCACACTCATTAGAATTTGAGCGAACTAACTCCATCATAAAGGTCAATCCAGCAATTTTTAGGCAAAGTTAAATATTTTTATGAGCAAAATATTTTGAGACAGTATGTGGACTCCTAAAGTACTCTGACAATTCGAAGTATTTTTGTTTCCCACGCAAGTAAAATGTGGTTTCTGATACGAGTGGTATGTCATTCTGATCTCTCGCAAACTATATGCAAACATTATATGACAAGTAATTTCTCTTTATTCATGACTGAGCAATTATTTGTCCATATTTCTGAACTTTAAACGATATACCGAACTTCTTTTGTTGTTGATCTGGGTTGAAACCAAGTACCTATAGCCTTGTAACTAACCAAAGTTTTCGTACCAGTGCGAGACTCGATCACAGTAACGTTCGTCACTGGTGACGGGCATAAAGAGTCGTGAAATACCGAAGTTTTCACCATTATCTGTTAGCAAATCTTAACTTGAAAAATTTTGTGTACTGCCTGTCAAGACTCTTATCTCCCCGCAAAATGCCTATGGAAAACATTTAATATCATATCAAGCAACAAAGTTTGCTTGCATTCAAAACATTGTGCCATGGTGTAAACTTTCGTGATGCAGATTCAAACCCAGCATGTAATCAGACTGTTAAAAAAGTAAAATCAGGTGATAAGTATCGATTTTTTCACCAGCAGCGCTATGTTTGAATTGAAATGTGGATGCGATTTCTTTTTTTTTTTTTTTTTGCCTGACCCTGAATCGAACCCAGCACCTAGTGCTGTTGTTTTCTATCCATGAATTGTTTGCTCACCAGTAGTGAGATACACTTTTGTTGGAGTAGAAATAATGGCACATTTAGCTATTGTTAACACATGAAGAGACATTAAAAATAAAATTATTTATCACTAGCAATTCGGTGCACATACGCTAGGGCTTCAAATGAAAACGTGAATATTTTTGTGCTGGACCAGCATTCGAACCTACATGTGAGCCTTTCATGGAGACCTAGAGGAGCTTGCAATCTTGTAGAAAACAACGAAATGATCGAACTATATTGTTCCGTATGGGTCAGATACCTCGAAAGAGGAGATCCGAATTCGAATCCCAGTCCACCACCAAACTTATCAACAACTCAAGTTCAAATAAAATAAGAGCACTGTGACCTGAAGTGATCATTGGCTCGTTAAATAAAATAAAGTTTATGGCATAAGGAACCTCACTCGCCACAGAGTTTCTATTTGCCATGACTTCCGCCTCTGCTACAGCCCTAGCTAAACTGCCTCTACCCCAGTTGCTACCGAAGGTATATGCTATTTATAAAGCGGATTCAGAACTACAGAGCCACCTGATGTTCTTCACTTCGCATGGTTTAGGCGAGGAGATCTGTTTGTGTTTGTTTAAAATAAATGACCAAAGTGGCAGCTGAACAGATACCTCACAACTAAGAAACTAGGATCAATTTACGAGACTGTTGAACACTATATTTGCTTTACTCATGATTTTGTAGTAACATATGATCTGTTTTGCATACAAATTAGACACAATGAAAAAAATCTCTTGTCTATTAAATGGTTAATTATCAGTAGGCATCTGACATGAAATCATGCTAGTCTCATTTCAACGGGATGTAAAGATGCTTCTAGCCAACATAGACTCGATTTGAAGCCATTCTGAAATGTTCACCATCAAGCAATTTTTTAGATCGAGAAATACCATTGCAAAGTATGAAGTTAAGAAATATTTTGATTTTTACTGCCCTTATCACTATAGCTTACTCGTTCTACGACTGCTAAGCGCATGCTAGATGGAAGCGTTTGATAGTTCTTGGTCATTTTTAAAAGTAGTTGGTCGAAACCGGAAAATATTTAGTTCGCAGCAAATGGTTACGGCGTTCTGTGGCAAGTGGACCATAACAAGTAGATATTTACTTCTTTCTGTGTCTAGGGAATGCTTTTCAAGTTAATATGTAACATCTCCAGTTATTTGCAGATTACATCAAAACTAAATTAACTGATAAACACTTCACTTCGATACGAAAGTTGCGCTGCACTACTTATGTTACTTGGGCCTGGCAACGACACTTATGGAACGCTGGAACTAAAGTGTGCATCATTTATGACAGCGGCCGAGTTTAGGTTCGTTCTGCGCATCTGACGTCACAAAACACAGTCAGCCAATGAACAAAGAACGACGTTGCCAGAACTCGACTGCAGCGCAGAGCATGGACGAGTGTCTACAGTTTTAGAAACGTTTAGTCATAAATAAAGTAATTGAACAAAAGCAATGTCTTGATAGCAGACTTTCTTTTATAGAAAGTTTGAAAAAAACATTGTTTATACCAATTGCTTCATATTCTATTAATTAATTAAACCAAACAAGCAATAAGCCTCATAATTCAGGCGATAGCAAGGAAAGGTGTTTGTATCATTCTCACTAACCGCTTTTTTGTTTTTATTATATTCCACAATTTTTTTTTGTAAGCATATCAGAATAGTTGTCTTGGATTTCTATCAAAACAGTCTAAATCTTTAATTTCATGACAGTGTATACATTTTTTGAATCTGTGTCTTTGTCATTCCTTTTTATATTTTATCACTTCTAAACGATAATAATATTTTTGATTGTTCTTCACTTGGAATGCGTTTCAAATGTCCTTTGTAATAATATTTAGGAACGTGTTTTCCATATGCATGAAGACTTTTATATTTATTACTTTATTATGATCTCTTTCAAACAAGGCATACTTATTGTCGATAACCGTCTTTTGTGTATTTCTGTGAAGTGAAATAACTGATTTCTCAACCTGACAATTTTTGAAAATTTTATATTTAATTGCTTCCATTTATGTACAAATAATTTATTAGATAGTACAAAAATGTGAAATAAAAATATTCTAATTAAAATATTTTCGAGTAAATGGAATAATCCCTGGATCTAAAAATAACAAACATGATATATTGATGAAGAAGTTACAATAATGACTGACGAAAATATTGTACTTGGATTCATGCTAAGGATGTAGATGAAATATTAGAATATCAAAGACCAAATGTGCTATTATCATTAATACTGATAATGGATGTAAAATAATAATGGAGTGTGAGGTATTTGCTATGGTTTAAGAGAAGCACTAATACCACTTTGTCTGTGAGAATAATTGTTACACTTTACAGACTTACATCATCTAAATTAAAACTGATGATAATTATTTCAAACGAATTGTTTTTTTCGAAAATATTAGCAACAGTGAACATCAATGGTAAATATTAAACATAAATGTTTAACAGTAAATGTAAACACTAAAAAATATAATTAATATTGTTTTTTATCGTTAGTAAATGTTTGTGATATTTAACCCAGAACTTGTGAAAAAAGCTAAATGATGTTAAAAAATTAAAGATCAGTTCGAAGAATTTAAAAAAAAAGAAAATACTGACTTGAACTGAACATGAAAATACAGAAAGGAAAACAAACCTGTTGTTGATACACTCAAAGATAAAGGAAATGAAGTTTTAAAGGCATCTCAGAAAAATAAAGAGGTTGAATAACAAATTTTTTCTTATCATCATCAACAACTATATTATTTAGAATACTTTAATGACATACCAAAAATCAAACAATGTGATAGAGAGTATATTTTAAGCAAATCAGAAATACATGATTTACTGAATAAATATTAAGAAGAGGTTAAAGAAAGAATAGTGTCAGAAGTTGAAGGGGAAGCATCAGATAATAAAAAAATAAATGTAAATGAAAGTATACTAGATCATTTCAAACATACTGAAGATATAGTTTTCAGAATATGACCTGTCAGTACATTTAAATTTCTTAGTGAAGTATCAGTAAAATTTGATGTTGTTAATTTAACAGATGGTAATAAAACATATGATGGAAAAGATGGATTAATGAAGGTATTACCTAAAAACTAAATTACTAATGATGATGTGAATAAATAATTTAAGTCTGTTGATTTATCAAATTAATTGGATATCTTGTTTCATTCAAATAAATTATATTCTGAATATAATCCAATTTAAAGTAAAATAAAGTAGAGGTAATAAATATAAGTATTTTATAGAGGAAATCGTCAGTGTTTAATTTTCATAAAAAATTCTAACACATTTAGATTCAGATTCAAGTATAGATGAAAAAATTGGTCAAGGTTTTATTAAGAAACTTACAGAAAACCCATTAGGAAAGGGAAGAATTAGTTGGAAATAAAAATTTATGTAATGAAAAAGTTGGAATAACAGAAATGTTAACAAAGAGATTTATTGATTTTATTATCAATAATTTTGATACTCAGTTGTTTGAAACTTGGAACTTCTTTCATTGTACAACTTTATTTAACTGACTTATCATTCAAAGTATTCACAAAAGTAACAACAGAAAGAATAAGGCAAACAACTGACAAACATCTCACTGAATGCCAAATAGGATTCAGGAAAGGAAGATCAACATTGTCTCCAATCGAACTCCTGCTAAAGAGTGTATGGAAGCCCTTGAAGACAGAGTAAAGTTCTATGAAGTATTCATTGAGTTCACAAAAGCTTTTGACATTATAAACATAAAATTAGAGACAAAAAAGTAGAGGAAATCCTAAGTGAAAACAAGATATGGACACAAACGGCATCAAGAAGGAGCTGACCTGCACACCAATGGAAAGAGTGGGAGGCGCCACACCTCCAAGAAGACAGAGTTCAGCGCCCCCTGTCAACGCTGACTTAACCAGCAGCCCATTGCTGGTCGGCCCAGTTCGGCTGCAGACTTCGAGAGCATCGGTACTGAGTAATAGGAATATGATACTTAGCCTGCGTTCTGCGAGTAGTAATAGAGACTGAAGTACTTGCAAGCAGAAAGCACAGGAAGGCACCCGATAAAGAGAGTTATGTTTATTTTGTTTTGAAAATTAAACTTTCCTCCTGATTAGAAAGTGTTTTGTACAGATAATTTTGGATCCCTGCTATCGGTCATCGCAGCTTCTCTCCTTTCTTGTTTGTGTCGGTGCTGACTTCAGAGTAGCCGACACAACTACTTTTATTACAGTCGCAAAAGATGTTATATAACATTTAGCGATATGTGGACAGTTGTTTTACAGAAACGATAGATAAGTTTTGTCTTCGGCAGACTACAGTTAGTAGTTAAGTTTTGTCTCTCACAAGAATTGTCCTTGCAAGTCACTATCATGCCGGTCAGTCAGTAAGATTCAGGGACAACCTCTGAAGATGTGCTAATGTAGCTGCGGACGAAACGTCACGAATGGAGAAGTTTGATGAACCACTACGATACAACCCAAAAGACTCGTATGATATCCTGGAGCATCACAAAGTGCTACAAGTTTCTTTGCTGATGCCTGTGATGAATGAATGTTGGTAGCGAAGCTGATTCCATCAGATGGTACGTACTTCAGTTTATTTCTCTGTAGTCTTTCAGCAAAAGAGCGCCAGTTTCCATGCTCCAAAAGGCCTATCGATGCTGTGCTATTTAAGTAGCTATTGTACATACCGATCTCAACGGATTCTTTGATGATAGAACTTCATTAGGTAGTCACGTGGGATAAGATATTTCATATCTATCAAAACAAATGTCATGTCTGTTGTGATGCTGTGTTCAGTAACACCAAATTTCTGAATGCCGCGATGTTAAGAGTTGCGTCGTCAGTCTGTGCGGCGTTTTGAAATTATGCGACAGACTGACAAGTGCAGCATACCGACACACTCTGTGGTAGCATTTGGAAGTTCCGTGACCTGTGGCAGCTCCGTGACATAAATCGGCCAACTACATAGGAATTCACTGGTCATCCCGAGCATTGTGACCACCTACCCTCGCATTCGGGAGGACGACGGTTCAATCCCGCGTCCGGCCATCCTGATTTGGGTTTTCCGTGATTTCCCTAAATCACTCCAGGCAAATGCCGGGATGGTTCCTCTGAAAGGGCACGGCCGACGTCCTTCCCCATCCTTCCCTAATCCGATGAGACCGATGACCACGCTGTCTGGTCTCCCTCCCCAAACAACCAACCAACCAACCAACCACCTACCTAATAGCTGGTGTGTCCACTTTTGGTGCGGATAACAGTGACTTCGCGTCGTGGCATGGAAACAGTGAGGTCATAGTAGGTCGCTGGACGGAGTTGGGACCACATCTGCACACACAAGTCATCTACTTCTCGTAAATTCCGGGGAGGAGGGCGATAAGCCCTGAGGCCTCGTTTAATCACATTCCAGATGTGTTCGATCGAATTCAGATCTGGCGAGTTGTGGGGAGGGGGGGGGGGCTCTCGCATCAATTTAAAATGACTCCTGTATCCCTCGAAGCACTCCATCACACTCCTGGTCGTGCTGAAAAATGCCACTGCCACTGGACCCGTTGATGCCCACGTGAATGTTCCCCTGAGCATAACGGAGCCGCCGCCAGCTTGTCTCTGTCAAAAAAATGATTCAAATGGCTCTGAGCACTATGGGACTTAACATCTGAGGTCATTAGTCCCCTAGAACTTAGAACTACTTAAACCTAACTAACCTAAGGACATCACGCACATCCATGTCCGAGGCAGGATTCGAACCTGCGACCGTAGCAGTCGCGCGGTTCCAGACTGAAGCGCCTAGAGCCGCTCGGCTACACTGGCCGACTTGTCTCTGTCCCGCAGTACAGGCGTCAAGAAGCTGTTCCCCTGGAAGATGACACATTCGTGCCCTCCCATCGCCATGGTGAGGAAGGTGTCGCGATTCATCAGACCATGTAACGCTTTGCCACTACGCCAACGCCTAAAGTCGATGCTCACGTGCCCATTTCAGTCGTGTTTGACGATGTGGTGGTGTTAACATTGCACATGCATTTGTCGTCGGTTGAGGAGACCCATCATTAGGAGTGTTCGATGTACTGTGTGTTCAGACACACGTACTCTGCTCCGGAATAAAGCCTGATGTTACTTCCTCTGCAGTTTGCCGCCTGTCCTGTTTCACCAGTCAGCCCAGCCTACGATGTCCAACATCTGTAACGAGGTATGGCCGCCCAACCCGACGACTTCTGCACGTGGTTTCACCTTGATTAAGACACGTGTTGAAGACAATCACCACAGAACTCGTCCGACACCAGACAAGTCGTGCTGTTTCTGAAATGCTCGTTCCGAGCCTCCGGGCCATCACAATTTGCCCTTGGCGAAACTCATATGTATCGCGCTCCTCGCACATTCTACACGCTGACATACGCTCACAAATGCTACATGTACCGTGCATGTGTTTGACAAGCAGTCATGCCTGGCCAGGTGGCGCTGCTATCGCATGGACAGATCTGTATCGATGGTGGGTCGGTGGTCATAACGTGCTAACTGATCAGTGTATATGACACACATTATCCGTAATGAGTATTAAGACGTCATTAACTGAATTGGCAATTGCGAAGGACAACCATCAGCTGTAGAATGGAATGACGACAATGAAAATTTGTGGCAGACCGGGACGCGAACCCGGACTTCCCGCTTATGGCGAGCGGTCGCCTCACCACGACCCACGGCCAGACCCAAACTTCCATATGTCGTCAACCGCGAGTCTACGACCTGCACTCCTACATTCTGTATATTCCCGTACAGGTCCGACGTTGCACTTGAAAATCGTTTGCCCGGTATCGACAGATACACAGGGTGGTCCACTGATCGTGACCGGGCCAAATATCTCACGAAATAAGCGTCTAACGAAAATCTACAACGAACGAAACTTGTCTAGCTTGAAGGGGGAAACCAGATGGCGCTATGGCTTGCCCGCTAGATGGCGCTGCCATAGCTCAAACGGATATCAACTGCGTTTTCTTAAATAGGAACCCCCATTTTCTATTACATATTCGTGTAGTATTGAATGTTTTAGTTGGACCACTTTTTTCGCTTAGTGATAGATGGCGCTGTAATAGTCACAAACACATGGCTCACAATTTTAGACGAACAGTGGGTAACAGGTAGGTTTTTTAAATTAAAATACAGAACGTAGGTACGTTTGAACATTTTATTTCGGTTGTTCCAATGTGATACATGTACCTTTGTGAACTTATCATTTCTGAGAACGCACGTTGTTACAGCGTGATTACCTGTAAATACCACATTAATGCAATAAATGCTCGAAATGATGTGCGTCAACCTCAATGCTTTTGTCAATACGTGTAACGACATTCCTCTCAACAGCGAGTAGTTCGCCTTCCGTAATGTTCACAAATGCATTGACAATGCGCTGACGCATGTTGTCAGGCGTTGTCGGTGGATCACGATAGCAAATATCCTTCAACTTTCCCCACAGAAAGAAATCCGGGGACGTCAGATCCGGTGAACGTGCGGGCCGGACATCCATCATGTTGGAAGTACATCGCCATTCTGTCATGCAGTGAAATATCTTGTAGTAACATCGGTAGAACATTACGTAGGAAATCAGCATACGTTGCACCATTTATACTGCCATCGATAAAATGAGGGCCAATTACCCTTCCTCCCATAATGCCGCACCATATATTAAACCGCCAAGGTCGCTGATGTTCCACTTGTCGCAGCGACAGCAGGGGTAAAACACCTACTTGGGCATCATCATTTGTTGCAGGTCGTGGTTGACGTTTCACATGTGGCTGAACACTTCCTGTTTCCTTAAATAACGGAACTATCCGGCGAACGGTCCAGACACTTGGATGATGTCGTCCAGGATACCGAGCAGTATACATAGCACACGCCCGTTGGGCATTTTGATCACATCAACATGACATCGACCTTTTCCGCAATTGGTAAACGGTCCATTCTAACGCGGGTAACGTATCACGAAGCAAATACCGTTCGCTCTGGCGGAATGCTACGTGATACCACGTACTTACACGTTCGTGACTATTACAGTGCCATCTATCACGAAGCGAAACAAGTGGTCCAACTAAAACATTCATATTTCTTTACGTACTACACGAATATATAATAAAAAATGGGGGTTCCTATTTAAAAAACGCATTTGATATCCGTTTGACCTATGGCAGTGCCATCTAGCGGGCAAACCATAGCGCCATCTGGTTTCCCCCTTCAAGCTAGACAAGTTTCGTTCTTTGTAGTTTTGTCGTTTGATGCTTATGTCGTGAGATATTTGGCCCGGTCACGATCAGTGGACCGCCCTGTATAGAATATTGCAATGCCTCTGTTATTCTGATCTCAATTGCGAATTCAGGTAATGTATTTCATAACGGATGCAGTCACCGCTGTGCGTGCGTGCACGGTCGCACGAGGTAGCCGCGTGTCTTAGGTACCTTGCTACGGTTTGCGCCCCGCTCCCCCCCTCCCCCCCCCCCCCACCCTCCCAACGGAGGTTCGAGTCCTCTCTCGGCATGGACGTGTGTGTTGTGCTTAGCGTAAGTTAGATTAAGTAGTGTGTAAGCCTAGGGACCGATGACCTCAGCATTTTGGTCCCATAGGAACATACCACAAATTTCCAATTTCCTGCATGCATGCATGTCCAAACGAACTTTGCATCGTAATCAGTATAGCACAGGCACCGCAGGATGACGATGAAAATAGTCATCGAAAAGTTGACTGTAAAAAACAAATCTGGCTCTACAAGGATACAGAGAAGTTCAAAATGGCTCTGAGCACTATGGGACTTAACATCTGAGGTCATCGGTTCCCGAGAACGTAGAACTACTTAAACCTAACTAACCTAAGGACATAAGACACATCCATGTCCGTGAGAGGATTCGAACCTGCGACCGTAGCGATCGCGCGGTTCCAGACTGAAGCGTCTAGAACCGCTCGGCCACAACGGCCGGCGATACAGAGAAGTATCAGTCCATGAATGTGGCTGCTGAAAGACCCGTTTTCAACGTGAGAAGCTGTTTTCTCCAGTGGAGGAAGCGGGTATAGCGCTCCGTAATAATTCATGAAGACGCAAACAGGTTCCGTAAGAGGGCGGGGATCTGCCACCCGTAGAGCGGGCAGGGCGTTACATCAGCGCCGCGAACGCCGCGCAAGTGTTGCGAGGCGAGTGTGTCTGGTCGGTGCGCCTGCTGCCTGCGTAAGGCGCTTCCCAACAAGTGACAGCGCCGCGATAACACAGCAGGGCCAGTCACACGGGGCTACATCTGCCTCTGCGCTGGCGACCCAACAGTTTGGCGGCTACGGCGTCTCGTACCGGGTCACGAGTCGACGCGTCTGCTGCCACTTCCTAACACTTTTCTTCCTCCTGGTTTGGCCAACTAGTGATCACGTGAGAAGTTCATTTCCTTCGCACATGATTTTCCTTACATCTAATCTAGTTTGACACTTATCACAATATACGGGGTGATTATAAATAAAGCTGAACTTTCAAAAAAATGGCTCTGAGCACTATGCGACTTAACATCTATGGTCATCAGTCCCCTAGAACTTAGAACTACTTAAACCTAACTAACCTAAGGACATCACACAACACCCAGCCATCACGAGGCAGAGAAAATCCCTGACCCCCCGGGAATCGAACCCGGGAACGTGGGCGCGGGAAGCGATAACGCTGAACTTTCAAATCACTGTAGAAATAACACCACTGGTCAGAATGACGTCAAATTGCAACGTAATATTATCGGAGAAAGGGGAAAACATATGCCAGAATAAAAATAAATAGTTACAAAATGTAGCAATAGATCGCGCTGTGAGCAATGTAACGTAATAGTGGTCGACTACAAATGACAAATGAATCATACAACAATGCTTAAAGTATACGTCTGACGTTAAAAAAACTGTACTAGTCAGTGTACATGGGTGTACAGGTTTCATACTGTTAAAAACGGAAGCTCATCCACCACGGCAAGGTCATACCACATCGGATGGGAAAAATCGGTTTTTAATTATCCTGAGGCCAAAAACCGCATAAAAAGCATCAACCAAAATCAAATCGGATTATTAATTTCCGTGTGCCTGGCACAAAACATGCCTGGCGCAAAACATGTTCAATATACTGTCCACCGATGTGTGAAACTAGTTGAAATCGAGTAGCTGCATGTTCCACAACTGATCGAAGTGTGTCTGGGGTCATGTTCAGAATGTGTTGCGCTATGGGTGCCTTCAATGCAGCTAAGTTTGCAATCCGAACACTGAACACAACATCTTTCAGATAGCCCCACAGCCAAAAGTCACACGGATTAAGGTCAGGTGATCGGAACGGCCAGGCTGTAGGGAAATGGCGACTGATAATTCTAGCATTTCCGAAATGGCGTTTCGGCAGCTTCTTAACTGGATTTGCAATGTGCGGAGGTGCACCATCATGCATAAATAATGATCCCACCCACACATCCACGCTGTTGGAGAGCTGGAATGACGTGGTTGCGCAAAAGACACTCATAGCGCTTACCACTGACAGTACGGGCAATCGTCCCGGAAGCACCTGTCTCTTCGAAAAATATGGCCCTATGATAAATAATGCCGTAAACCCACGCCACAGCCCACCCGGTTGGCCGTGCGGTTGGTTTGTAGGCGGTTTTCCATCTCCCTCGGCAAACGCGGGCTGGTTCCTCTTATTCCGCCTCAGTTACACTATGTCGGCGATTGCTGCGCAAACAAGTTCTCCACGTACGCGTACAACACCATTACTCTAC
The DNA here is from genome assembly GCF_021461395.2 of Schistocerca americana. Taxonomy (NCBI): domain Eukaryota; kingdom Metazoa; phylum Arthropoda; class Insecta; order Orthoptera; family Acrididae; genus Schistocerca; species Schistocerca americana. The sequence goes on from NC_060126.1 coordinate 52,705,928, forward strand.
CACGCAAACAAGAGGGTTACACTCGTCTGGTGTGAGACGTTCCCTGGGGGGTCCACCGGGGACCGAACCGCACAATAACCCTGGGTTCGGTATGCGGTGGCGGAGGGGTGGACTGCAGTAGTCGTCGTGGGGTTGTGGACCACTGCGGCTGCGGCAGGGACGGAGCCTCTCCGTCGTTTATAGGTCCCCTGTTAACATACAATACAATACAAACCCGCGCCACACACTGACCTTTTCAGGATGAGGTTGTACTGGTTGATTTGCGTGTGGATTTTCCGTTGCCTCGCGAGGTAGCCGCATGGTCTGGGGCGCATGGATCCGCACGGCTCCCCCCGTCGGAGATTCGAGTCCTCCCTCGGGCATGGATGTGTGTGTTGTTCTTAGTGTATGTTAGTTTAAGTTACATTAAGTAGTGCATAAGCTTAGGGACCGATGATCTCAGCGGTTTGGTCCCATAAGACCTTACGACGAATTTCGAAATTTTTTTCTGTGTATTCTGTGTATTGACATATCCTGTCAGATGGAAGTGGGCCTCATCTGTCTGCAACATCTTCCACAGCCAACAAATGTCCATTTCCATACGAGAAATAAATCTTAAAGCAAAGGTCTCTCTTGCTGGCCGACGGGGCGTTAAACACAAATCTCCTCCTCCTCCTCTCTTGCTGGCAGGTCAACAGGAAGCAACTCGTGAACATAGCTAATTTTGAACGGACAGCAAAGAAGGATGTTTCGTAGGATTTTACGCACCGTGCTCACGGGTATGTCCAATGTTCGGGCAATCCTCCGTGCACTACACGTTTGCACACCATCACTCGTCTCCTCCTGCATTGCTGTGGCTACTGCTTCCACTGACGTCGAATCAGTTCGTTTCCTCCTTCTACCAGGTTGCACACCAAAAGGACTCGTCTTTTCGAATATCCGAATCATTTTGTCCAGACCGACGGTAGTCATCGGACCAACACCTTTTTTCAAACCCTTCGGTGTCCGGTACCTCTGCAGAGCGACGTGTGCACAGTCATCGTTCTTGTAATACAGCTTTACAAGCAGAGCGCGATCCTGCATTGTGACAGTCATGGTGAACGCCACAGACGCGAAAGGAGGAAAAGCCGTGTACCCAGCGTGTTTTTATCAACTTCAGGGCTCGTGCACAAGACACGTGTTTTCATTTACGTATTCTAACACATACAGCGCTAACTATTGATCAATTTTAACCCTATTCTTTTTCTTCTGCCATACGTTTTCCCCCTCCTCCGATAATAGTGCGTTGCAATTTGACGTCATTCTGACAAGTGGTGTTATTTCCACAGCGTTTTGAAAGTTTAAGTTTAACTATAATGACCATGTACACTGCCAGAAAAAGAACAGTGAATCGTTTTAGAGGTCTCCAGTTCATTCAAGATTTATTGTTGCAACAGTGACTATATGCAATGATTAAATTTACAGATCAACAGCCAAGCGTTTCTGAGGTACGCGACATCGACCCGTGCTGAAACTCCCATGTTAGTAGATGGTGGAATCTCCATGGATGGCAATGTTGGCACTGATTCTGGCATCTAGTCAATCGAACAGATGGCGCATACTGTCCTGGGATACGTTATGCCACACCTGCACGACGTATTCACGTCGTTCTGTAAGAGTTGTTGGTTGACGAATCACACGAGACACTCTTCGTCCCATCATATCGCAGTCCGCCCCCGGTAGCTGAGCGGACGCCGGCACGGTAGCTCAGCGTGTTCGGCCAAAGGGTTCGCTGCCCTCTGTAATAAAAAAGCTGAGTTAATCGATCAACAACGAACTTAAAAGGATGTCTTACGACGTCCGCCTTGACCAGATGCAACGAACAAAAGCGAACAAAATGAGATTAAAAAAAAAAAAGTGGTCAGCACATGTCAATCCTAAGAGCCCGGGTTCCATTCCCGGCTGGGTCGGAGATTTTCTCCTCTCAGGGACTGGGTGTTGTGTTGTCCTAATCATCATCGTTTCATCCCCATCGACGCGCAAGTCCGAAGTGGCGTCAAATCGAAAGACTTGCACCCGGCGAATGGTTTACCCCACGGGAGGCCCTAGTCACACGACATTTACATTTTATCGTATCTCACACGTGGTACACTAGAGGGAGTTCCGGAGATCGTGCTGGCCAGGGAAGTTGCTGCACGTCTGTTAGCGCATGTTGAGCATCGAGGGCAGTGTGTGGGTGAGTGGTATTCTGTCGGAGCAATACCTTACCTTCTCGTCGCACGAACGGCAAAAGAACTGGTCTAACAACATGCTGCACGTACCGAGTGGTGGTAAGCGTCTCCTCCAGAAATACCAGAAGTGAATGAGAGTTGTAGCTTATCGCACCACACGTTATAAGGCCTGGGTTGGGACCAGTGTGTCACAGACGAATGTACTTTACCACCCTGCGCCCACCGTGTTTGACGACCATCACCTGCGTGCAGGCGGGATCCGTTGTCGCCGCCGCCGGCCGAAGTGGCCGAGCGGTTAAAGGCGCTACAGTCTGGAACCGCACGACCGCTACGGTCGCAGGTTCGAATCCTGCCTCGGGCATTGATGTGTGTGATGTCCTTAGGTTAGTTAGGTTTAAGTAGTTCTAAGTTCTAGGGGACTTATGACCACAGCAGTTGAGTCCCATAGTGCTCAGAGCCATTTTGTTGTCGCCGCCGAAGACCACGGCGCGTCATACCATCTCCCAAGAGTTCCTATGCCGGCACCAGTCAAGCCATGCACATCGATGCCGTGGCGTGAATGCAAGACGGACTAGACGTTTGCGTGCCCGTATTCCTACTGCTAATAACCGGTTCGCAACAGTTAGTGCTGACACGACTGGGCTCAAAAGCCCTCTTACTTGTGCTCTGGTAGCTGTACGATATGGCGAGCGTCTGTGCTGGTGGAAGTCCAATTTTTTTTTATTTTATTTTATTGAGTTTCGATTCCCCCCAGAAGGGGGCGGGCTGGCAGCAGCTTGGTATGCCGCTCTTCAGCCTACAGAATTTGTTTTAAAAAGATGAAGATAATAACTAATAAAAATAGACGATAAAATCGGAGACTTAAATGGTAACATAGCGGAAAATCGTGGAACTTAAAACATAGAACGAAGGGTTGATGATGTTCATAAAATACATATGAAGCAGACAGGTAAAATAATAGACAGACAATTAAAAAATACAGCAACAGTCTGGTTTCTGTTCACAAGAGATATAAAATTCATACCCAGCAACAGCATGATTTCTGTTCGCAACACTTTTGAAAGACGAACAACACTGAACATTCACTTGAACACTGCACTAAAAAATTGACACAGATATGACACACCACAGCCGAGGGCAGATGGGGAGAACCTGGACAGATACGGGAAAGGAAAGGGGGGTGGGGAAGGAGAGGAAAAAACGAAGTAGGGGGAAGGGGGGAAAGGAGTCGATGGAGGACGAGGACCCATAAGAGGGGGGGGGGGTGCTGGGCAGACGTGACAGGGAGTGGGGAAAGGCAGAGTAGGTGTATACAAAAGGACTCGGGGGGGGGGGGGGGAGGGGAGGCAGAGAGAGGTTAGGTGGGGAAAAAACAAGATGGAAGGAGGGGGGGTGAAGAGGGATCCTAGGGAAAGGACAGAGGAAAGGAGGGGGAATGAGGATCAGAGTTGATAAGAGGGATAAATGGAGGGACAGAGGGCATCATCTGGGAGAGGGAGTTGATGGAAGCCACCTTGGGAAAGGAGATGAAGGGTGTAGAGATGGAGGGTGAGGGGGATCAAGGCGGCAGGAGGTGTAGAGGATGCGAATATGTTCGAGGAATAGGAGCAGATGGGGGAAAGGAATGAGGTCATAGAGGATCCGCGTGGGGGACTGGAGGCGTATATGGAAGGGGAGGCGGAGTGGATGGGGCTCGAGGATGTGGAGGGACTTATGGAATTTGGGGGCGGGATGGGGGCGGTTGAAGTCCAAAATCTCGTCAACAGGCAGCATAACGTTCCCGTGACCACTGATACTAGCGCCATTGTGCAATATACGCATCACGTCCAACTTATGAGGCAATTCTCCAGAAGTATCATCCCACCAACTTGAAGGTCAGAGTCTGACCCCTTTAAAACTCATTCATCTGGGTGTAGTAAACACGAGTGCATTTCTGTGGCACAGTTGCCTGCTTGCTTCACACGTTTGCATCACACTGAGCCTTTTGTCTGTCAGCATTCCCTGTTAGAGGACAGACACAGATGGCGCCCTAGTAGTGTGCTGTCACTGTAAGACACCACCTGTTTCCCCTTAGAAGTCCGCCAGCGCGCACGTTAGCAATTGCGGACTGAGGGGTGGCGCCAGTGTGGCAGTATACGCCAATTAGGTGCCGCCCCTCCAACTCCCGGAAGACTATACGACAACAGCGCCCTTTGCGAGGGTGACATAAAGGATGCCAACGACAACACTCTGTAGTCAGTTCGTCATCGCATATCGTCTCCTCAGATCCAAAGTTCAGCTAGACGTACAGCGACTGTCAATGTCGTAGTAAGTTAGGCCTGCGAGAAACAGCGTACCTAGAAAAAATGGTTCAAATGGCTCTGAGCACTATGGGACTTAACTTCTGAGGTCATCAGTCCCCTAGAACTTAGAACTACTTAAACCTAACTAACCTAGGGACATCACACACATCCATGCCCGAGGCAGGATTCGAACCTGCGACTGTAACGGTCGCTCGGTTCCAGACTCTAGCGCCTAGAACCGCTCGGCCCATACCCAGAAAGGTAGCTTATTCTTGACTAAAGATTTTATTCAGCGTTTGGAAATGCTTGTTATACATGACTGCTTCTCAAGAGATAGGTAAATGTGTTTGATTATTCAATTATAGAACTGTCTATTGATACTCTGTAGTGTATGCAGTTACCATGGCCTGTGTCCTGCTTCCTAGTCTACGAATTACTGTTATGACCACCCGCCATACAACAGGTAGTGTAAGTAGGCTGTTTAGGTTTTTATATTGGTAACGCCATGTAGCGATCTGTATGAAAATCACTGGCTGTGCTGTGTGCAGTTTGTGGCTGGTTAGCATTGTTGTAATATGCACTGTTGTAGTGTTGGGCAGTTGGATGTTAACAGCGCGTAGCGTTGTGCAGTTGGAGGTGAGCCACCAGCAGTGGTGGATGTGGGGAGAGAGATGGCGGAGTTTTGAGAGCGGATGATCTGGACGTGTGTCCATCAGAGACAGTAAATGTGTAAGACTGGATGTCATGAACTGATATTGCAGTAGTTCGAGTAACGAAGATTTTCGTGACGTAAGTGATTCATGAAAGTTATAGGTTATTGTTAGTCAGGGCCAATCCTTTGTAGGGATTTTTTAAAGTCAGATTGCATTGCGCTAAAAGTATTGTTTGTCAGTTTAGTGTTGATCAGAATAGGTAAAGAGCGAAATGTCTGAATGCGTTCAGTTCTGCTCAGCTGTTTGAAAATCAAGTAATGTAAGAGGTTTATCAGCACAGTAATTCATTAATTTTCCTAAGGGGACGTTTCATATGGTGACCCTGCCAGGATTCGAACCTGGAATCTTCTGATTTTTTCTTGTAGTTTGTGTAGTTAGTGTAGCTATTGTTTATTGCTAGCACGTAATTATAGAGAGAATTTCCTTTGTAGTCATAGTTTTTCATTGTTGTACAGTAAAACAATTCTGGCATGCATGTAGATTTGCACCAAGTATTCCGCAGCTGCACTAGCAATTAACGAAATATTATTTTCAATGCTATGTTAATGTGTTTTCTTATTTTGCTCTTCAAATTGTGCTTTTCTGTGTTATCATGTGAAATATTGTGACAATAATGTCTTGTGAAAAAGGTAATACTAGTAACCTGAGAAATGACATTGAAGACAAAAGCAGTGTGTTAGTGCCACCGAGTAATGAATTAACTAATGTTCAAAGTAGTGATTTGCTAGTTGTGCATAGGGAAATGGAGTGGGCTGCAAATAATGGTGTAGACAGGGAAATAATTAGTGAACAGGGAAGCATTATCGATTGATAGGTCAGGCAACAGCTCGCCTCAGGAATCCGAAATGACAAGACACAATCTCGCAAATACTGTAGATTCAGGTTTTGTGTCCTCACTGTTTTCTCAAATAAGTCAAGACACAATTTCTGCTTTTCAAAATGCGAATATTGCCGGTTCAAACGCGCTGCCAAATAGCACTGTGGAACATGTTTCAGACACCAGTGCATTGTTATTACAATTAGTGCAACATACGGGACAGAAGCTTCAAAAGTTAGACACAATGGAACAAAATCAGAGACAAACACAGCAACAGCTTCAAAAGTTAGACACCATGCTTGAACAAACACGTGAAGATTTACTGCTGAGTTACTTAAAATCGAATTAAATATCAAAAAGTCTTTAATGATGTAAAAACACAAATTTGTGAGCATTTTCAACGTATTTTTTTCGCGTCATGAAAATCGATTACAGAATCATGAAGCAGCCATAAAAGAACTGCAAACTATTGTTCATGAAAATCACGACACCTTGCAAGGTAAAATTGACTCAGTTGCATCTACCGATTCGGTTATGTAACTTGCAAAAACTCAGGAAAGCTTAAAGGACACAGTAGATACGATTTCAACACAAATGGACACTCTGAAACTTGGTTCAGAAAAACACACTGAGGAAATAAGTTCACTATCGGGGAAAGTAGCCAAACTGTCGGATCAATTCACTAACTTATCTACAAAGGTGGATGATTTTCTGAATGACACAAGACCTGTAGCCTTCACTGACACAGAAGAGTATGAACAAATTAAGAAATTCAAACAAAATCAGAATCAAATTAATACGCAACACAAAAGAGAAATCCGGGAAGTACAAGATCAGTTGGCACAAGTAATACAAGAATTACATATTTCCGAGGACACTCACGCTCCAATACGGGAAGAGGGACATAGAAATACGGAACAGCCACAAAATAATAACACAGGGCACTTCGGAAATTATGAAAGAAATTGGCAAGGTACACCGAATTTTGAGATGGGGCCGCCGAAACGCAGTAACAATGACCGATTTGCGACTCGCGGACATGATGATTTTGACTATAAGCTGTTTATTACTACACGTAAATTCAAAATATTTAAGAATTCTGGCAACGAAATTCATCGACAAGCATGGCTCCATCAATTCTCTCATTGTTTTCCTCCCAACTGGTCATTGGAGCACAGATTAGAATTTATGTGTGGCTACTTAGAGAATGAACCAGCTGTAAGGATGCGATTGGCCATTCACGATTGTCACAGTGAAGGAGAATTTTATCATGCCTTCCTCTCAGCATATTGGTCTCAAGCTACACAAGACCGAGTAAAACATAGCATCATAATGATGAAACATTTCGAACTATCTGAATTCTCCAGTCTTGTCAAATATTTCGAAGACATGTTACATAAGAATCAGTATCTTTCAAACCGATACAGCCCTCAGAACTCACCCGCATTTGCTTAATCAAATTGCCTGAACATTTACGACATATTATTTAGGCAGGACATTGCAAAGACGACATTGAAGCTTTCCAGGGACTCTTACAAGAATTGGAAATTGACACTGACAATCGAGGAACGCGAAAAGAGGAACACAAAAATTACGGGTCACATCAGTCACAATTCCGCGATGAAAGAAATAATAACTGGACACGACAAGGCTATTCTAACAACGCAAATCGTGACCAAAACAGACACCACCTGTATAACAACCGTTGGCACAGTAGTAAGAATTACATGGAAAGATCACCTCTCCGCGGTAATGACTATCACAGAGAGAAACAGACAATATGGGAACCAAAATAATTATTATCAAGGGAGACAGAATAACTTCAGACGCAACAGTCCACCGTGCAGTTACGATTCCAGGAGAAATTCTCCACCACATGACCGACAAAAAAGAAACTATGTAAACTACCGACAAAACGACAGACCTGAATTTCATCAGAACTGGCGGGATTCAAACAGGGCAGGGCCCTCTCGACAAGGTGAATTTGTAGAAATTAGATCTCCTAATCCTAATAACGACGCGCGCCAACAAAGGGATAGACAATGACTCGCACCGCAGGCAGCCACATGCGCCAGCTGGCTCAGAGAAAAATAACGTAGAAGCTAGCCTTGAGAAAAATTCCAGTTACTCTTTACCGACATATACTGCATACTAATTGCGTTCAAGTTGATATTCTGCATACTGAGGAAGAGTAAAGGTTTACACCACATTTCACATGTAAAACCGTTTATTGAGAGATAATCTTTTTAACTTAGTCTCTGTCATAATATTTTTCACTTCACGTTACTAGTACGCTTTGACATAGAAACTGTTAACATGCAACAATGATTTAAAGTTAACTATCCAGTCAAGAAACTTGGCAACTTATTTAGACAAGTAATTACGAATGCATTGTTATAGTGAACAGACGACACAGTGTTATTGTGTGTGTACATTCTTGCTTGTTAGTTGCACGTTTACATAACGACTATAAGGCTCACATACTTAGAACATGTACCGGTACTGCTAATGAGATTTTAATGCAACATTTTGGTTTACTTGAAAAGATATTCTTTATTTGAAGTACATTCTGTGAGATTAAAGATGACTTGGCATTTGGTTTCTTTGATAGCTACACGATTATATCATGACGCTACTAATATGTTACACAATTTACATTGTTGCTTTTGCGGTGTATCTGTTTTATATCTGCACAGTTCTTCTGAATTCTTCTGGAAAGTAAAACATGTTTTAGTAGTAACTTTTGTGGTATAGCTACAATGAGACAGCTTTTTCCATAGCACAACAATACATTACAGTATAGTACTTTCTTGATCACGGTAATGTACGTAATAACTACGATATCTATATGCATAGCGTTTCACTTTGTTTATGATGAGAAAAGTACATAGACTTCTGCAGAACTTAGGTTTCGGAGGACGATAACTACAACACTTCCACAGAATTATCTTACAGCAACACGCACATTTAGCGCTAAAGGACACGTATTTAAGTGATTAATTTTGTACTTAGAACATTTATTTTTAAACATTTTTGAATTACAAATAAGGTTTTCCGTGATACATTTCATTCCATTTCTGTAATCTGTAAAACCTGAGGGTATAATTACATTAATCCTCAGGGGGTACACGCCTACCTTGTGTACCATGTGTTCGGCAAGCACAAGGAGCCCTAGCTAATATGGTATTTGCTTATACAACTTTACACATCGGTACCATATTTCTCTAACACATAAAATACACAGATATCTGATCCTTTAATTGAGAGAGACAAACATTTTTTACTACATCAGTGACACATCTTTACGCAATTACACATTTGGATAACTTCACACTTCTGAAATTGTATTTTGTATGTACATTGTGAACTGTTCATATATTTTTCGGAACCATTGTGATACTACGTAAGCTTTGAACGATGTATTTGGTATGGGATCATGATTTTTAAAGTAAGTTTGAGGTAGAAGACACTACTGAAATGAGCAGAGAATTGTTGTTAGGCTTTGAAATTATTGCAGAAAGCTGCGACGTTTTTGAGATTTGACTGAGGGGTTATGATGTTATTTTTATGACGACGATGTGTATTATGCTGTTGAGGTATGTTTATCATCAATAAGCTGATGCTATATGAGGAATTTGATTATGCTACATATTTATAATGATGAAATATTGAAGAATGTCGAGGAATATGTATATGTGTAATAAGGTAAGGAATAATGAGTAGTGGTTAGGGACGCTAATTTGTGAAAAAGAATGTTGGAAACCAAGAATCGTACTTTAAGAGTTATGAAATGTGTGTAAATGCGTGAATGTATTACAATGCCGGCGAAAATTTTTTGGACACTTATATTTATAGGATTTTGTTTCTACACATTTGTATCGCAAATTCTCAACCTGTGAAATTTTTTTTATATCAGACTGTCACTGCTCTTGTAAATATTTCGGTAAGAAAGTTAAGTGATCTTCACGTAATGCGTCGCGGGCGTCCAGCTGTGCCAGCTGCCTGGTGAAAAAGCCATTAGGTGGAGAAAAAAAGGGCCATTAACCTAGCTATTGACATTCCTTTGTAGAAAGCATCGCAAATATGACACGCTATTACTTAGAAACATATGATTATGCTGTGGAGCACGTACTTTGTGCTACTTAGTGAAATGCTTATGAATTGATGGGAAATATTCTTACATCTGCACACCTGATGATGACAAGTGTCTTTCTACGAGAGTTGAGAGAATTTCTACTAACTTATGAAATGCCACATGACTATTGAATGATATTTTTATGCTTCACTTACAGCAACACGCATATTTGATATCTGGTTTCCATCTGTGTTGCAGCATTGGTTTTATAAAATAAAATTAAATGCATTTGCTAATGTGAACACTTTCTGTCAACAGATCTGTTAAATAATAATTTTATGATCCACATTCTTCGAAAAAGGAGCACTTGAAAAGGAAAGAACAATAGGAAGGGTCTAATAACAGTAACTGCATACATAATTTTCTTTTCAAGTACTTCGTAATTTTTATGGTAGAATAAGTTGTTACGGTGCACCACTTTAATTACATAGACATTAAGATGTGAATAGACATTTCCCTTATCTGCATTGTTATCTTTAGTGTACTATTTTTTCTGCTTGAGCTTTGTCATGTTTAGATATAAGTTATAGTATTTGCTGCTGCTGTTTGCCAGGCATAGTGCTACTGAATTTCACTTTGTATTACTCTGTTAAGCCAGTTTTACTACTGAATTATTTTTCTTGTTTGCTGCACATTGCCTTATATTAGTTGTAATATTGCATTTGTTTTGCTAATTTATATTTATTGCTGCTAGCTTTGCCTATTTGCATTTTTTTGTCATTGCTGTTTGTGTTAATTGTTTCATGCTGCTGCATTGCCTCGTCTCTTAGTTTAGCATCTGAGCTCAGTAGATTTAAGTTAGCTTAAGAGGGGGTAGGCTATATAAGAGAATGAGTTGTGATGAATTGGAAGAAATGCATTGACAAGGTATAAAAAACGTGAAATAAGAGGAAACATCTATGAAATGAAGTTTTGGGTTGGACTGCAGTACCAGACGTCTCACTGATAACAAACCCTGTCCTTTCCTTTGTGTTATTCCACTATGTGTCTGAGTACCTTGTGTATTTGTGTTCTTCCTGTCTTTATGTGTTTATCTGATAAGAGTTATGTTGTAGAATTTTTCTAATAATCAGCTACATGCACTATGATGAGGAATACTGTTATCCTCAAACATAATTTGCATTTATAAAATGTTATTTAGTTTGTAAAGATGTTTAGACATTATTTATTCTGTTTTGTTTTAATGCTCACGTGTGAAGTTGATGTTTCGAAAGTTATTCAGACCTTTTATGTATTTACTTATGTCATAATTCCTGTAACACTGATGTATATGTCATTTCTATTCTTTTGTAAAGTCCCTATTACTACAAATGTTATCTGTATTGTTATGTTCTTTAATGACGTATTTTTTACCTTTGTAATTGTATTCTCATGTTGTAAATTTATAATTGTATAGACACCAGTTATTCAAATTAAGTTACGTTTCACCGCACACCTTTCTGTTGGTCATAGTATATGCACAATAGATGAGAAGTTGGAACTGTTAGTGTTTGCAAGTGTGTTGATAATTCAGCAAGGGACTGGTTAACAGCATTGCTGGTTCTAAAGACAATTCCAACAACTTTGTGAGTGCACGAGTGATGGTTTATGGACTTGCTATATTGTCCGCAAGACTCTTCGGTGGTGATTGTGCACCTGCACAGTCGCAACAGATGGCTGCTGGCCGTCTCTACAAGAACTACAGTGGGTCTGCATCTTTGATGGCCCACCAATACCATCATTTCTACAAGGGCTGCAGTGGATCTGCACCTCTGGTGGCCCACCAATACCGTAATCTCTGCTACATCTACAGTGGTCTGCTCTGTGATGACCTACCTACCAATATTCGACTGACTCTGCTGTGGGTTTGCTCTGTTGTGCATGTCAAGAGTCAGCACTGTCTTTCCGTTGGAAGGACAACACTACTTCTTCAAGACTGCATGGAAATCCACTACTTCCGTGTGCATTTTCCTTTACTGCTCAGACTTAAAAAAAAAATGCAATTTTACTGTGATGAATGATCAGGACTGTTTTTATGGACTGTGAGAAAATTTTAGCTTTTGACCAACATTGTATCAATAAGTGTGTGCCTTTGATATCTTTGTTATTGTAATTATGAAAAATTTCTTCAAATCTGTATTGGCCACTGCCCAAAACAATTTGCAAAATGTGATCACATGTCAGTTATAGTGTAATATATTTGTACAATGAATATCAGTTTATCATCTGCATTTCTTCTTGGTGTAGCAATTTTAATGGCCAGTAGTGTATATCCGAAATTTTAAGCGCAAATTACAAACTCAAAAAATATTTTGTTCAAATGTGAAGGTTTGCTTATCTTATGCTTCAGGATACTGTAGTTGGTCTTTTTGGAGTGTGGTAGGTGGGCAGTAGCTCTCTACAAATTATTATTGTTGCGTGCTGGTGTTTCTATGCCAGTAAGTTGGTGAATCGATTACATGAAGTGGTCCGCAAATGTGGTGTATGTTGTTTCCACTTTTCAGCAATTTAGGTGTTCAGAGTATGTTACTTAAGGTTTGTATTTCACAGGTATGCTCAATGAGAGTCGTTGAAGGTTAGTTGAAATTTGTCTGTACTTAATATAAATTCTACAAATAAGTGTTCGCAATCTTGTTCCTCATGATCAGTAGGAATCGTAGCTCATTCACATGCATCCGGCATCTTTTTTGTTGTGACTTGGCAAGACAGCCAAGCCACAACGAGGTGAAGCCGAAAGGCACGCGTTTAATCTCACGCAGGCCGGCGTGAGGTCTGGAACAGGTCAGGGATATGAGACTAGCAAAAATAGTACGTATCTGTTGGAATACTTAACTTTAATCCATAATTGGTGAACATCGGTCTGACGGTACATGCATCACAAGATAAATAGCAAATGATAATGGCGCCTTGCTAGGTCGTAGCTAATGACGTAGCTGAAGGCTATGCTAACTATCGTCTCGGCAAATGAGAGCGTAATTTGTCACTGAACCATCGCTAGCAAAGTCAGCTGTACAACTGGGGCGAGTGCTAGGAAGTCTCTCTAGACCTGCCGTGTGGCGGCGCTCGGTCTGCAATCACTGATAGTGGCGACACGCGGGTCCCACGTATACTACAGGACCGCGGCCGATTTAAAGGCTACCACCTAGCAAGTGTGGTGTCTGGCGGTGACACCACATTTTTAATGGCAAAAGTTGCAGTGCAGCCCTGGGCTCCTAGCACATAGATGTCGAGGTATCTAGCCCACCCTAGGAGTTTAAAATCGAACCTACTTCATACACAGAATAGATTCTAACATGAACTAACCTCCTTATGTCGCCAAAAAACAGACAAGTGAGATCGGATGCACGGTGACCAAGCTGTCAACGGTGTTTCCTGACGATCTTCGGTGACGGCTCCATTTTGAATACAATCTAAGAACCACGGCGTCCACAATCCGCCGTTGTCTCGCAGAAACAAGAAAACTACGACATAATATTGGTTAATCATTGCTTTGTATTCGTTATGCTGTGAGCGACATATCCAAGTATTTGCGGAAGACCTATCACAGTTAAAAACGGATTTCTTTTTAAAGACTGTTAGGAACTTACTACTATGAGGCGCATGGACCATAATATCATTTTAAGAATAAGTATTCTGCTTTGTTCTAAGCAGTCCGTTGTTCACTTTTCAGAGTGAACTGAAATGACAATATTCTCATTTTGTCTCCAGTAATTTACTGCAGTGTATAGCATGCTTTCGTGTTCTGGTCACGCTAAAGAGATTGATTTCGGTCTTAACGAAACATGCAAAGCTGTCTGAAACCTACTTCCACACTTGGGACCTTTCGCCAAGCTCGAATCGCTCCACCAGAAATTCCACTGGAGGCAACAAGTTACAAAGAGAGGGGCACATCTTCCACGTCAGATCAACACCCACACCGGTACTCAAAGGCTAAAATCAAAACCTAGCGTCTATACCTTGTACTTAACACTCGTGATATTTCGTAGCCGTTCCTTAGTTTCAAAATTACTCATCGATTTCTTGAGTTGTAAGAAAGTACCTATGACCTGTAGGTTACTGCTAATATCTGTAGTGGAAAAAGCTACTTTTATTAACAAATATTTACTGAGCAGGTTATACATTATACAGTTCTACGTGTAATAGTACACTGTTCAAGATTACCAATAAAATTTGTTTTGAGCAACACAACAGGGGTCGTAACAATGAGTTAAAAAGAAAATTAAATTAGTTGTAGGAAACAGACTTTTAAAATAGTAAGTGTTAGTAATTTAAAAGAAAATAATTGAAAGATAGGAAAAGGACGACCTGCAAATTTTCTTTGATTGTTAAAACAAAATATAGCAGATGCTAATCCATGTGGAAGGACCTCGACTGAAATATCAAGACCGTCCCTCCTGAAGTAGCGTGCAAAATTATCTCTTCTTGTATTAATCACTGAATTACATCATGAGTGATTCTGTGTGTGTGTTTGTACCGCCTAACAACTAGAGCTATATACTACATACACTACTGGCTATTAAAATTGCTACACCAAGAAGAAATGCAGATGATAAACGGGTATTCATTGGACATATATATAAAACTAGAACTGACATGTGATTACATTTTCATGCAATTTGGGTGCATAGATCCGGGGAAATCAGTACCCAGAACAACCACCTCTGGCCGTAATAACGGCCTTGATACGCCTGGGCATTGAGTCAATCAGGGCTTGGATGGCGTGTACAGGTACAGCTGCCCATGCAGCTTCAACACGATACCACAGTTCATCAAGAGTAGTGACCGGCGTATTGTGACGAGCCAGTTGCTCGGCCACCACTGACCAGACGTTTTCAGTTGGTGAGAGATCTGGAAAATGTGCTGGCCAGGGCAGCAGTCGAACATTTTCTGCATCCAGAAAGGCCCGTACAGCACCTGCAACATGCGGTCGTGCATTATCCTGCTGAAATGTAGGGCTTCGCAGGGATCGAATGAAAGGTAGAGCCACGGGTTGTAACACATCTGAAACTTAACGCCCACTGTTCAAAGTGCCGTCAATGGTAACAAGAGGTGACCGAGACGTATAACCAATGGCACCCCATACCATCACGCCGGGTGATACACCAGTATGGCGATAACGAATACACGCTTCCAATGTACGTTCATCGCTATGTCGCCAAACACGGATGCGACCATCATGATGCTGTAAACAGAACCTGGGTTCATTCGAAAAAATGACGTTTTCCCATTCGTGCACCCAGGTTGGTCGTTGAGTACACCATCGCAGGCGTTCCTGTCTGTGATGCAGCGTCAAGGGTAACCGCAGCCATGGTCTCAGTGTTGATAGTCCATGCTGCTGAAAACGTCGTCGAACTGTTCGTGCAGATGGTTGTTGTCTTGCAAACGTCCCCATCTGTTGACTCTGGGATCGAGACGTGACTGCACGATCCGTTACAGCCTTGCGGATATAATGGCTGTCATCTTGACTGCTAGTAATACGAGGCCGTTGGGATCCAGCACAGCGTTCCGTATTACCCTCCTGAACCCACCGATCCCATATTCTGCTAACAGTCATTGGATCTCGACCAACGCGAGCAGCAATGTCCCGATACGATAAACCGCAATCGCGATAGGCTACAATTCGACCTTTATCAAAGTCGGATGCGTGATGGTATGCATTTCTCCTCCTTACACGAGGCATCACAACAACGTTTCACCAGGCAACGCCGGTCAACGGCTGTTTGTGTATGAGAAATCGGTTGGAAACTTTCCTCATGTCAGCACGTTGTAGGTGTCGCCACCGGCGCCAAACTTGTGTGAATGCTCTGAAAAGCTCATCATTTGGATATCACAGCATCTTCTTCCCGTCGGTTAAATTTTGCGTCTGTCGCACGTCATCTTCGTGGTGCAGCAATTTGAATGGCCGGTAATGTTTTTTGAGTGCTTATGTAAGGCAAATTCCTCGCACTATTTGACTATTTGTGTTACGATATTTAGACCTACATGTTGTATGCTTAGGTTTTTGTGTTGTATGTTTGTGCGCATGGTGCTGCTTCCCTTAACCAGTGCCATAGGTCCGAAGGGAGCGTCGCAACTTAAACTTCAAGCCTCACCTCCCCGCATGGTGCATTCTTTTGTAATGATTGTCTCGTTGCTTATATTATCCATTTTCCTTTGCGTTATATAGTTATCATACTTCGGGTGCAGTTTACATTCATGGAACAATGACGTGGTTTGTCTGATTTTGTTATAATTAATTAATTTATCTAATTTAGGTGTTATACTCATGGCGTTATGAGTCCGTGTCTGACGTATTTCTGTCACTTTCTGTGTCGGCATCTAAATCGGCGTCTCCGGCGGTTTCTGAGATTGTGTCCTCCCACGTATCCTGTTGTCGTGTGTCTTGTGTGTCTGTTCGAGACGTGCAGTATGGTTTTTTTTCTTGATTATAGACTTCATGCAACGCTCTTGAAACATTATCAGTGATGTTGCCTAGAACAGACCATATGTCTGGGTCGTCTAACATTTCATTGGTGTCATTATATGGTGTTACAGGTCGTACGTGTGTGAGGATACTGCAATGTAATGCCACGTGTTCAGGAGACCCGTATGCTCCACGTGTGCCCATAGCGTTCTGACTGAGGCCCACGCGGTTTTAATGTGCTGGGTACTGGACGTGGCCGGTCAAAAAAAGAAAGGTACCGCGGCTGGGATCTGCATGCTTCAGCTTCAGTCCTTCCTGGATATTTGAGGAAGAAGGTGAAAACGCGATGAGTAACTGTGTTTTCCGTAAGTGCCCCGCTGCTGACATAATGGGATTTCTTACGGCTAGCCACAGCGCCTCACACCAGCGTCCACTGGCAACGCCATGTGGTCCACCGGCTGCTTCAGCCAGCGTGGGAACTGAAATCTTAATCCCTACTCTGTGCGTTTTGCAGTATCGTTTTACTGTCTGAATGCTGTATGATATCTGCAGACGCGATACAAAATTGTAGATCTTGAACATAAGGAGTACCTTACCATGTGCTCGTGTGTTTTCAATTAAATCCGTAGCTGATGCCAGCACAATTCACTAGACAGGTTCTGCCTTCAGCAGAATCGTTTCTCAGATAAGCTGCCATCACTAGAAGTACTTTCGAATTTTTTGCATGCATTTAACAGCGATAATAAGGCAGGTGTTCCTGAGACCTTCGAGATTTCCTGCTGATCCTAAAACTGTTTGGAGTTATTAGTGTATTTCATGTTCATTGTGAATAGCGGCTAGATCTCACGAAGTGAGGTTTTGCATCCTCATTTCATGTGGCTTCTCTAGAAGCAAGGATGCAATTATACCTGCACTGCGTATCATGAAATTAAAGCGTATTGACTGAATGTTGCATTCATTTAAATACATATTCAGGTTCCCCTTGTATTACTCTTTGCACATTAATCAGATAGCATAAAGATCGGGTTAGTTCTCGTTCCTGGGTGAAAATTTCATATAAGAGGGAGAGTATTTTCATGACATTTTCACTGAAGTTGTACCAGTTACGCGCTCATCTTCGTTCAAAAAAATAAATGGGAAGCTTTCCAGAGACGGACTGCAAATGGAGAGCTTCTTGCAATGTGTATGAGAGCATTCCGGACGTTAAACGTGTCCACGCATATCACAGCTGTGTACACACCACTAGGACTGATTGTGTGCACAATCGTCAGCGTACGAACTCACATCATCTGAGAAATGCCTGACCTGCCAGCAGATATTGACTCGTATAACGTCGATGCTCTGTGGCGTCGTTGGGTGATGTCTTTGGACATGGATTCCTGCCCTCAGTTTGTTCCCCAAGATACCCCGCACAATACCTCGAAGGTGCTTAGTTACACACTGTATACATTCCGAGAGACGAATGTCGGGATGGTTCCTTCGAAAATCCGGTTTTCTCGCTCATCCTTCCATATTCCCAGCTTAGGCTCCGTCTCTAATGATCAGGTCGTCGACGGGACGTTAACTAATGTGCTACTTTCCTTTACAAAACAGTAGAACACTGCAATTAGGACGCGATTGTTTAACGTCTTCGTATCTTACCATACCGATCAGATTTCGTTCAAGTTCAGTTCCTTTCTTTCTTTTCTGTAGCGATTCCTTCGTACAGTACTGTGTCCGCTTTTTCAGAATTTAGCGAATTTTATTTTATTGTTTAACTTTGTAGATGAACGCCCTTTCTGACGCGGCAATCATCAAAGTAGCCTAAGGCAGGTTAAGTCGTGTATCGCTATTCGTATGTGAATCGTGTAAACTGTTTTCCGTTTGTTGTCGTATTTTCACTGTTTGTACATCGTTTCCTCTGAGGCTCAATTTTGGACCAGCTCAGCATTTACCTAAAGGAACGTGCGAAACAGTCGAAAAATCACTCAAGCTGACCACTGTACCAGTCCACGGTCGTCCATACTTCCCCCGAAATCGATGCATGTTTGACACACCTCCCTGCCTCGCAACTAAGCGCGCTGCGCCTTATGCTGTAACAGCCTGATCTATTTCGTCCAAGTTCAGTCAAAAAGAGCAAATTGAAAGACCTCGCTAAACACAATCGTATCAAGACACATAGTCTCAACTTAAGTACACATGTCTGTTCGTACGCATTAATCACTTTCACAGGCAGATACTCGGTTACCTGGTTTATGGAATTGAATTTGTTACTTTAAGATTCATTTATAGTGCCGCTAATAATATTATAGATTCCAAAATAATATTTCTTAAACTCTAAGTCAGAATGAAATTGACAGTCGGCACAGAGGTTCAAAAATGGTTCAAATGGCTCTCAGCACTATGGACTTAACATCGGAGGTCATCAGTCCCCTAGAACTTAGAACTACTTAAACCTAACTAACCTAAGGACATAACACACAGGATTCGAACCTGCGACCGTAGCAGTCGCGCGGTTTCAGAATGTAGCGCCTAGAACCGCTCGGCCACTCTGGCCGACTGGCACAGAGGAAACGAAATTGTGAATCGGGGCCAACTGTGCTGTCGACAGAGTCATTTAATACGGAATATCTTTCAACACTCCATAACTGGAATACCAGATGCGATAAGTACATTATCGTCGCTGTAGCTTTGCATAAAACCAAAATTTTTGCCATATCCTTCCCCATTCCACCCATATATCTGTAGAACAAATTACCCTGTAAACTGTGTGTTACCCAAATACACTCCAGATTCTAAAACACTGGTTGAAAAAACGCTAACCTCATTTGCAGCATGTGTAGATTTAGAGAAAGCATTGTCAATGTAAATTGGACTACACTCTTCAAAATTTTCTAGGTATTAGTGATAGTAAACAAAAAGTGAAAGATTGTATCTGTGGTGTCGGCCAGAGAGCGAGGTGCCAGTGCATGCAGCATCGACGAATGAGCGACGCCGGCGTAGCCAAGCCACACCCACAAACGTTTCACTGTGTCGCTGTATGAGCGACCGAGCACTGGACCGCCCAGCCCGGTCCACGATGATCGAGGAAGACGACAGAATCGTGTTCTAGTAGGCCAGCTGTGTATCAATATACAGTATTAGACACGGCTATATGTAACAGTTATCGTTAAATGTACTCTGAGTGAGTTACACTTTGTCTGTTCTGATGGGACGACAACGTTCAGAGACAGTTGTAAATATTGATGTCATTCCTATGGAAATGGATTCTACAGAGTTGAGTGATTCTTCTTATCTATGCTGTAATAAAGTGAGCTAATATTCCATGTGTTATAGTATCCACTCCGACTCCTCCCAGAGCACACTAAAGAACGCACCGTTTTACCGATGAGTGTATTTTCGTCTGGTACAACTACTTTCAACTTGTACAGAAGCCAGACTTCTATTGTAACAGTCGAACGACATGAGAAGGAAGCCATATTCGAGAAGGAAGTGAAACAGCATTGCATCCTGTCCCTGACGTTATTCAGTCTGTACAATGATACCTAGGGAACCAAGTAGAAATTAGAGAAGGGAATTCAGGGAGAAGAAATAAAAATTTCCTATAGGAGCCAATTATCTTTCCTTTACTTATAAATGCGTCTGCAGCATTGCATTCAATCTTTTGCCATCCCTGCGTAGCAATTTAGTGCTTTCTTTCTATCTCATATTTTCACGGCTTTATTCCCTTTGGTCTGCTTCGTTTGCTCCATTTTTACATTTTCTTTTTTCTTTAATTACATTCTGTACCTCGTATGTTACCCAAATATTTTTATTAGATCTTATCCTTTTGCCTGTATGATCCTCTGCTGCTTTCCTATTTCGTCTCTCAGAGCTACCCATCCATCTTCCACTGCATTCATTTCCCCTGTCTGATTCGAGCCTTGCCTAATGCTCTCTTTGAAACTCTCGGCAACATCAGGCTCTTTCAATATAACCAAGTCCAATCTTCTTATTTTGCTATCTCTCTACCGTTTTGATGTGCATTTCATAACTAAAAATTACGGTCAGAGGCCAACTGCTCCTGGAAAAGTTTAAAATTTGAAATCTGGTTTCGAAATCTGTATCTTACCGTTATACAATCAGTCTGAAACCTTCTAGTGTCCCCAGGTATCGTGCAGGTATACAACCTTCTCTCATGACAATCACCCCAAGTGTTAGAAGTAATTAAATTATGGACTGGCAAAATTCAACAACGCGGCTTCCCCTTTCATTACTTTCTCCCAGCAATTTTTCCTTCTCTTCCTTTTTCTCCTGTCAAATTCACGTCACCCATCACAATAAAATTTTCACCTCCATTAACTATCTGAATAATTTCTTTTCTCTCATCATACATTTCCTCAATCTCTTCACATCTGCGGAGCCATTTGGGATATAAACTTGTGTTACTGTGCTGGGTGTTGTCTTCGTGTCTGTCTCGGCTACAATAATGCGTTCGCTATGGGGTACTAACAGCTTACCTGCTGCTATTATTTTATTCATTATTAGACTTACTCCTGCATTATCCGTATTTGATTTTGCGTACATAACCCCTACTCACCTGATATGTTCACCTCGCCACCGAACGTCACTAATTCCCATTATAATTTGCTTGAAGCTATCCATTTCCCTTTTTAAATTCTTTAACCTGATTACTTGATGAAGGGACCTAAAGACCTAACATCTCACGCCCCAAGCCGTGGAATATCAGTTCTGTGTTTCCTGTTGACGACACCCACCTGAGTAGTACCCGCCTAGAGATCCCTCTGGAATATTTTATTCAAGAGGATGACATCATCATTTAACCATACAATAGTCCTGCATGCCTTCTGGAAAAAAATAACGGCTGCAGTTTCCCCTTGTTTTCAGCCATGTTGGAAAATGTTACGAGGCCAGGATAGTCAGTCCTCCAGACTATTGCTCCTGTAACTAGTGATAAGACTGCTGCCCCTCTTCAGGAGCCACGGTTTACTCTGGCCCCTCCTGATGTACCCGTCAGCCACGATAGCACATAACATAGGGCCATCTGCATCGCTGGGGCAAGCATGCCGTACCGCCTCAGCAAAATTAGTGGTTCACGAGGAAACGTGACACTAGTGAGACCAATTTTTTTTTTTATTATTGCCTAATACTAGGGTGAGTCAAATGAAAATCTTAAATATTTTTTTAAATATTATTTATTGTGCAGAAGTGGTACAAAGCTGTATCACTTTTCAACATAATCTCCCCCACGCTCAATGCAAGTCCTCCAGCGCTTACAAAGTGCTTACATTCCTTTAGAAAAAAATTCTTTTGGTAGTCCGCGCAACCACTCACGCCCTGCATGGCGTACCTCTTCGTCAGAACGGAACTTCTTTCCTCCCATTGCGTCTTTGAGTGGTCCAAACATACGGAAATCACTTGGGGCAAGGTCTGGTGATTATGGTGGATGAGTAAGACACTCAAAATGCAGGTCTGTGATTGTTGTAACTGTTATACGGGCAATGTGGGGCCTTGCATTGTCATGTTGCAAAAGGACACCTGCTGACAGCAATCCACGGTGCTTTCATTTGATTGCAGGCCGCAGATGATATTTTAGGAGATCTGTGTATGATGCACTGGTGACAGTGGTCCCTCTAGGCATGTAATTCTCCAAAATGACACTTTTTTCGTCCCAAAAGAGAGTCAGCATAACCTTCCCTGCTGATGGTTCTGTTCTAAACTTCTTTGGTTTTGGTGATGAGGAATGGCGCCATTCCTTGCTCGCTCTCTTCATTTCCCGTTGGTGGAAATGAACCCAAGTGTCGTCCCCACTAACGATTCTTGCAAGGAAGCCATTACCTTCTCGTTAAAACGCCGAAGAAGTTCTTCACAAGCGTCGTTCTCTCATTTCAGGAGTCAGCTGCCGTGGCACCCATCTTGGAGACACTTTGTGAAACTGGAGCACATCATGCACAAATAGGTGTGCTGACCCATGACGAATCTGTAAACATGTTGCAATGTCATTCAGTGTCACCGGCGGTTTTCCTTCACTATGGATTCAACTGCTGCAATGTTCTGTGGAGTCACAACTCGTTGTGCCTGACCTGGACGAGGAGCATCTTCCACTGAAGTCACACCATTTGCGAACTTCCTACTCCATTCGTAGACTTGCTGCTGTGACAAACATGCATCACCGTACTGAACATTCATTCGTCGATGAATTTCAATAGCTTTCACACCTTCACTACACAAAAGCGAATAAAAGAAAGCCGTTCTTCCCTGGTGCAAGTTGCAAGTGGGGCGGCCATCTTTATACTGATACTGCGACGGTATGTGTTCGTCTGCACTATGCTGCCACCCACAGGCCATTCTGCACGCTGTTTGTAGCACGCTTACCAACTTACAGGATAACGGCGCGAAATCTCGATTTGCTATTACAAATATAAGGTTTTCATTTGACTCACCCTCGTAGAAATGCTCGGTGAACATCAGAGGGAATGTTTGCCGAAAATAATTCGTGGTTCTAGTAAAACGTTGCTGGATAAATGTAAAGAAGTTGTGTTCGTACAAGCTCATTACGATGATGTAACCTATGTATCATGTACAGATCATGACAAGAAGACAAAACAGATTAGGGCACATACAGAGGCTCAGAGAAGATCGTTTCACCCTTCAGTTAACACGAGAATGGAACAGGTAACCAAATCGATAACATTGGTACGATGTACAATTCAGCATTTACAAAACGTCCACATTCTTCGTAAACGACCTCAGAGTTACGCGTTAGTCACAGTTATGCAAAGATTTAGCTTCCGGAAAAATTAAGGTGATAATACACTACTGGCCATTAAAATTGCTACACCACGAAGATGACGTGCTACAGACGCGAAATTTAACCGACAGGAAGAAGATGCTGTGATATGCAAATCATTAGCTTTTCAGAGTATTCACACAAGGTTGGCGCCGGTGGCGACACCTACAACGTGCTGACATGAGGAAAGTTTCCAACCGATTTCTCATACACAATCAGCAGTTGACCGGTGTTCTCTGGTGAAACGTTGTTGTGATGCCTCGTGTAAGGAGGATAAATGCGTACCATCACATATCCGACTTTGATAAAGGTCGTATTGTACCCTATCGCGATTGCGGTTTATCGTATCGGGACATTGCTGCTCGCGTTGGTCGAGATATAATGACTGTTAGCAGAATGTCGAATCGGGGGGTTCAGGAGGGTAATACGGAACGCCGTGCTGGATCCCAACGTCCTCGTATCACTAGTAGTCGAGATGACAGGCATCTTATCCCCATGGCTGTAACGGATCGTGCAGCCACGTCTCAATCCCAGAGTCAACAGATGGGGACGTTTGGAAGACAACAACTATCTTCATGAACAGTTCGACGACGTTTGCAGCAGCATGGACTATCAGCTCGGAGACCGTGGCTGCGGTTACCCTTGACGCTGCATCACAGACAGGAGCGCCTGCGATGGTGTAATCAACGACGAACCTGGGTGCACGAATGGGAAAACGCCATTTTTTTGGATGAATCCAGATTCTGTTTACAGCATCATGATGTCGATCAGTGTTCGGCGACATCGCGGTGAACGCACATTGGAAGCGTGTATCAGTCATCGCCATACTGGCGTATCACCCGGCGTGATGGTATGGGGTGCCATTGGTTACACATCTCGGTAACCTCTTGTTCGCATTGATGGCACTTTGAACAGTGGACGTTACATTTCAGATGTGTTACGACCTGTGTCTCTACCCTTCATTCGATCCCTGCGAAACCCAACATTTCAGCAGGATAATGTACCACTGCATGTTACAGCTCCTGTACGGACCGTTCTGGATCTCTCACCAATTGAAACGTCTGGTCAATGGTGGCCGAGCAACTGGCTCGTCACAATACGCCGGTCACTACTCTTGATGAACTGTGGTATCGTGTCGAAGTCGCATGGGCAGCTGTACCTGTCCACGCCATCCAAGCTCTATTTGACTCAATGCCCAGGCGTATCAAGGCCGTTTCTCAGTATCTATGCACCCAAATTGCGTGAAAATGTAATCACATGTCAGTTCCAGTACAATATATTTGTCCAATGAATACCCGTTTATCATCTGCATTTCTTCTTGGTGTATCAATTTTAATTGCCAGTAGTGTACCACCAAATGCCATTGTCGGTACAGACCAAGAAGTTTCAAGGATCCGTGCAGAGTTGTGGAGAGGAGAACCGGAACTGTGGGAGTCTGTAGCAATCGCACTAGCTGCCGGAGGTGAAGCAGTCCCCCGCGTCGCTGATCGCGGCTGACGAGACTGCAGCTGCCGCCCGGAAGACTCCAGGTGTAGACACAACACGCAGAGCGGCCGCCTCCGTACCTGCTTTCGTTCCGCCACGAGAGTTTCTCGTCGCCGCGCACACCGGCTGGAAAGTGCGCGTGTGAGTGCGTGAGGGCAGTGAAAGAGCGCCAGCCGCGTGGCCTGAAGAGTTGCGTGAGTCCCAAGGCCAAGGTCGTTCTGCCGCGCTGCGCTATGCGTGTCGCATACCGGCGGAGCGAGTACGCTCACAGAAGGAACGTTTTCAACTTCTTCTGGAAGCACTAGAGGTCGGTACGGGGAAGTACCTGTCGAGGACAATTGGTGACGTTACATTCAAAACCTGGCCAGCTGCGAGTAGGGCTGCTACACTGACGGATCCGTATAGACTTATCCATAAAACTTCAGCCGTGCAGCCGGATAAATTTGAATTCTTCTTTTAATTTTTCGGCTGAATACCGTCCAGCCATCTTCAGAGTGAGCCGAGGTGACAGACGCCCCTCCACTTGCTCCGTCCTTTTAAAGCCGTAGACCGCACCACTGCGCATGCGGCCACAGATACACAAGGCGCCAGAGACGTTAATCTGCGGCAAAGACGTAAGGCATATGCATGGAAATAGATCTATGGCTGCGCAGTCGATCCATGCTGTGATATCGATGTATCACTGCGAGCTGCACCGTCGCGACGTCTTTCTGATTTTATTACAGAAATTGCCGGATTCCAAGATTTGTCCAAACTGAAGCAGCTATCTCTATTAATTAAATTCGTCGCCAAGCGAATTTCAATTGCTTTCTTCACTACTGAGTCCTAGAAGGATGAAGTCGAGGTCAATTTTTTTTTCGACGTTATCGTACACCATAGAGTGCCCAGTGTCGATACAGTGCTCGGCCACGCCAGATTTATTAGGTTGTAAGAGCCGGGTGTACCTACGGTGCTCTGTGCATCTCTCCTGGATAGTACGTGTCGTCTGTCCGGTGTATGAACGGCCGCACTCGCAGGGGATCTTGTAAACCACACGCTTCCGAAGCACCAAATCATCCTCAACCGAACCCAAGTGCTGTCTTTGATGGAGGCCGTAAAATCACTTTCACTTCATGCTTACTGAGGATCCGTCCTATTTTTGGCGATAGGCTTCCCACGTATGGCAGAAAAACCATCGATTTAAAACTTTCCTTGTCTTCTTATGATTTTCTTATACCCACAGTTGGTTTCATTTGTAGCGCCTTATGAATCTGCTGTTGTGAGTACCCGTTGGCTTCAGCAACTCTTCTCGGGTGTAAAAGCTCGTCCTCCACACTGCTCTCGTCAGCAATGACATGTGCTCTGTGTACTAGGGTTCCGAGTACACTCATCGTCTGTGCGTAAATATAAATCCGTATGGGTCGGATTTCGATAAACCGCGTGTCCCAAGGAGCCATCATCTTTACGCCGTACCAGCACATCCAAAAATAGAAGGCATCCATCTTTTTCGATTTCCATCGTGAACTGAATTTGCCTGTGGATGGAGTTCAGATGATCTAAAAATCATTTTAACTTGTCTTCACCATGGGGCCAAATTACAAACGTGTTGTCAACATACCTCCAAAACGCTGTGGGTTTCAAGCTTGCAGATTCCAGCGCCTTCTCCTGGAAGTCCTCCACAAAGAAGTTGTCCACCAAAGTCGACCAAGGACTACCCATGGATCGACTGCGCAGCCGTAGATCTATTTCCATGCATATGCCTTACGTCTTTGCCGCAGATTAACATCTCTGGGGCCTTGTGTATCTGTGGCCTCATGCTCAGTGGTGCGGCCCTCGAATTTAAAAGGACGGAGCAAGTGCTTGGACGTCTGTCACCTCGGCTCACTCTGAAGATGGCTGGACGGTATTCAGCCGAAAAATTAAAAGATGAATTCAAATTTATGCGACTGCACGCCCGAAAATTTATGGATCAGTATTTGCGCCGCGAAAATATGAAGATACTCACCGTACAGACTTAATTACATATACAGGCACGTCAACCATTGCCGTAATTGAGGATCTCGACCAGTTTTGCCTAGATATCGACACTGATACTGGCATCTGATATCGGTCCCACGGATTCCAAGATTTTCAATAATGTTTTAATTTCAGTAATATGAATTTCACATAAAGTCGTGTAGGAGGCAGGCGATCATTATTATAATAATCAGTAGTTCTCCATTCAGGCTGACTGGGTCGCAATGGTGAAAGTCAGACATCAGGCAAGGAATGATTTTATTGCTCGTATGACGCGTTTCGAATTTTATCCATCACCATATTTCGAGAAGACATTACTGCACTTAGATACCGCCTTTTCATATTGTATTTGAATCAAACATTTGCGGACTAGTTCGCGAATGTTTGTTTCACATACATCTTGAAAGACCATATCTACCTGCAGTAAACGCTATTGGATATCTGTTGATGGATAAATTCTGAAACACTACATATGAGAAACAAACCCAGTTAGGCTGCACGGAGCACTATTGATAGTTTTAATTTCAACTCGGATGGCAGAACAACAGATTACATGAGGTACATAAATATTCACAATAAAATCAATAAATTCAGAAAAAAAGCAGGAATAGAATGGAACAGATAGTTTGGGAATTATTGGAAAATTGTATCAAGTGAAATTAGAAGATGCAACTGTGATATGGTTGATCATTTACAGTCAAATAATGGCTGTGCACGAGATGTTCTCTAATTTACAGGGCTCCCAACAAATCATTTTGTTACCCTTTGTTTGCTAATTGTAGGACACCACAGCCACCAGACAGTCCTATGTCCTCAATTTAAATACTGGTGACAAATATTGTATCCTCTTTGCGGATGATAGTCGGTTAATGTCTGATGATGGCCTACAAAGCCGAAAACAGGTTAACAAAACAGATTAACACTGTATAACAGGCACAATAGTGAGTTACTCCAAAACATTATTCCATACGACGGTACTGAATGAAACTATGCAAAACATATCAATTTATTGATGCGTCTTTACGCAAGCCTTACAATGATTCTGAGTGTAAACATATCTGAATTGTTTAAACTCTCATTAACTCATCCATAAAACCACATAACATATTCCGTTCTGCACATGTAGGGGCACGCCGCTTTTCTCACCATGTGTAACACCACTTATCATTGGTGCAGTACCCCCACATTTCTTTAAATTGAGAGTGAGATCATTCACAGAAAACCAGCCAATGATACTTTTAAAAATATTGTTTATTCTGTTATGTATGTATGCTTCGATTGATTACTCGTATAATACTTTGTTGGATATTAGACAGTAATTTACTTACATACATGAGGAATAAGAGTGGACTAATGACTGAGCCTCTGGGAACGCCATACATGATTTCTCCCCAGTCAGAAGAATCTCCCCGATTACATTGGTTGTATTACTAAGTACAATTTTCCGCATTCCTTTTGTTAATTGTGACAATATCTATGTTTTTGGATGTGGTCCGACTTTAACAAAAAACAATTTTGATTTTTAACCCAAACATATTTCACTGCAGTTGCAGCATCTGCAGTGGCTTTTATTTCTCATCTATTAAAAATGAAGAATGTTCTTTACTGTGTAATGCAACTATTAGTTTTTAAATTGTAATTACAGATATTTGAAAAAACACATAAATTATCAATTCATACCATTTTGCACCATGGTGTGGTTGTCTGATGTGTTGTGTTTCTACAGTGACTGTTTTGTTGCACAGTTTGTCATCTGCAACCACTTACACCTTAAAATAGATAAATGGTTTAAGCCAAAACTACGATTTGAAATTGGACATCAAACACTCAAAAACAAAAGCCTCCTCCTCCACTTACAAACACACAGAACCCACATATGATCATACATGAACAAGAAACACCCACAATTAAAAACAAGTGGTTCACTCTCACCTACAACAACAAACCAGTCCACAGAATAGGCAACATACTCAAAAAACAATGGGTAGAAATAGCCTGCAGGACAGACAACTCAACACAGAGAAAACTAAGAACAACCAACACAAGCACAGACAAACACATCTGGTATTTACCAGCTAATATGCCAGGACTGGAAATCAGTTTATACAGGGTGTTACGAAAAGGTACGGCCAAACTTTCGGGAAACATTTCTCACACACAAAGAAAGAAAATATGTTATGTGGACATGTGTCCGGAAAAGCTTAATTTCCATGTTAGAGATCATTTTATTACTTCTCTTCAAATCACATTAATCAGGGAATGGAAACACAAAGCAACAGAACGTACCAACGTGACTTCAAACACTTTGTTACAGGAAATGTTCAAAATGTCCTCCGTTAGCGAGGATACATGCATCCACCCTACGTCGCATGGAATCCCTGATGCGCTGATGCAGCCCTGGAGAATGGCGTATTGTATCACAGCCGTCCACAATACGAGCACCAAGAGTCTCTACATTTGGTACCGGGGTTGCGTAGACAAGAGCTTTCAAATGCCCCCATAAATGAAAGTCAAGAGGGTTGAGGTCAGGAGAGCGTGGAGCCCATGGAATTGGTCCGCCTCTACCAATCCATCGGCCACCGAATCTTTTGTTCAGAAGCGTACGAACACTTCGACTGAAATGTGCAGGAGCTCCATCGTGCATGAACCACATGTTGTGCCGTACTTGTAAAGGCACATGTTCTAGCAGCTCAGGTGGAGTATCCCGTAGGAAATCATGATAACGTGCTCCATTGAGCGTAGGTGGAAGAACATGGGGCCCAATCAAGACATCACCAACAATGCCTGCCCAAACGTTCACAGAAAATCTGTGTTGATGATACAATTGCGTGCGGATTCTCGTCAGCCCACACATGCTGATTGTGAAAATTTACAATTTGGAATGAAGCCTGATCCGTAAAGAGAACTGAAATGAGGACTGACACATTGTTGGATGAACCATTCGCAGAAGTGTACCCGTGGAGGCCAATCAGCTGCTGATAGTGCCTGCACACGCTGTACATGGTACGGAAACAACTGGTTCTCCCGTAGCACTCTCCATACAGTGACGTGGTCAACGTTACCTTGTACAGCAGCAACTTCTCTGACGCTGACATTAGGGCTATTGTCAACTGCACGAAGAATTGCCTCGTCCATTGCAGGTGTCCTCGTCGTTCTAGGTCTTCCCCAGTCGCGAGTCATAGGCTGGAATGTTCCGTGCTCCCTAAGACGCCGATCAATTGCTTCGAACGTCTTGTTGTCGGGACACCTTCGTTCTGGAAATCTGTCTCGATACAAACGTACCGCGCCATGGCTATTGCCCCGTGCTAATCCATACATCAAATGGGCATCTGTCAACTCCGCTTTTGTAAACACTGCATTGACTGCAAAACCACGTTCGTGATGAACACTAACCTGTTGATGCTACGTAATGATGTGCTTTGTAGCGTTGCTCTTGGGGGACGAAAAGAAAAAGAATTGTTATTTTATTTTTTGAAAAATGTCGAAAAAGTGAATATTTTGGTGGGCCACTTGGCAACAGAATCAGGGATTGATTCCACTATTATAATAACATACGTTGAGCATTAAATATCTGGATAAGAGCAGCATATTGATATATATATTTGACACCGTTCGGAAGAAACATCATTTCTGTGCATTTTTATAGTCGCGATGTAGTCATACCCGGAGTAACACTAAGGGACCAGAAAATTTATAGACTTTAAAAGAAATGCAACACTACACAAACAAAGTTGGTTCAGAAATAACAGGAAAACAATAATGTTCCTTCTGCCTCATGCTGCGTTCGGCCCATCAGCGTGATCGTAATTTCTGGTGATGAAGTAACACAAAATAATTATCATTCAGGTAAATAAGGAGATGGAATCATCAAGGTTAATTTACTAAAATAAGCACACTTATCTTTAACACACGTTTTTTTAATGCTACATACCTTTTCATATTAAATTACAATAGATGACCATTGTGGTTAAATACTTTATACATAACAGTCAAAATGTCCTCTTGACGCTGTCTGTTCGATATCAGTTACAAGAAACTACATGTTTTCTGATTGGAATAAATAACAATTAGCATATTCACTCAATATTTTCACATAAAATATAAAATACAGTTGTGGAATGCAGCAAGTCCGAGTCCACCTTTCATACAATACAAAACAGTAAAAGGTGAGGCGCCAAAAGCCTCATTTGTCTTGAAACAACAGAATTCTTTTTTATACCATTAATCGATACATGTACATAGAGATTTACAGGCACCGCGCAAGAACGGCAAAGATAAAGAATAATAGATTCTGTCGCTACTATGCGATGGTTCATTTCTTTTACTTCACAATTGTTCGATAGCTTTAGGCCACCAGGCGTTTACTATTGAGCGTATATTAATGTTTGTGAGGCGAAATTTAGTAATATTACACTGCCTCTCATGAGGAGGGAAGGAATACCGAAGGTATTACTTTCATCCTCATGCCCATTGGAATATTTGTAATTTTCGGGTGTAACATACAGGTTATTGAAAGTTTCAATTCACATTCATTCCATAATAAAAGAATTAAGGCTTCAATTTGTAATTACTGACGGTGGATCATTGCGAATTTGTTCTGTTTTTCTATCAGTGTTTGCATGGATTCAGTCTTTCTTGATGATTCTTAAAATTAAGGCTATAAGCACACATATTTACAAAATTTATGAGGAAATAGAGTCACACTTCGTTTTCCATCGTTGCAAAAGTAATTTGACTACCACAACTGGTACACAACTTTCTGTTTCGACTGTATTCATTATATTGTCATCGTCTTGTCGATTGATTGCCTTATCCGTTGTCGCACTTAATTATACATTTATTTTCGTCGCACATACACTATTTATGATAGACTTGGATTGTAGAGCGGCCACTGGTGATGGCTTCCACAAGGAAGTCCATATCGTTCACTTTCAGGGCTCGAGTGTGGCTCTCAGAATTATTTCACATATGAAACAGATAAAATATCTTATATTAGAATAACTTACAAAACTAATTTTATATACATGTGGGATGGGATATAGGAAGGATCGGATCCTTTGATGTATTTTCGTGTGCTTATTTTCATTCGTATCGTGACCTCTCGTTAAAGTTTACATTTCAACAGGGTTCAGAGATGACCTTGTGACTTGTCTCTGTGTACAATCAGTCATTATAATAATTACGCTAACTTCTCTATCTTAGAGTCTCTCGGAAGGTTTATGATACATACAAAAATGTTTTCAGTACTGGGTGTGAATGTTTTTGCTACAGAATGTAGCGCACAGCAACTGTGTTGGCGGTTGAACGTTTACATTATTTCGTCGCGTGGTGGCTGTCCACCTCCACTGTTGCGAGCAATCTTGAAATTCAGTCTGTGAGCGCGCACGTGATCGGAGCTTTCTTGGAGAGCGTTGATTTCGCGCTTGAGGTGCCGTGCGTCGCTTTTGTTCGGCGGATCGTGACTTTGTGCTTTTTAGATTGCTGGAGGGAGCTTCTGCCACCGAAACTGCCTCACATCACTTCCTGTCCACTATCCAATTACGGATTCACAGGTAAGTGGTAGCTACCGCTGCAACTGCATGCGTGGAATGACACTGATTATTACACACTGCACACATCAATGAATTTTTCACACATATGGTGCAGTAGAATACTGCCACTGAAAATCGGCGAACTTTAAAACTTCACTTGCACTGTGGTGAGCGTCTGCGTGAACGGGGTATTAAAAGAAATTCTCGCTTCATAACATCACACGGTGTTTACAAGTTGATTTACATACTAATATTTACAAGAGTTCATTTAAATAGAGAAATAATCTAATTTACCACTTTGAATCAGATCAATTGTTTCTTAATTAGTCTTTTTTTTATGCCTACGGTCACAGGTAAGCTATTATAAGTCCTTTTCCTTTGACCAAATTCATTCCAATCCCCTTTACAAATAAATTTCATTCATAGTAATCTTTATCACGCTTGCTTATTCATTTTGTAGGCCCAATACATTTTTTTTAGTGCTCGTCTTATTTAGTGACTTGTGAGGGGAGCTTCATTTATGTCAAACGTTTTTCTCGTATGTGCTTGTCTTTAAAGAAAGTTCGAGGACAGATTTGAAAATAGCAATTCCGCCTCTGAATTTCGTGTAGAAATACGAACAGTCGAAAAAGAAAAGTGGGCAAAGCGGGCCTACTCGCAGATCGTCGACAGAACTTAAATTACTCCTCAACCAGGTCGAAAATTTGATTTACATTACGCATTACAAAAGCAATTTGCGCGTCGTGAACCTACTCATTTTAATATGTAGTGCGTCACTTCCCAAGCGCACGTGCATCTTTACAAGTTGATCCTGAGGAGTGGATAGGATCAAGGATCTTAAAGGATTTGCACTTAGGAAAGGGATACAGTAATCACAGAGAAAACAATAAATATTGCAGTGCGCACTTAAAATAAAGTCTATCACTTCAAGCATGTATATCTAATATGTATCTTGCTGCAGCTTGCTTACTACTCTTTGCTCATTTCTTAGACTGAGGCAAGTTTATGCATTACGCATTTGGGTATTAATTATCATTTGTATATATAAGCCTCTCACTAGAGTGCTGTTGTTTGCTGCTGTCGCGACCTGTGAAGCTTGGGCGAGATCCTTGTTCTATTTGCTGCTAGTTTGTGAATTTGCAGTATCGCTAATGCTCAGTAGTACCGTGAAGCTGGCATAATAAACCATGTTACTCATATGTTCTTTTACTCAGCTTGTTTATAGTCTGGACTCATCTTACTTTGCGTTATATAATAAACTTCCTTTTCATTCCATCACGCTTTTACTTAAGGTTAACATCAGGCCTTTTTAGAACAATTGCACTGCGTTATCAATCTGTTCATGCTTAATCCTAGGTATCTGTTTACTTCAAAGAGATGTCATTTCATCGCTGGCACAGCACTGTGCTAGAACTTACTAGTTAAATCTACCGACTGTTTTGCGCTAACAGGTGGTGCCTTATTTACGACA
Source organism: Schistocerca americana (assembly GCF_021461395.2). Taxonomy (NCBI): domain Eukaryota; kingdom Metazoa; phylum Arthropoda; class Insecta; order Orthoptera; family Acrididae; genus Schistocerca; species Schistocerca americana. The sequence goes on from NC_060126.1 coordinate 52,739,697, forward strand.
CATTTGAAAATAGGGAATAACCTCATGGAATCGAATCTTTTCACACAACTTTCCTCTTTTGTCTGGACGTTTAAGTATTGCCTTTTAAAACAGGTCATTAATTTGTCCTCGATTAAATTTCACTTACTAATACTAAGCATATATAATCATCATTTTCATATTACTATTTAGCGAGAGAAGTGCATTATTCGCTCCTTCCTCTTTCCTCATTGTAGTACCTCGGGGCTAATTAATACCTCTCGAGTACATCATTTTTCTTACATACTAAATTATAACTAAAATTTAAAATCGCCTCTAGGACATGTCCTCCTGTTTACATAAAGATTATTCATGTAAATACTTGTCTACAACTTATTCTGTATTGTACACTCCTGGAAATTGAAATAAGAACACCGTGAATTCATTGTCCCAGGAAGGGGAAACTTTATTGACACATTCCTGGGGTCAGATACATCACATGATCACACTGACAGAACCACAGGCACATAGACACAGGCAACAGAGCATGCACAATGTCGGCACTAGTACAGTGTATATCCACCTTTCGCAGCAATGCAGGCTGCTATTCTCCCATGGAGACGATCGTAGAGATGCTGGATGTAGTCCTGTGGAACGGCTTGCCATGCCATTTCCACCTGGCGCCTCAGTTGGACCAGCGTTCGTGCTGGACGTGCAGACCGCGTGAGACGACGCTTCATCCAGTCCCAAACATGCTCAATGGGGGACAGATCCGGAGATCTTGCTGGCCAGGGTAGTTGACTTACACCTTCTAGAGCACGTTGGGTGGCACGGGATACATGCGGACGTGCATTGTCCTGTTGGAACAGCAAGTTCCCTTGCCGGTCTAGGAATGGTGGAACGATGGGTTCGATGACGGTTTGGATATACCGTGCACTATTCAGTGTCCCCTCGACGATCACCAGTGGTGTACGGCCATTGTAGGAGATCGCTCCCCACATCATGATGCCGGGTGTTGGCCCTGTGTGCCTCGGTCGTATGCAGTCCTGATTGTGGCGCTCACCTGCACGGCGCCAAACACCCATACGACCATCATTGGCACCAAGGCAGAAGCGACTCTCATCGCTGAAGACGACACGTCTCCATTCGTCCCTCCATTCACGCCTGTCGCGACACCACTGGAGGCGGGTTGCACGATGTTGGGGCGTTAGCGGAAGACGGCCTAACGGTGTGCGGGACCGCAGCCCAGCTTCATGGAGACGGTTGCGAATGGTCCTCGCCGATACCCCAGGAGCAACAGTGTCCCTAATTTGCTGGGAAGTGGCGGTGCGGTCCCCTACGGCACTGTGTAGGATCCTACTGTCTTGGCGTGCATCCGTGCGTCGCTGCGGTCCGATCCCAGGTCGACGGGCACGTGCACCTTCCGCCGACCACTGGCGACAACATCGATGTACTGTGGAGACCTCACGCCCCACGTGTTGAGCAATTCGGTGGTACGTCCACCCGGCCTCCCGCATGCCCACTATACGCCCTCGCTCATAGTCCGTCAACTGCACATACGGTTCACGTCCACGCTGTCGCGGCATGCTACCAGTGTTAAAGACTGCGATGGAGCTCCGTATGCCACGGAAAACTGGCTGACACTGACGGCGGCGGTGCACAAATGCTGCGCAGCTAGCGCCATTCGACGGCCAACACCGCGGTTCCTGGTGTGTCCGCTGTGCCGTGCGTGTGATCATTGCTTGTACAGCCCTCTCGCAGTGTCCGGAGCAAGTATGATTGGTCTGACACACCGGTGTCAATGTGTTCTTTTTTCCATTTCCAGGAGTGTATTTTCCAGACGCTTTGTTTTAATACATAAGGTTTTCTTTTAGCACCGGTTAACGTCCGTAGTCAGTTCAGTTCAGTTCTTGTTACTCATTGATTAATCCTGATCTCCAATACCTTAGAATTTTCTTACAGCTTAAATTAACTTAATTCCTGGCGTTATAAAATTTTCTTAAATCATGATGGTGGAACAATCCTTTGATTTTATTCGTGGCAGGGTCAGATAACAAATAGCTACCCATGTGTGGTTTCCTCATTATCACAAAGGGACCTTCATAAATGTGTTGCCACTTACGATTCTTCTTTAACAACAGGGATGGTTTAAAGTGAGTCCTGACTAATACCCTTTCTCCTTCTTTGAAATCTATAACTCTGTTTACCTTCTTATCAAATGCCTTTTTTCGGAGGTTAGCATACATTGTCAATGATATGAGATAATCTTGCATCTAAGACTAGCCTTAGGCTACCATCTGATTTTAGTACAGACAATAAAGGACTCGAATAAGGTGAATGAGATACTTCTATCACATTCCAGCGTAACATTTTCCTGATCTCGCACTTGACAGCTTCGCGTCTCGCATATGTAATGGAATAGCTTGTTCTACAGTAGGTTGAATGGGGCAGGACATCCATTCGATATTCAAAGCCTTTTATTAGTCCAGGTTTCTTAGAAAATACTTGAACTTAATCTGTTAACAAATTGTAAAGCTCATTCTTCTGTTGTTTGGATAATTCAGTGGACTCACTAGCTTTACCGTATAATTCATTCTGACCGGGAATTAGGTCTTTATACTCATTGTCATTAACACTTTCAGGATCTGTCACGTCTTCTGTCTGACTGTACTGTTGACTTTTAGTCCATGGCCGTACTGCTATTTGAAACACCCCAAAGTTTGTCTTCACCTTACTTCTTAACAAATTTACAGTTATTTGTTGCTGGCTCGCTACTAGAGTACAGATTCCACACTCGATGTCAATTTTAGCTTTCGTCTGCCTCAAGAATTCCATACTCAGGATACATGGCACTGATAGGTTTTTAACAATAAGAAAAATGCACGTTACTGAAATAGACTCTATCTGGATTTGAAGGTGAGTCTGAAGATTTACACGTTGTGTTAGTGGACCAATTGCTCCCGATACGGTGCAACCTTGAATTGGAAGTGATAAAACTTTGCATACAGAGGATATTTGCTTAAATAAACATAAAGATAAGACATTTATATTAGCTCCTGTATCTACAATGGCTATTACTGATATGTTGGCAATTGATACTCTTATGGAAGCTCGAACTTGTTCGTCCCATACGTCATCATTATCTTTCGTCTCAGTGTCTGCTACTAGATCATCCCGTAAGTTTGTCTCTTTGTCATACCTAATTGCTTTAATTTCGTGTGGACTAAGGGACAGGGTGCCCCCATTCAAACCTGCAGCATCCTCTAGGAGGCTCAAAGGTGCTGCTTTTAATTTTCCGCTCGACGCTTACTTTCCTGCTGATTTATATTTCTTAAAGTTTCTTCCGTCTGGAACTGGTGTTGGTTTTGTGGTACGAAATCGGTTGGAAATGGATCTTGTTGTCCTGGCGTATTCGCTTGCGCATAATAAATTTGCGTATTATGCGGGCGTTTAGGCTTCAGACTTCCCAAAGGTCCGTTCGCTTGTTGCGTGAAGTTTATATTTTGTGGCTGAAAGGTATTTTGCTGTTTCTTGTGTTGATTGTAACCGTTACTGAATGGTATACGTTGGTCTCCACCTTGATTATGCCATTTATTTCCTTTCCACTGACGATTTGAATCGTAAGACTGATCGTTTTGATAATTACCGTTGATCCATTGCGTGTTTCCATATTGCTGGGGATGGGTATTATAAAGTGCATTTCCGTACTGAGGTGGTGACGAATTATATATTGGATTGTATCTCTGGCCGTTATTGTACTTATTTTTGTATTTGCTGTTGGAGTACGTAGTGTGTTTATTTTTGAAACCGTTGTGGGGTTGGTACTGGCTGTCGCTGTGACGCGCTTTCGCTCGGCCACCATTGTTGCCTGCGTATTCTGTATTGTGCTGGCCGCCTGCACTGAAGTGGGCGTTGCCAACATCAACTCTAGCGTCCTCGTAAATCAGATCTAACGAGTCTAACACAGATAGGAAAGTGTCCGTATCGTCCTCAGACACGTTTACTAACTTTTCTCTGATCGCAATCGGTAGCTTAGTTTTTAGACTCATAATAACGTCTTTGGCGGTGATCGGCGAATCCCAGAACTTGATTTTCGCTAAATACTTTTCAAAATATCTTCTCAAACTACCGCGCTTACTGTTAAGCACTTCGGCGTTGTAAATCTCTTTTCTCAGGCGCTGCTGCACACCAGAACTCCAGAATTTAGCTAAAAACATCTGTTCAAACTCTTTGTAACTTTTACAAGAGTCGACCATTTCGGTTCCCCATAAGGCAGCATCGCCTACGATAAATCCACTAACGAATTGAATTCGCTGGCGGTCACTCCAGTTATTCGGGAAAATTCCTGAAAAATTTCGGAGGAACACTATAGGATGAATTTCTCTTTTCTGTGGGTGAAAGGTCGGAAAAATACGATGTTTGATCACGCTTTCCTCCTGCATCAAACTGACAAAAGTGGGTGGGCTGATACTCTGGTTAACTTGTGCTTCTATAGAACTATGAGTTTGAGCGTTATCCAATGGTGAACGGTAATGTACCTGCTGTTGTTCATTACATCGTGGTGAATTATTCCATTCTCCTGACACGGGAGGTGGGGAATTTTCAGGTTGACATTTTAGTGTACGAACTTCATCAACTATCTGTTGACGCCATTCAGGTAAATCTTGAGCTAACGTTCGTCTTATCTGGCCTAATTCACCGTGTCTCCTGTTTTTCCTGGGGCTGCCAATATTTCAAAGGTCACGTTTTTGACAGTTTCCCAGAGTTCGTTCTTGACCTCGTTTTCTATGAATCCGTCTTTGTTTTTAATCCACTCTTGGTAGTGGTCAGACAATGCTTCAGCATGTGCCTTAACAGTATTCTTTATTTGATCCTCTACATTAAGAGTCTCAATCTGCTTGGAAAGATCATCAACAACACTCTCGATCGTGTCTACTGCGGTTTTAACTCCTTTGACCTCATCAGAGATTGCAGTATAATCTTCTTTTAAGGTCGCAGCTTGTTTTTGATATTCTATCACTTTTGAATTTATCTCTCCCTTGGCTGCTTTGATTTTTCATCTAACCGTTTTGAAATATCCTCTATTTTTGACTCTACTTGTGTGTCAATTTCTAGCCTCATGGTCGTTATCTGACTACTGATTTAGCTTTGGACATTACCCAACAGGGTATTTAAATCAGCTGTTATGTCTGCCTTTAGTTCGGCCTTTACCGAATTTAACCGTGTATTTAGGTCATTTATCTCCGTTTGCAGATCTGTTTTTACTGAATTTATGTCTGCTTTTACTGAATTGCACAGATTTGTAAGGACCTGATTTTTATTATGCCGTCTTTCGGCCTTCTCTTTTTCTTCGCGGGCCTTTTCATCTAATCTCTCCTGTTTTTGGCTTTCGAACTTACGTTCCATTATTGCTTCGATCATTGCAGCTAAGTCATTTTTCTCAAAAGCGGGAATAGTTTGCACACTAGGACCGGCTTCTAAAACTTCGGTCGAGGCTGCTTCTGCCTCCGCTCGTGTACCTATCGCGCGTGATCGTAATGGATAGTGAGGTCCATTCGCATCACTGCTGTCGTCTGCTTTTGTTTGTGTCCGCTGTTTACCGTCAGCCATGTTCATGAATTATTTGTCAAACGTCAAAATGCTACAGATATTGTTTGTCACTGCCGTCAGTCGTTTGTCTGTGACGTAGTGCTATGGCTTACTGGGACCTAAGATGAAATTTTAACTCTGAGTAACAACTGACGTTCATGTACGCCAAGAAGACAAGATGGTTCCTACTAATTACAAACAAATGAAATATCACTCGTTTTACCAGTTTTTAGCATAATTATCCGCCATATCGTAATTTTTTTTTTTTTTGTACTGACAACAATGGTACACTTTCACTGAATTTAACTACATAAGAATGGACTATGGACAAATTGAAATAAAGCTGTTTCAAGGCAAGGAAAGACAGGTTTACGTACTGATCAACTCGAAAGATGCAACGTCACTACGAAAGCTTGGCTACTGCGTATAAAAATTTGACTTACTATGGCTGTCTTGATGGTGATACGGCTGGATACTCGTGTTTTTTGGTAATTTCATCAATCGTTCTTCTGAATTAATTAAAAGGTTTATCCACTTCTCTTCCTCGGTTGAATTGCATCCACATGAAAAAATGAAACAATTATTAGAACAAGCACTGAAAATTTTTTAAACACATACATGAAATGATTTTTTGATCAAGTCCCTGTTCGGGCGCCAAGTGTAGCGTTGCTCTTGGGGGACGAAAAGAAAAAGAATTGTTATTTTATTTTTTTGAAAAATGTCGAAAAAGTGAATATTTTGGTGGGCCACTTGGCAACAGAATCAGGGATTGATTACACTATTATAATAACATACGTTGAGCATTAAATTCCTGGATAAGAGCAGCGTATTGATATATATATTTGAGATCGTTCGGAAGAAACATTATCATTTCCGTGCATTTTTATAGTCGCGATGTAGTCATACCCGGATCAACACTAGGGGACCAGAAGATTTATAGACTTTAAAAGAAATGCAACACTACACAAAAAGTTGGTTCAGAAATAACAGGAAAACGATAATGTTCCTTCTGCCTCATGCTGCGTTCGCCCCATCAGCGTGATCGTAATTTCTGGTGATGAAGTAACACAAAATAATTATCATTCAGGTAAATAAGGAGATGGAATCATCAAGGTTAATTTACTAAAATAAGCACACTTATCTTTAACACACTTTTTCCTAATGCTACGTACCTTTTCATATTAAATTACAATAGACGACCATTGTGGTTAAATACTTTATACATAACAGTCAAAATGTCCTCTTGACGCTGTCTGTTCGATATCAGTTACAAGAAACTACATGTTTTCTGATTGGAAAAAATAACAATTAGCATATTCACTCAATATTTTCACATAAAATATAAAATACAGTTGTGGAATGCAGCAAGTCCGAGTCCACCTTTCATAGAATACAAAACAGTAAAAGGTGAGGCGCCAAACGCCTCATTTGTCTTGAAACAACAGAATTCTTTTTTATACCATTAATTGATACATGTACACAGAGATTTACAGGTACCGTGCAAGAACGGCGAAGATAAAGAATAATAGATTCTGTCGCTGCTATGCGATGGTTCATTTCTTTTACTTTACAATTGTTCGATAACTTTAGGCTACCAGGCGTTTACTACTGAGCGTATATTAATGTTTGTGAGGCGAAAATTACTAATATTACAGCTTGATGTTAGTACTGTAGAGCAATGAGTCGCATGTGAACACAAGCACCGAAGTCAACATTACCTTCCTTCAATTGGGCCAACTGGCGGTGAATCGAGGAAGTACAGTACATACTGACAAAACTAAAATGAGCTCTAACATGGAAATTAAGTGTTTCCGGACACATGTCCACATAACATCTTTTCTTTATTTGTGTGTGAGGAATGTTTCCTGAAAGTTTGGCCGTACCTTTTTGTAACACCCTGTATAGGGCAGACAAGCAGAAACTTTAATACCAGGTACACAGAACACAGAAGAGCATTAAAAAGTAACAGCTGCCATTCCATATTTGCTGAACATCTAATGGATAAGAAACATAACCCAACAAACATCAATACTGATTTGAAAATTCTCAAATGCAGCAACAGCCCGCCACAAAAACTAATAATTGAAGAAAATTACCAGATACAAAAAGCTGTAGTGGAAGGGAGACAAGTGATAAATGAATACACAGCTCCCTCCAATGGAACTCTGTTCTCTGCCATCAGAGAAGACCAAACTATAGACTTCCCCCCCCCCCCCCCAGGCCCTCCTCCCCCCCCCCCCCCCACACAAATCGTAAAACCTACTGTCACATTCACTCTGTCCCTCTCTCTCTCTCTCTCTCTCTCTCTCTCTCTCTCTCTCACACTCCACACACATCACATCCACACACACACACACACACACACACACACACACACACACACACAAAATTCACGGACACCTCTGAAAGATTCAGAACAACTGCCAGGAACACCTTTAACTGTTCCACTGTCAGCCATATTGTTTTTACACCTTCAACTGTTCCATTGCCCACCATGTTCGTTTTTACAGTTGGTAAACAGTGAAACAGTGACAGTGATAGCGACAGAGGCAACTCAATATATGGTATATAGTGTTTGACAGTGATGAGGATGACACACACACATACACATACACACACACACACACACACACACATATATATATATATACAATTTCAAATCGTAATTTTGGCTTAAACAATTTATTTACTTTAAGGTGTGAGTGGTTGCAGTTGACAAACTGTGGAACAAAACAGTGACTGTAGAAACACAACACATCAGAAAAACCACACAATGTGGTAAAAAGGTATAACTGATAATTTATGTATTTCTTCAACCATCTGTAATTCGAATTAAAAAACTTATAGTTACTTTATACAAACAGTAAAGAACACTCTTTATCTTTAACATATGAGAAATAATAGTCCACTGTAGATGCTGCAACTGCAGTGAAACATGTTCGGGTTAAGAAACAAAATTGTGTTTTGCTAAAGGTGGACCGTATCTAAATATATACGTATTGTTAAAGCAAACATGGAAAAAAGAGCTTCAACCCCAAGATGATTATTGTGACAATATCCATTGGTTGGCTGTATCATCAGTTCCATATAACCTCAGTTTATCTGGAATAATATTCTGAGTCACACAGTCAAATGCCTTAGATAGGTCGCAGAAAACACCAACCGTCGTTATTTTCTTATTTAATTCTTGTAAAATTTAGTGGGTGAATGTGTAAACGATATTCTCAGTAGAGAAACTCTTTGGAAACCCAAGCTGTGGTATACGGAGAAGGTTATTTTTTCTCAACTGAGATGCTATTCTAGAATAATACCAATGACTACGCTGACGGTGCTTTATCTTATATGTTCGATACTTTCGAAACCAAGGACAAAATATAATTTGTCCTTCCCTCAGTATTCTGCACATCGTAATAGCTTCGCTCCATTGAATGTAAAAAACCAAACAACGCAGACACAAGCGCCAGAAAAAAAATTGAGCTCTGTATTCCTCCCAATAAAAAGATCGGAGTTGTTTTTGAGAAATTTGGCGTTAGATACTCTGAGACTGTGGAAAAGTCATGTATGAATATTTTGGCTGTAAAATCTGAAATATGTTATAAAAATGTAGCTGTTATTGAACAGCATCAGCAACAACATGCGGTAGAATGTATACTACTTCCGTAAACTTTTGTAATGTTACATTGTCTGCAGAATGTCTGCAAATGCGCAGTGTTACTACTAGTTCTACAAGCTATAATAATCATTTAAATAACTTTGTGACTAAATCGCATCAGTACATTGAGAAACCCCAGATACACTTCAAATCTGAAATAACCTGTTCGACGGGCAAATGTAAATAATATTACAGTCCCGTTACCAGCACATGGAATATATTTTACTGCCCTATTATCCCATAATGGGGTTTACAAAAAATGAGAATTTTTCAAATCGCCGATTAAGCGTAATGCACCCAGGGGAAGTACACATGTGTCAGCTATCGACCATGAAAATATTCACGGTATCCACCAGAAGTTGAGACTGCAAGCTGCTGAAACATGACTTGGATGTTACCGAAATTTATTTGGCCCCAGCTAATTTAACGATCTGGCTTTGTGTGAGTGTAGGTGACCATAAAGACGACTACTTGAGCAGACGTATTTCACAGTAACAACAAGTGTCCAAATCCACTGTTGGCGATGTTTCTGTGAAGTGGAAAATTCAGGGCAGTGCCTCCGCTCTCTGTGGCCTCGGAAGAACAAGGACGACAGCCGTGCCTCCTTGCTGCAGCCACCAACTGCATGATGCGTAAGGTAGAGTTCTCTCATGTGTACATTAATCAGCTTTAAAGATTCATTTATTTTCTTGTTTGTTTGTTCAATGAGCACTTGCCACAAATATTTCTCGTATTTTGTTGTGATGTAGAACAATTTTAATTTCGTTATTTATATGACCGCTGATTTATGTGTTGATTACATGATATTTGGACAATAGTTTTATGATTGCCATTCTCACATTTTCAGGCTGTTTTGCAAATAATTTTATCGTGTTTACATTTATTTATGTCCATTCAGTTTTCTTTATAGTCAGGTCATCTTGTGGTCTTTCATCATTCTATTACATGTTTAGTCACTCTTTTCAGTTTGTGAATCATTTTATTAAATCGACATGTTTTCTATTAAGACTTTGTTTATTAACACTATGAAGAAGATTACATGAACTTCATGCTATCTATTGATTTCGGACTCAATTTTGTATTATTTATATTAGTATATATATACATATTATGTATAAATTGAAATTATATGTCTCCAGGGAAGTCTAGTTACACCATAGCACTACATATATATATAGTTTAGATCATTTGTTATTTTCTCAGTGAACGTCGTCTAACAAGCTAGCATTCCACGTGGACTGCAATACGCACACACACACACGCACACGCACACACACACACACACGTATGTGTATGCCTTCATTGCTAGTTTCTTTTCCCTTGCGGCAGTATAATGCCTCTTTGGTATTTTAAATTTTGTTTTACAACATTTATTAACATCATACTTGGTCATGTATATACGAGTAATAATTTTGCTGGCTCACGGAATATTACATTTTCATACGTTTCCTTATGTTAATTACGGTAAGGTATTTTTTTTCTTCTCTTCCTTTCGGTTCCTTTATCTTTAATTTTTGTTACGTGCCACTATGCAGGTGATATTGTTTAAGCTGCACAGAGCAGTAACAAATACAAATACATGCGAGTTACACAGATAGCATATTATAGGAGATGTTAAAAATTAAAAATAATTGTTATTAAGGTATTCTAGCTCTCTATTCAGTGTCATTGAGCTGTTCACATAAATTAAACGCAACAGGGACCCCGAACAGTCAGCAATCTGAATGAGAATATCCTCACTGTAATACGTTAACATTCGCCTCACATAGCCCCATAACAACTGCTGTAGATTAAAAATAATGGAGACCACAATCAATACGCTAAATTGACACTCACAATACCTGAACAACAAATATTTTTAATTTTTAATAACTTCAGAACACGCAATAACGTATAGCTAGCGTATATTTATATTTCAAATGAAGTGTTTACTGTTTCAGTATGCAGTTAATTAAATCTAAACTCTAATATTGAACAACTGTGTTGACCTCTCCCTACCTTCCACCTTTTCAATTTTGTACTACCTTCAACTAATTTATAAGCTCTAATGGTCATTAAAAGTTTTGTACATAATACCGATATTTTTGCGACAAGTTATGTGTACATTATAATATCCAATCTGATGGCTTTATAAAGAAACTTTGTCCAAATTTTCGCTGCCTGGCGTTATTTAAAAAATATCTGAAAACAAGTTGTCTTGAAGTCCTTAAATAACACAACATCGTATGTAAAGCACATTTGTGAATCCCAGACTGATACGAAAAATATATTTTGAAGCGTGTTGTACATACCACAGCTATTTGTTTAGAATATGAATGCCATGGCAAGACAAATCGCCGTACACTGGAACGTATGTAAGTGTATACGCGTTATATATAAATAAATTGGCATGTTTTTTCCGTAAGAAAACATAAAGATGGCGCTAAATATTCAAATATTATTGTGCAGTGCTGGCGCTGACGACATGGTGCTGCTGAATGCACTTACGCAATTGAAATCGTTAGCCATCCCAAGGTGGATATGAATGCCCGGAACTGGATGGAGCTGAAAAGTTTTTTGACTATTATGGTGAAGCATTACGTGAAGAAGAAGAGATTTCTTCTGAGAGCTGACTGCTGGGGGGGAAAAAAGAAATCGACAATTATACGACGAGATGTTTCAAGATCAAGTGCCATCATGAATTATTAAAGTGATTCCCACAACACGCACCCGCTGGAGCAACCTTGCGATGTCTGTTTTTATCGCCGGGTAAAGAATTTGATTAAAATGCTAATAAAATGGTAGTATCTCATCGGGAGACAAAAAGAAATCACATTCCGAGAAGGCTGCATCAAAATACATTCAGCTGCCAATATCTGGTGAAAAAGCGCGTTACGCATGGGTTTTTGCCACACTGTGCGACGAGAGAGAACATTTTATGAACGTAAATCAAGTTTGTTTTTGTAAAGTAACTTTAAAAGCACCACGTAATTTTAAAAGTGCACCGTTTACAACCTTTGCAAGGTGACAAGACAATTACTGCTTCGTCTGTTTTTACGATAAATATCACCCCAGCACTTGCAGATCTTCGACTGTAAAATAATAAAAGTATTTAATTTCATTTACGAAGTTCCCACGTATGCTTTACAGTCCCTTCCTGGAAATTCATTTGAAATCCCAGATTTCTGGTGGTCATTATTTTTCAGGGCTTTTTTATTTAGCAGTGGAAGTTGAAAAAAGTATCTGCATACGGATCGACGCTACGGACCTCGAATTACCGCCCTGTACTCTTTCCGTTTCGACAACCACTGTCTGGACAGTAGGCTAACATAAATTTTTCATATCTCGCTCGGGCCGCAACAAAAATGATATATATATATATATATATATATATATATATATATATATATATATATATTTTGTAAACGCGTGGACATAAGGAGGTCTCAGGTCCGTCATTTTATTTCTGGCCAAGCCCTGGATATACACTCCTGGAAATTGAAATAAGAACACCGTGAATTCATTGTCCCAGGAAGGGGAAACTTTATTGACACATTCCTGGGGTCAGATACATCACATGATCACACTGACAGAACCACAGGCACATAGACACAGGCAACAGAGCATGCACAATGTCGGCACTAGTACAGTGTATACCCACCTTTCGCAGCAATGCAGGCTGCTATTCTCCCATGGAGACGATCGTAGAGATGCTGGATGTAGTCCTGTGGAACGGCTTGCCATGCCATTTCCACCTGGCGCCTCAGTTGGACCAGCGTTCGTGCTGGACGTGCAGACCGCGTGAGACGACGCTTCATCCAGCCCCAAACATGCTCAATGGGGGACAGATCCGGAGATCTTGCTGGCCAGGGTAGTTGACTTACACCTTCTAGAGCACGTTGGGTGGCACGGGATACATGCGGACGTGCATTGTCCTGTTGGAACAGCAAGTTCCCTTGCCGGTCTAGGAATGGTAGAACGATGGGTTCGATGACGGTTTGCATGTACCGTGCACTATTCAGTGTCCCCTCGACGATCACCAGTGGTGTACGGCCAGTGTAGGAGATCGCTCCCCACACCATGATGCCGCGTGTTGGCCCTGTGTGCCTCGGTCGTATGCAGTCCTGATTGTGGCGCTCACCTGCACGGCGCCAAACACGCATACGACCATCATTGGCACCAAGGCAGAAGCGACTCTCATCGCTGAAGACGACACGTCTCCATTCGTCCCTCCATTTACGCTTGTCGCGACACCACTGGAGGCGGGCTGCACGATGTTGGGGCGTGAGCGGAAGACGGCCTAACGGTGTGCGGGACCGTAGCCCAGCTTCATGGAGACGGTTGCGAATGGTCCTCGCCGATACCCCAGGAGCAACAGTGTCCCTAATTTGCTGGGAAGTGGCGGTGCGGTCCCCTACGGCACTGCGTAGGATCCTACGGTCTTGGCGTGCATCCGTGCGTCGCTGCGGTCCGGTCCCAGGTCGACGGGCACGTGCACCTTCCGCCGACCACTGGCGACAACATCGATGTACTGTGGAGACCTCACGCCCCACGTGTTGAGCAATTCGGCGGTACGTCCACCCGGCCTCCCGCATGCCCACTATACGCCCTCGCTCAAAGTCCGTCAACTGCACATACGGTTCACGTCCACGCTGTCGCGGCATGCTACCAGTGTTAAAGACTGCGATGGAGCTCCGAATGCCACGGCAAACTGGCTGACACTGACGGCGGCGGTGCACAAATGCTGCGCAGCTAGCGCCATTCGACGGCCAACACCGCGGTTCCTGGGGTGTCCGCTGTGCCGTGCGTGTGATCATTGCTTGTACAGCCCTCTCGCAGTGTCCGGAGCAAGTATGGTGGGTCTGACACACCGGTGTCAATGTGTTCTTTTTTCTATTTCCAGGAGTGTATCATACATTTGGTCGAAACCAATGATGACAAGTAGGTCCGATCCCTTTGACAGAAAACAAACAAATGTGAGATTTTCCTTCATGTGCACTTGACGCGTGGTATGAAGTAGACATGACGAATTTGGGTGGCGCCCCTGCGTCCCCTTCTCCAAAACAACGGAATACACTATCCGACAAAAAGCATGTGGGCACTCCTGCGTAAATGTGGATCTGACCACTAGATCGCAGCGTTCAACATGACTATCTTTATGCAGTTTTGTTAAATAAAGACATGGTTGGAGACCGTGCCTATTATATGAAAAAAATTGTTGTTAGTGTACAGCAACCAGCCACAAGCTGGTTTTAGGTTACTTTTAAAAAGTACGGTTACCGGTTTCTTATTTTTCACAATTCATCATTAGATGATTTTTTTTTTCGTGCTTTCATAAAAACAAATTATAAACTGGTTTCCTGTGAGTTGCCGTGAGATATTCAACTGGCGCATTTTTTTCTGCAGTTTTCTTGCAAAAAATGGTTCAAATGGCTCTGAGCACTATGGGACTTAACTTCTGAGGTCATCAGTCCCCTAGAACTTAGAACTACTTAAACCTAACTAACCTAAGGACATCACACACATCCATGCCCGAGGCAGGATTCGAACCTGCGACCGTAGCGGTCGCGCGGTTCCAGACTGAAGGGCCTAGAACCGCTCGGCCACGCCGACTGGCTCTTATAGTGTACATTACACGAAGAACACAACCACACAGAACGACAATGTTGCGGCACGCTCGAGTTCCGTGTTAACTCTTAACTGTAACATTATTGAAATCGAATGCCAGAGTGCTACCTAACGTTTCCATGTTTACTTGTAAGTAGTCCGCTGATTGCTGCATGGTGATTAGAAACAGTACCCATTAGTCCCTTTTTCGGCGACGACCGGACGTGTGTTCTCAATACAGATCCACTCCGTAGCTCATCTCATCCATGGAACGTTCCGACTTCGTTTTTACAACACAGCGTAAACACGGACTGTAAATACTGATATTAAAACCACAAAAGCTAGCAGGAAATCTCATTTCTGTTCCTTATACCTAACAAGCCCCACAGTGAAACCTAGTCCCGCCGACCCGTTAACCGCACTCCCGTCCCATCTCAGTAAGATCCTAAACTTAAACATCCATAAACATCTAAAGCGGCATGTACTCCACTCTAAAACCAAGCCTGGCTTCCGTCCCATGTAATGCGCTTTTACCATGTCAACTTCCTTTCACTGCAACTGAAAAAACGCCATCTCGCTCTGGTTGTCCCACTGGCCTTATAGCTTTCTTCCCGGCACAATGCCCCTCTTCTGTCACCGTCAACCACCTCCAGTCCAGTGACTTCCGTCCATCTGCAAGAGCACCCCACGTATTGGTCCCATCCTATCAGCTCTACCTCTTCTACAAAGCTGGTATTCCTCATCCACGTACCGTTATCCATCTGTTACAACTTTTCGAAAACACCGACTGTCTTATCTTCTACATAGTCTTCTAGACTTACCACCAATCCATCTACAATTACGAGGGTCGTTTTTTTTTTCGGCCAGTTTCGGTTGAAAAATTGCGGAATCTTCTGTGGGACATGTAGAATACTCCCGCCTCAGCCCCTACAGTTTCATTAAGATCCGATAGGTGGCGACACTAAGTACTGACCAGCCAGATCAGCCCCTTACCCAACAGAAGGTATCTCTCTCTATCTCTGTCACAGATAACAGCGGCCACGCGTTTTGGCATGGAAGCAACGAGGCGTTGGTATATCGCTGGACGAAGTTGGCAGCACATCTGTAAACAGAATTCACCAAATTCCCGTAAACTTCGGGGAGGCGGGCGATGAGCTCTGAGGCCAAGTTCAGTCACATCCCAGATGTGTTCGATCGAGTTCAGATCTCGCGGGTTGGAGGGCCAGCGCATCAATTGGCGCTCGTCACTGTGTTCGTCGAACCACTCCGTCTCACTCCTGGCCTTGTGACATGGCGCATTATCTGGCTGAAAAATGTCACTCCCGTGGTGAAACGTTATCAAGGGGTGAACGTTGTCTGCAACCAGTGTACAATACTCCATTGCCGTCATGGTGCCTTGCCCGAGTTCCACTGAACCTGTGGATGCCCACGTGAATGTTTCTCAGAGTATAATGGAGCCGCCGCCAGCTTCTCTCCGTACCACAGTTCAGGTGTCAAGGAGCTGTTTCCCTGGAAGACGATGGATTCGCGCCCTCCTAACGACGTCATGAAGAAGGTACTGGGATTCATCAGACGATGAAACACTCAGCCACTGCGCCAACGTCCAGTAGCGATGGTCACCTGCTCACTTCAGCCATAGGTGGCGATGTCGTGGTGTTAACATTGCCACATTCAGGGGTCGTTGGTTGCGGAGGCACACCGCTAGGAGTGTCTGGTGCACAGTGTGTTCACATACACTTGTACTCTGTCCAGAATTAAAATTTGATATTAGTTCTGCCACAGTTCACCGCCTGTCCTGTTTTTCCAGTCTGCTTAGCTTACGAAGTCCTTCATTTGTAATGAGGGGTGGCCACCCAACCCCACGACGGTTGATCGTGGTTTCACTTGATTCGCTACTTGTTGAAGACACTCACCACAGCACTCCTCGAACACCCGACAAGTCATGCAATTTCCGAAATGCTCGTGGCGAGCCTCTGGGCTATTACAATCTACCCTCGGTCAAACTGAGACAGATAGTCTGCCTTCCCCATTCAACACACAGACAGACACTAGATGCACTGTGCGTGTGTCTGACTAGCAGTCATTCCTCGCCAGGTGGCGCTGCTATCACCTGGACGGGTTTATATCGACACTAGATCGGTGATCATAATGTTCTGGCTGATCAGTGTGTGTATCCTTCAAAATGGCGTCTATAACGGACATGCATTCCTAGGAGAGTGCTCTCACTGAATTTCTTTAGGCAAAACCAGAGCATCGGAGACATTCATTGGTGCTTATAGAATGTCAGTGGTGAACAAAAGCATGGTGAGTGGTTGGACGAGGAATCTGTCATCATCGCAGCTGGGCAGCCGCACAGAGCTGAGACTTCTGCAATGTTGAAACGTACCGTAAAAATGCAAACAAACTTCTCCTTCCCATGACAACACCAGACACCACACACGAGAGGAGTTTGCAAAACTTCATTCGACTGTTCTTCCTCATCCACCCTAAAGGCGGGTCTCGCACCTTCCGACTATCCATCCGTTTGGCCAAATGAAGGATGTAATCTGCGGGAAGCAGTTCGTGGATGACGGGGAGGTTATTGATGTAGTAAGAAGTCGGCCCGACGTCGATGAGTAGAGTCATACCTCGTTGGCATTCAGGACCTCCAAGTAAGGAGGCGTAAGGCAATCGCATTGAACGGAGCTGAAACACTGCGTTTTGTGGCCCAAAGATTGAGGAATAATAAGATGTATCGAGATCGTTAATAAAACCAAAATGCCTTTAAAAATGTGTATAGCGTTAGCTATTGAACGCCCTTCGTAACTACACTTCAATAATATCAACGCCTGATATAGCCTCTGATGTCTGATCGTGAATCCTGTCAAAACTCAAAAAGAACTCACTTCCCACCTCTTCCGATTCTCTGATTTCTACCTCTCCATTAATCGTTTCCATCTCACTAACACACTAAAATATCTTGGAATAGCCATCGATCACAAGATAATCGGGGATCTCAATTCACTAACCATCAATCAATAGTCCCTCTACAGTTAAAACATGGAAAATACATCTGTGCATAGTCCACTACACGTACAAAAGTGTAGTACGCGAAGGTGTCATCACTGAGCGAGTAGGGGAATACAAGATGCAAAATTTCTAGTTCTTGCGATGAATGGCAGCTAGCTATAATTGTAGACATATGTAAGTTAATGCAGATGACTAGAGAAAACAAATCCTTAATGTTCGAATACAGCATTGGTAGTGTCCTGGTTGACACAGTCATGCCTTTTAAATATCCGGTCGTAACGATGCAAAGCGACATGAAATGGAACTAGTATGGAAGGGCTGTAGTAGGCAAGGTGAATGCTCGACTTCGGTTTTTTGTTAAAATTTTGGAAATGTGTGGTTCATCTGTAAAGCAGACCGCATATGGGGCGCTGGTGCGACCTGACCTTGAGTACTGCTCGAGTGGTTGGGATCCCCTACAGGTTGGATTAAAGGAAGACACAGAAGCAGTGCATGCGCTCGGTGCTAGATTTGTTACCGGTAGTTTCGAAAATTACGCAAGTGTTTACGGAGATGTTTCGGGAACTGAAATAGGAATCCCTGGAATGAAGATGACATACTTTTCGAAGAACACGACTGAGAAAATTTAGAGAACCGGCATTTGAAACTGACTGCGTAACGATTCTAATGCCGCCAACGCACATTTCGCGTAATGACCACGGAGATAGGGTAAGAGAAATTAGGGTTCATACGGAGGCATATAGTCGTTTCGCACTCGCTCTACTTCCGAGTGAAACAGAAAAGGAAATGAATATTTCAATATTTCGCGGCCCTGTCAGCAACTGTATAAACATAAATTTTAATTTTAATAATC
The DNA here is from genome assembly GCF_021461395.2 of Schistocerca americana. Lineage (NCBI taxonomy): Eukaryota > Metazoa > Arthropoda > Insecta > Orthoptera > Acrididae > Schistocerca > Schistocerca americana. Next base: position 52,758,344 of record NC_060126.1, read on the forward strand.
AACATCCTCACTTGCACAGTTTACCTAGAATTTACCTAGGTTTCAGTCGGGATAACCCAGCCTTCTTCAGAATATCAGTAACTACCGTTTTTCCACAATGGACATCGTCAAGCTAAAACTACAAATCCACAAATTATCGTCAGACTGTAAAAACTTATCTCAAACTTCCTCGGCCCCACTTCGCGACATCGATGCGTCAGCCACGAGTGTTGTACTGGAATAAACGGTAGTTACTGTTATTCTGAATAAGGTTCGGTTATCCCGACTGAAACCTAGGTAAATTCTAGGTAAACGGTGCAACTGAGGCTGTTGATTATTAAAATTAAAATTAAAAGGAAATGAGTAGTCGTAATACAGGGAACCCTTCGCCACGCTCCGAACGGTGGTTTGCGGAGTACAGATGTATTTGTAGATGCAAAACCCACCCTTACCTTCTGCGTCGTAACTTGGGCCTCTACACCCTAAAAACGTTTGCGCTTCTTGCAAGTCCTAGATTAGGACACACTACGCCTCACCCTCCATATCCGTCTTTTCCTCTCCCATATGCATCCTCTAGCAGATAAATCTCTCTGTTCAAATTCTTCGAACCTCTTCGCAAATCTTATTCGTACTATAAACTTAAAGACTGAAACATCATTGTCTCCCACCATTCTCCAATCTTGGACTGCTTATACAAACATTCCCATCTTCCTTTCTCTCCTTCACCACCATATCCTGTCTCAAAAAAACTTCTGCAGGCTGTCTCTTCCCTGCTCAGAATTCCATGCTAACGTATACTCATCCCACGAGCTACAGCCCTAGACCACATCTGCTTCCATCAGATCAAAACTCCGATGCTGCTCCGTCGTTCCTGACCACTAACCCTCCTCCCCCCTCCTCCCTCTCTGTTTCAACCAGCCCTCCTCTCAACTGTCGATCACACTTCACACTCGAACTTTCTTCCAATGACAGCAAAAGACACATAATATTAACTGAATGTAGGTACAGACTTAATAAAAATATTTAAAAAAAATATATTGTTGCTCATAGAAGTAATCAGTCTCGATGATGACATAACGTGTTTGGATAGCGTGCAAAAAAGTACGAACTTGGTCTTGAAGATGGAACGGCCGGCCACTGTGGCCGTGCGGTTCTAGGAACTTCAGTCTAGAACCGCGTGACCGCTACGGTCGCAGGTTCGAATCCTGCCTCGGGCATGGATGTGTGTGATGTCCTTAGGTTAAAGTAGTTCTAAGTTCTAGGGGACTGATGACCACAGATGTTAAGTCCCATGGTGCTCAGAGCCATTTGAACCCTTTTTTGAAGATGGAACGGGTCTAGCTCAGTGTAAAAAAACTCTAAGTAATTATAAATGTGATTGTAAAATACGAATATCGAAAAATTGTGATACCTTGCAAACTTCAGAATTTAATGCTGTTCCTATGTACTCAGTTGGATAAGCTTTTGCTTGCCGTCAGCACTGTCGACGCGTGTAGTCAGTACCGTTGAGCACTCGGGGTTCGAGGTCAGAAATAAGTACACAGCACAACACAACGGAAGGTCACTTGTTTTAAATAAGGAGAATGTAAATTCATATGATTATAACGAAAAAAATAAATTAAATCTTAGAGAAAGCTCGCGAAAGGAACTCTTTTATTTTAAAACTTTATAACAAGATCAGACTTTTGTAACATCCAAATTAAGAATCTGGGTAAAATGGTGAAGAGAGAACGAAGAAGACTGATCCCAACATATAATCAACATAAATTCTAAATCATTTTAATTGTGGTTCCCATTCTCAGTATTCGAAATAACAGTCTAATTGAAACTGACGATCTTGGCAGTTGATGATATGCACAAGTTAAAAAGGGAATATTGTCGCAGTGGACTTTTGCAGACAAACAAACGGTAGTGTGACTTGAAATACAGCTTATCGTAACTTGTGCATTCAGTTCTTGATTTAGTGCTCATGCTGGAATCGAAGTGACTGAGAGATAACGATTACGTTTGCAAATACTACAAATGCTCAAATAAGGGGGAAAGTGATAACTCGATATATAGGAGGTGGGAAAAATTCTGGTAATTAAATACACAGGAACGAACATTCACTGTGATAGTTGGCCTCACACAGTTTCTATGGTAACATATCTACGAGGTGCAGCAGCAACGATTACGGCCCATGTAGATTGTACCTTGATCAAGACAACCGGTATCTGATAGTGACTAATTGTAATGTTCAAGATATGTCTCTATGATGATTTAAAGAGGTTTCTCGGTGAATACATGGCTCGATATTTTTCACCTACATTAAGCTGTTATTATTTAACTTTCCGAGCTATTCACTTTTCGAGTCTGTTCTGATAGTGGATCTGAGATTTAGTTCTTCAACTGCGTGGAGTTCTTGACGCGAAAACGTCGCCTCAAACTGAATGTCATGTCTGAACCGTTTGTGACCTTGGTACTGAGCAAAGAATGGGGAGCAAGCTTTGAGCTTGCCTAAATTTCAAAGTAACAGTAGTTATCAACGACACATATTTTCAGTTTTAAGCTCTCTTTTGCTGTCTGTTGGTACTTTTAATGCACTGATAACAGACTGGAATATTTTTACAGCTGCATAATTTGTTATTTCTGTGTCAAAGTAAGGCTAACCCAATAGTAGGTAACGTGAATTTAGTACCTAACGTTACGGTTATTTTACTGTAGCGTTCACATGTGACAATTCCGTTCCTAAACGGAACCACTGAACTGATTCTCTACAGTCAGTGGCTTTAGTTACAAATAATTGTCCAGAATATCTTAACCTTTCCAGTTTGCCCTTCTGAACGCTGCTGCACTTCAGAATTTACTCGCAACGTGCGTTAAACAAGTCGCGCCACTGCAGGTTATCGGCACTGTCTTCTGATCAAGTGGAAGAAGATAACACTTCTCACGAAATGTGAGATTACACTCTTCGCGTCGGGTTTCATCCAGTTCTCGGTACCTAACATTATCTAGGAATCAGCGCCCTTCTGAATAAATGTGGAAACCGGGTCGATATTATACGCGGTTCAGCATACAATGACTTGCTTAGCGTTATTCTCTTCCACATATCGCACTGACAATATTATTTCGTAACACGCTTTAGGATCGGTGGACATGCTTTCAAGCATCTCACAATCTCGTCTAACGTAAAAATAATTCACATGTGCACTCGTCGCGTACGTTTGATATTCGAGTGTCGATGAATTGATCGTGTGGTCGTTGCCTGTAGCTGTTACAGCTGACACCTTTCTCCCTAGGCCTGCTTAACGCGAGTTGCTTCTATCAAATTTATAAGTACACGTTCTTGGTGACATCGGTTTCCTGAAAATTTAAAGCCGCTGTCTAAGGCATATGTTTGTACCTGATATTTCTCTCCTAATGCGGGAGACATCTTCAGACACAATGAAGATGCAGGTAGTTCATTCTCCAACGTAAACTGGTTCAAAATGCGAGTTGATCTGCATACGTGGATTGCCTTAAAGAGCTAAATGTACACTGTGTCTCCTGTAGGAGACTAAGGCCAAATTCCTAGAAAACCGCCGGCCGAAGTGGCCGTGCGGTTAAAGGCGCTGCAGTCTGGAACCGCAAGACCGCTACGGTCGCAGGTTCGAATCCTGCCTCGGGCATGGATGTTTGTGATGTCCTTAGGTTAGTTAGGTTTAACTAGTTCTAAGTTCTAGGGGACTAATGACCTCAGCAGTTGAGTCCCATAGTGCTCAGAGCCATTTTGAACCTAGAAAACCATAGCCATCCAGGGATGTGAACACGAGCTGTGAAAACTTGCATTGTATAATGGGCAAACGTTGTCATGACTCTGAAAGCTCGTTTGTTATTACTGCGTTCAGTTTCTGAGTGTGTCGGTGAGGCCACAGCATAGAAGCCTGGCAACGTCTGAACACGGGAAGGCCGTTCGCCACTGGTAAATTGGCCACAGCTCTCGTGCAGCAGGTCCCTTAGAAAAATGACAGATGCCACGAAATTTAGTGCAGTAAACAGTAAACGGGGCGAGTGATGAACCGCGTCAACGGACTACAAAGTAAGCGGAGCATTTAAAGTTTCCGTTACAGATACCTCTACACCTACGATCGACGCAGCGGCTCACTTCGACGACTGTAACATGGCTGGTCTTGGAAAGTGTTGATAGCGTCAGCAATGCGTGGTAACGGTACAGATTATGGGACGTTGACAACAGTTGGGGCCCTCATACGGACACTATTCACATAAAATCGGAAAATCCACTGTATCCGGGATAATTAGCCTAGTATGCTAGAAAAAGCTGATCCTACAGCCTGCACTGAGGATTCTGAAGACTGAAGTGAATGGACAAACACATGTCATCAATTTTTGTGATATCTCAATTCTATTTAGTCACGATTCGTGGACTGGATGTGCTGATCATTTCCTTATGGCTTATGTTTCAGTTTTGTGTATTTCGGTCTTCTTACAGTGAGCCTAAATGGTCTGTTTATGTCCAGTAAATGATGGTGATGAAACTGAGCAGGAAACGGGATATTAGTTTAATTGTATTTCCCCATTCGTATTGGAAAAATCACCGCCCCGTTTAGTGACTGGGATGCATGGAAATAACAGTATCAGAAATAGCAATTATTTTCTCAATTGATGTCATGCCATTCTTCTGTTACCACACCCCCGCCGTTCGGTGCGCTGGCATCGCCGCAGCTGTCAAAATATTGCATTGTTTTGCCCTATAGAGTTTCGCGACTGTTTGTCGAAGACCGTGTTACAGTTTCTATGGTAACATATCTACGAGGTGCAGCAGCGATGATTACGGCCCATGTAGATAGCACCTTGATTATTCAATAGCTCCAAACGCTTTTGATTCCAGAATAACACGTGATTTCCCTCAAATTTAAGTGCAAGAGAAAATCAGTCCGTTCCTGCTTGCAAGTACTAATACTTGCACTGTTCCAAAAATTATCATTATTTATGTACCACTACTGCTTCCGTGTTTGAAGCGGTCACTTGAAGAAGCACTCACAAGAGTTGCCCTCGCGCTCGTTAGGCTAAAAGTCAAGTTGCATTGCTCTGGAGGTTTTGTTTTAAAATACAAATACCGTTGAGCCCCTACATTGCAAGTACGTAGTTGGCATTTGGTCTAATTGTTGTCGTTGTGGTTTTTTGTTCGAAGGCTGGCTTGGTGCATATCTCCACGTTACTGGATCCTGTGCAAGCCTCTTCATCTTCGAATAACTACTGCAACCTTTAGCCATGTGAATCTGGCGACTCTACAGTTCTCGGAACACTAACATAGCTTTTTATACTATTAGATTCAGTGCTCCGTTATCCTATAGAGCTAATTAAACATTCTTCTGCAGCATCGCACCTCAAAAGCGTTTCACTTCCATACAACACAACCCTCTAGACAAATAACCTAAGTAAAGACGTCTCAGGACAAAATCATGTTCCACGTCAGCAATTTTTTTTCACATTGGCTTTTTTATTATTGGCAGTCTGCAAATATACGGTCTACTTCAGGCACCATCAATCATTGTGCTGCCCAAATAGTAAATCCCATCTACTGATTTTAAAGTCTCATTTCCTAATTCAGTTCTCTCACCATCACTTGATTTTATTCTGCTACATGCCTTTAACCTTGTTTTGCTATTGTTGGTATTCTTATTACGATCCCTTGTTAGCACACTGCCCATTCCGTTGAACTGCTCTTCCAAGTCCACTGCTGTTTCTGAGAGAATTATAGTGTCTTCGGAAAATATCCACGTTTTTTATTTCTCCTCTCTGAATTATTAAAAAGTTTTCCTTCGTTTCCTTTACTGCTTGCCCAGTGTACAGATTAAACATCGTTGTCATGGGATGTGATCCTATCTCATTCCGATCGCAATTACTGCTAACGTTTCATGTGCTTCGTTTCTTAAAGCCGCAGTCTGTACTAACTTGGGAATTTCAAAGAGTACTATAAATTACGCTTTGTGGAATTGTGAAGTACAACAGATGAATTTTTATGCTGAGTAGAGTTTCCTTTCTTTGACCTTGATTCCTGTGTTTTGTTTAATGAAGACGTACTGCGTTCTATGAAATACGGTATTGTGAATTGGCATGCCTACTGCAAATGCTCGTTGTTTAATACTTTGTCTCATGTTCTCTTGAGCAGTGCCGCTATGATTTTCGGCTTTTAAAGATGTTGTGTAATTATTTTGGTGGCTCCATTTTGGGGGTGAATAGTGATTTACTATCAAGGGAACTTCCCCATCGTTCCGCAGTTGCTCACGCTAACCACGGGACCACGGCGCTCCGGAGCTCACAGGGTCCTTGATGTTAATTATGTTGCGCATCAACTACTCAGTTTGTATATTTTGCTTATGTTTTCATAGTTCCATACGACTTCATCGTGTTTTCTCGATTGATCTGTGTTGAGTTTTTCAAGGCCTATCCACTGTGCCAGCTTATAACTAAATCTGAGGGGGGTGCGATGGGGAGGTTCCCTTGTAAGTAATGTATAACCATCAGTGACATGTGAGTGCACAAACATGTCCACCAACGGCTGATTAAGGACACTAGACAGATTACTGGAGGAAATTAGGTTTAATGTTTCTCACTGCCAATCAGTATATTATGTTGTCGTCACAGAAGCAGTGTCGACATTTCTAATATTTATAAATTACGGCAGTTTAGCGAGGCATTAAAACGGCCACTATCTCTCACACCACACGCAAACGGTATGTGTGGGGAAAGCTTAAAATCAGTGGCGATTTCTTCCAAAACAGTCAAACCATGATGAAGAAATTCGGTTTTGAGTGTGTTTCTGCTCAGAATCGTGTAAAATATTCCACACTCATTCCTCTAATGTTATCACGTGTGAGTGTTGTCTTACGTATTCATATCAATCGTTTTCAAAAGAAGCGCAGCCATACTTTCAGTTTAGTCCCTCATATCTTTGCTGCTGAAAACGAAGGTGTTATAAACCTTCACCAACTTTGGCCAAATTTCTGTTGACTATGAACCGACGAAAACAAAGATTTTGATTACAGTACCGTTATCCAGGTTCTCTTAAGAAACACTTATAAGGAAAGTATCTCAAAAGGCCCGTATAAACAGAAATACTGACCATCGGGTACCGTAAGAAAGGCTAAACTTCCTTGAGATCAACGTCATCTGGACGCCAGGAGAGATATTTGCAAGAAAGATCACAGATACAATAACAAATAATTTTGAAAGACGAATTCGAGGAAGTAGAGAGTTTAGCTAATAGACGTGTGGTCTCTCTGTACTTTGCCAAAGCTCTTCATGATATTCCAGTAGCTAAACTATGGGCGTTAATGAGAGAAAGAAGGAAACTAATACACTTTAACTGCCGGTTTTCAAAGTATCTATTGCAATATATTTGAATTGTGGGAAATGGGTGGTCACCAAACAAAAGAATTTACAACGAACAACAATGTAGGAGATGGATGCTGTGTGTCCGCTAAATTCCTTATTATCTGTATAGCACATCTCATGAAAACGTGCAAGAACGTAGTAGCAACCCAATTTGGAATACTGTTTCGTATGGAGATCACTTGTCTATTGTAAAATTCTGAAAATGATTTGAAACTGTAAGTATACAAACGACATCCAGTCTGGTAAAGTATCACTTGTAATATTCACAAATAAAGAAGAAGTCATTGATTTTCGAGGTAAAACTGCAAAAAAAGTTCTGCCGATCATAATCCTTGAACAAGTACTGTAATGTCAATATTTGGGAGCCAAATTTAGAATTAATAATATGCCGAACACCGAAAACTTCAGTTAGATATTTAGAACATCGTAAGGTGTTATAATGAAAAAAACAAGAAAAACGAGGATACACGTCTGCGAAAGACTGATAGTCCCAAGAAAAACGTTTATACTTGTGAATAGGAAGCTTCAAGAATCACTTCAGTGCCTCAGTGAAAACAGATTTTTTGAAATTGTTAAGGTATGTTTTAAGGGAGAAAAGACGTAATTCACGTAAAGAGATAATTTAGCCTAAATATGCAAGATGTCACAAAGGAAACCGCAAAAAACTTTTAGCACACATTCGTGGCAGAGAAAAATAGTTATGTGGGCATGGGTTCTGAAATACTCTATGTCCACGTTAGAAAACATTTCCTACAATTTTTAATAACACATTGATCATGAAAAGATGCAGGTACAGAATATAATAGCATACCCAGAACACCATATGAAATTCTACTATTATAGTAAGATGACAAGAACTATGCCCCTTACATGAAGTCATTAAAGATCACCTAACTCACGTTGAGCGAACAGTAGGGCTGAACAAAAATGACTGACAAGGCACAATGCATCTTGTAGAGGGTATAGTATGGACGTATTGAAATAATTAATGTCACGTGATGGTTTTAAAGTAATTCACACAACATGAAAACTTTGTGGAAACGCGTTGATTTACTGGAGGCTAGTTTACCCCAGGGAAGTATTCGAGCGACTGTGGCTGGCGGGGGAGCGGCGAAGGGAAGCGACAATAGGCAGCTTAGGGCGGCTCAAGCTCTGACAAAGTGGTAACAGGGTGCGGCCTCTGGCTGCCTTAAGATGAGACACAGTGAGTGGGTGGTTGACCCCATGCTGGTGTGCCGGGAAGCAGACAGAGAACTTGTACGCCTATTGATAAATGTCATCCTGTTTTCAGTGAAACATGTGAGAAAGCCATGCAAAGCTATGGTGGAGCGGTCAACAGGGGTCAAAATATGCGTGTTTGTGACTATAGCAACTTCATGCTGAATTCACGGTCTGCAGAGTCTGAAGTAAATCAGGTGAAGAGCAACAGAATGAAATAACCCGGCCTCCGATGCGAACGTAGGACCAAGGAATTTGAAGTACTCTCCTGGGAGTCAGAATTCCGGAAAAATTGGTGTTTGTGCAGATGCTAACCTTGATGGGTGACCTGGGAGGAGCTAAATACCAGAAGTTGATAGGAAGAGAAATTTTGTGGGAATTTGTTCACTTCCCAGAGCAGGCATTTGTCAGCACTGGGAAGCGACATATAATTAACACAACTTGCGTTGCAACTGGCATAAGTGATTTTGCTGGAGGGGAAACCGAGGCGAAGAGCGGACTGGGAGAAGTCTCTGTAGTAGTCTTCTGTTCCCAGTTTGCCTAGAGTGCGGACGCGGCGTTCTTTACTCAGCTTGCCTGGGAAAGAGTGATCATCTCCGCAGTTTAGGACCTAGAAAATGGAACGATTGGAGATAGGAAATTTTGGTTCAACATGATAGCTAGAAGTGAATAGACGAGCACAGCCTTGCAGCACCACGAGGTCGGCCGACGTCTGCACAACGACGCCGCTGCGTCACGCTGTATTTGGCGATATTGCGCCCTCTCCGGACACTGATTAATTTGTTGGATCACGTCGGCAAAGTTTCCATGAGGGTTTCATGGGCCGTGTATTGTAGAATTCTTCTCGCACTTCGCATTATGCCTGGGTCAGTCGATAGGAATTACTTTTGAGTTATCGCGCCTTACTCCACGCAAACGCAATTTATTACCACTGCCTGTTAGGAGAGTCGTGTAATGTGATGATTGAAGATCGTGAGTTAAAAAATAAATGTGTGCTGCATCTGTTTTCAATCAAGTAGTTGAAATCCCAAGTCAGTTTCTTAAGCCGGCCGGTGTGGCCAAGCGGTTAAAGGCGCTACAGTCTGGAACCGCGTGACCGCTACGGTCGCAGGTTCGAATCCTGCCTCGGGCATGGATGTGTGTGATGTCCTTAGGTTAGTTAGGTTTAAGTAGTTCTAAGTTCTAGGGGACTGATGACCAGAGCTGTTAAGTCCCATAGTGCTCAGAGCCAGCCAGTTCCTTAATTAATTTTAAGTTCAACATTTGCATCTGGTGTTCAATAGCTGAATATAACATCAATGTGCACCCCTTTTAATTAAAAGGGATCAATTCTGAATCAATTAATGTCAACACTGCCACCGCAGTTCAATCAGGAGTCACAGGGCCTTATTACTTTCTTTGCGTTATCCGACATTGCAGCAGTTTTGCACTCTCTGTTGATCTGTTAGCCAATTACCTGGGGGAACACACACCAAAACCAGATAAGTGACGGGTGGGGTGTTACAATATTTTACAAGAAATGAAATATTTCCCTTCGTTAGTCGCTTGAAACCCCTTACTAACTGTAGTATCCCTGGAGTTTTGCACATGCGTTTCCAGTCTTCAACAACACAGCACGAAATTTCTCTGCATCTTTTACTGGTATTCTGTGTATTAGTGCTTTAAAATGACCCAAAACACACACACACACACACACACACACACACACACACACGAAAATAGTCGGTTGAAGTACGGAGAAGGTGGACGTCAACGAATTGGTTCGCCTCTTTTTATCCACATCTCATATAACCTGTTATTTGCAACTCGTTAGGCATTAACAATGAAATGAGAAGCTCCATTACTTAAAATGTTATGCTCTATTTTAGTGAGACAATGAGAGGAGAGTCACGTGTCTATATTACCCACAGCGAAACGGAACATAAGGTAAAAAGCCTAAAAATTACAACTTAACCAGGCATAACCAAGCTGGCAATTTGAACATTTCACGTAAGAAAGGGCTCCATCAGTTCCTTTGTGTTTCCCATGACTACTGTACTGCAAAGTATAGTACAAAATGAGTTCTACAATGTGAACAAAAAGTTTCTGTGCTCACGCCCATACAACATTTTGATAAGAGGAAGGAATGTGTCCTGCTAGTTAGCTGTATCCGTTTGTTGCATTTTGCAATGGTGTACAGTCAGTGAACACGGCGTACAGCGGCGTAGCGGTGATCCTACGCCTGTGTGATTGAGGAGCAACCTGTAAGGCTCGCAGATATCTACTTACGTGCAGGCGAGATATAGGTTTAGCTGAACTAGCAGTCATTGTAGTGGTTTCTCCTGCAATAAAAATGCAGTTCACGATTCCTTCCATCATGAACTATGCTTTGAGAACTGGGACTGATAATTAAAATTATACAATTGTGCATCGGTCACACAGATTTTCACTTCCTTCGGTATGTGTTTCGACAGTTAAGCCACAATCACGGGGAAGCATTTTTTACGAAGCTGCATTTAGTGGCAATCGTCGGCGATCTCTTGCAGCACCGTGTGGGATGGCCACCAGGTTAGGCTGTATTTCATTGACAGTTTATTTTTCCTAATCTTATGTTAACAGGTGCTTCGTCCCGTTTACCTCAGAAAGCCAGCTGAATACATCTTCGCTACTACCTGTTTGTGAGTAATAATGGTAATAGAGTTTGCATTTTAGATGTGTTTACATGGATACTCGGAAACATGTAAGCAATTAACAAGTAAAATTGTATTCAAAGGTTACTGCCATCATTAGAACGAGTACGATTCAACATGGGTCCATTCTCATTCTGAGAAGTATGTCAAATGTAAACAAACATGAATAGATTGTCAAGGTTCCAAAATGTGGAGCTAACAACTGGAATAAAGCAGAAGCTAACATGGAAATAAAGAAAACTAAATGTTACCGATGCAAGGCACGTTACAACCTCTTGATCACCAGACACGCTACTGCAAGGAGCCACTAATTCTTTTGAGGGTTGTGTAGCGTCATTATGGACGCTATAAAAATTCATGGAAATCACAGATTGTATCGTGACTGCATTCTATAATTATGCGTTTCGATTTATAGATCACCATCATATTAATTAAAGTTTGAGTGAACTTGTCTTATATGTGTTTGAAGTCATCTATTTAATCCACACAACTTGAGTAATATGATGATGATGTATATATGGAAATGAGCAACTAAAGAAAGAAGACGCTACGCAGCCTGCTACTTCCATGCAATTTTGTAGCGTCCATAATAGCACTGATACAACTTTCAAATTACGTAAAAATGGGACACACCTCTCACGTAACTTAACGTCTCAACTGTTATCGTCAATTGCTGCTACTAAATGCAGGTACATCAAAGATGCCTTCAGCTAATGATGAAAGTTAAATCGTCGGAACTCGTAATGGATGAAGTGGGTGGCCCAGATGCAAAAGCCACTAACTGCATGGTAAGCGAAACTGAGATAATAGCGGAAAATTCGTCCCATTCAAACTGTTAAATTTGAGGGCTTAATTTCTTTTTTAAAAAACAAGTAAGAAATAATTAGTTACTCAATAATGATGGCTGAAATTTGCGTTTGTGTTTTATACTTTAAAATGTTAAGCGACATATTTACTTACTGGTTTCTGCACTCCATTTGTGCAGTTAGCAGTTTTTACAAACGTATCGATACAGTAACGAAACAAAAATTCGGTTGCAAAACCAGCTATTCGGTGACATGTTAGGAATGACAGAAAGATGGGATTTAATTATCGCGAATGTAAACAAAATATGATTTATTTCAAAGAGAAGTCTTAAAATTCTACAAAATTGGCATATAAAAATTCGAAGGGGACACTATTTTACCAGGAAAAACTGACTTCTTTAAGGTCAAAAAGAGAACAGAAATGAATGTTCGTCAGTAGATTTAAACATCATGCTTTCGGCATCACAAGATGTAGAAAATAAAATGTGCTCAAAAGCACAGCTTAGTAAAACACTGATATAATTTTATAAAATGATAAAATAGCATCTTAGTTAAAACGGCAACAAAAATTCTAGAAAATAAAACTGGCTGAAAATTGTTTTTAAATGACACCGTCCTCAGAGCTGTACATCATCTCAAAATGGCTTCCCGCTTCTTCCTCGTTCTTAGGGTCGGCAGAAGCGACCCTAGGAGTGTCTTCCTGCTCGTCTAACACCGAGGCGTAGAGTCTGAGTTTGTCGTTGGTCGCCCAGTCTTCACCAAAGTGGAGCCCCAAAAGCGTTTTAACGTCTCCGGACTTGGCTTGCGAAGATTCTACAGCTGCTGTGATTGGTGTTGAGCCGTTCCCTTCGCTAAAATATTTTACCCTCTTCAGGATGCTGTTCCGCTCTCCATCTTCAAAATTGTGAAAGTGCTCTTCACGAATTAGACAAATCCTATGGTATTTGCTGTTCGTGAAAATAATTTTTTTGGCTTTTTGAATCTGAAAGTCCCAGTTCCCAGTGACTTTCACTACGCCTTCCACGTATATTGTAGCAATTACTGTCAACACAGATTTCATTGCATAGCTTTGCTTTAATAGTACTTTTCATGAAACTTCCTGGCAGATTAAAACTGTGTGCTGGACCGAGACTCGAACTCGGGACCTTTGCTTTTCGCGGGCAAGTGCTCTACCAACTTTTTTTTTTTAATCTCATTTTGTTCGCTTTTGTTCGTTGCATCTGCTCGGGGCGGATGTCGTAAGACATCCATTTATGTTCGTTGTTGATCGATTGACTCAGCTTTTTTTATTACAGAGAGCACGTAACCCTCTGACCGAACACGCTGGGCTACTGTGCCGGCGTTTTTTGTCCGTTTTCGTTCGTTGTATTTGCTGTGGGCGGACGTCGAAAGACACCCGTTTCAGTTCGTTGTTGATCCGTTAACTCAGTTTTCTTATTACAGAGGGCAGCTAGCCCTCTGACCGAACACGCTGAGCTACCGTGCCGGCACCAACTGAGCTACCCAAGCACGACTCACGCCCCGTCCTCACTGGCAGAAGTAAAGCTGTGTCCTGCCTGGGTAGCTCAGTTGGTAGAGCACTTGGCCGCGAAAGGCAAAGGTCCCGAGTTCGAGTCTCTGTTCGGCACACAGTTTTAATCTGCCAGGAAGTTTCACATCAGCGCACGCTCCGCTGCAGAGTGAAAATCTCATTCTGGAAAGTACTTTTCACGTTCTCATCTTTCTGTTTTGGAATCATTATTTCTTTTGCACTGATCAGGACGCCGCTTCCTTTCCGGTAGGGACCGTCGCCCTCTGTCTCATTCTTGTCCTTTTCAGCTATTACTACGCGTTCGATTTATTGCAGAATTTCTATTACTTCAGCTACTCGCACTTCGTTTGTAACATCTTCTGCATTTAAACCGTCCACAAATTACTCATTTTCTTCAAAAGACTCACGCAAGTACGTCAACACACGTCCTGCTGACCCGCTGAACTGTGCTTACTGGCTTATATCTCGACAGCGCATCGGCAGTGAGGCCCTCACTGTTGCGAACGCGCAGCGAACCTCACCCTGAATAAGAAAAATATCCCATCCAATTCTAACAAACTGAAATGTAACTTTCTGTATCTGGACTGGTAAGTCTGATGTCAGTATGCGTGCTTTGTATCCGGACATGGGACGGCGACCACCACGTTTATTGAATTTGGTGGGTTTTGCAAAGTTGGAAATTTAGCGGGCTTTGCACCGAAGAGAACGTGCAGTTAGCGGCTTTTGCACCCGAACACGATTTTCTACAGCTGTTTTCAACGCCTTATAGGGGTTTTGCACCCTGAAACTTATTCCATTGTGCAGGCGATGAAAAGATCTATTCGGCAGTGTGTTCATCTCAAAATCGACAAAAAATGGATGTAGCGGCTTATGCATCAGAGCTACTGAAGTGCAAAACATGTGTGACTGAGGCATTTTATTATGTACGAGGCGTGTTTTCTTAAATAAGTACCGTTTTGAAATTAAAAAAGACGTGCTGAGATATCTCAATAATTTTATTTTTACATGAAAGCCTGTAGCTTAATCTTCGCACTGACGCCATTACAGTCTGGTTCTTCCTTGCTTACGTTGTGTACTGAGTGTTTAGGATGCCTCCGGTAATCGGGAGTCCCGCCGACTGTGAAGTACGGGCTATTAGAAGATTTCTTAGTGCTAAAGGTCTAAATGCGATCGATATTCATCGTGAGATATGTGCAGTTTACGGAGAAAACATTATGGGTGATGGAATGGTAAGAAAGTGGGTGAGAGCATTTAAAGGTGGCCGCACAAATGTGCATGATGAACAACAGAGTGGGCGTCCTTCGGTCGTTAATGAAAGTTTGATGCAGGAAGTGGACAATAAGGTGAAAGAAAACAGACACTTTACGATTTCCTCCTTGCGGGATGACTTTCCTAATGTTTCTCGTAGTGTTTTGTATGGTACTGTGACCGAGCACCTGAATTACCAAGAATTGTGCGCGCGTTGGGTACCGAAAATGTTGACGGATGTGCACAAAACCAAACGTTTAGACAGTACATTTACTTTCCTTGAGCGGTAGCACAACAACCGGAGATGATTTCTTAAGCCAAATTGTTACGGGCGATGAAACATGGGTGGCCCACGTCACACCAGAATCAAAGCAACAGTCCATGGAAGTTGAGCAACGGCATCGTTCTGCCGCAAGACCAAAGATATCATCACATCTTTTCGATGGGGAAACTCTAGATCATCCTCCGTTCAGCCCCGATCTTGCGCCCAGTGACTACCATCTGTTCCTGCACTTGAAGAAACACCTGGGCGGTTAGCGTCTTCAAGACGATGTCAAAACAGTGGCGATGGAGTGGTTGACAAGTCAGGCGGCAGACTTCTATGAGAATGGTATTCAAAAACAGATACAACTTTATGACAAATGCCTTAATATTGACGGAAATTATGTAAAAACATAGATTAAGGTTCAGACTTTCGTGTAAAAATTAAATTATTGACATGTCTTAGCACGTCATTTTTTTTATTTCAAATTGGTAATTACTTAAAAAACACGCCTCGTATTACAGTTGATATAAATGAATGACTACCCGTAAATCCAAGTCGTTCAACGTGGTGAAAGTTATCGATGTCCAGCGCCCCAGCTGAAGACAGCGGAAAATAACAACCCGCTGACCGAGATTCGCTGGCGGCCATCGACCGCCGGCCGTTGTAAAGCGAGCGGCGCGCGCAATAAAAGAGCCTGCTAGGCCTAAAGCACGGACCGGGGACCGCTCGCCTAGCCTAGCGCCCGCCTGTCTTCCGCTCCGTAGCGTCGTGCTGGTGGTTTATTTGGCGGTCCCCAGCTCGCACTCTTTACGTGCGCGTGGGTTGACTCAGCGTTTTCTTTTCTATCTTGTCCCCGAGCAACCCAACAACTGAGATCACCTCTACCTAAATCCGAACAGCGACACACGAAATAACTTTATCAGGTTGCTGAATTTGTTTATTACACTACTGGCCATTAAAATTGTTACACCACGAAGATGACGTGCTACAGACGCGAAATTTAACCGACAGGAAGAAGATGTTGTGATATGCAAATGATTAGCTTCTCAGAGCATTCACACAAGGTTGGCGCCCTTGGTGACACCTACAACGTGCTGACATGAGGAAAGTTTCCAACCGATTTCTCATACAAAAACAGCAGTTGACCGGCATTGCCTGGTGAAACGTTGTTGTGATGCCTCGTGTAATGAGGAGAAATGCGTACCATCACGTTTCCGACTTTGATAAAGGTCGGATTGTAACCTATCGCAACTGCGGTTTATCGTATTGCGTCATTGCTGCTCACGTCGGTCGAGATCCAATGACCGTTAGCAGAATATGGAATCGGTGAGTTCAGAGGGGTAACACGGAACGCCGTGCTGGATCACAACGCCCTCGTATCACTAGCAGTCGAGATGACAGGCATCTTATCCGCACGGATGTAACGGATCGTGCAGCCACGTCTCGATCCCTGAGTCAACAGATGGGGATGTTTGCAGGACAACAACCATCTGCACGAACAGTTTAACGACGTTTGCAGCAGCATGGACTATCAGCTCGGAGACAATTGCTGCGGTTACCCTTGACGCTGCATCACAGACAGGAGCGCCTGCGATGGTGTACTCGACGACAAACCTGGATGCACGAATGGCAAAGCGTCATTTTTTCGGATGAATCCAGGTTCTGTTTACAGCCGTGTTTGGCGACACTGCTGTGAACGCGCATTGGAAGCGTGTATTCCTCATCACCATACTGGCATATCACCGGCGTGATGGTATGGGGTGCCATTGGTTACACGTCTCGGTCACCTCTTGTTCGCATTGACGGCACTTTGAACAGTGGACGCTACATTTCAGATGTGTTACGACCCGTGGCTCTACCCTTCATTCGATCCCTGCGAAATCCTACATTTCAGCAGGATAATGCACGACAGCATATTGCAGGTCCTGTATGGGCCTTTCTGGATACAGAAAATGTTCGACTGCAGCCCTGGCCAGCACATTCTCCAGATCTCTCACCAACTGAGAACGTCTGGTCAATGGCCGAGCAACTGGCTCATCACAATACGCCAGTCACTACTCTTGATGAACTGTGGTATCGTGTAGAAGCTGCATGGGCAGCTGTACCTGCACACGCCATTCAAGCTCTGTTTGACTCAATGCCCAGGCGTATCAAGGCCGTTATTACGGCCAGAGGTGGTTGTTCTGGGTACTGATTTCTCAGGATCTATGCACCCAAATTGCGTGAAAATGTAATCACGTGTCAGTTCTAGTATAATATATTTGTCCAATGAATAGCTATTTATCATCTGCATTTCCTGTTGGTGTAGCAATTTTAATGGCCAGTAGTGTAGGTGTGGCACAAAATCATTACAGCAAGGGTGAAGCATGCTTAGTTATAGCAATATACGATATCACTATTCATCCACTTTTTGTTCCACTCAGTTGCAAATAGTACTCGAAAAACATGTATATCTCTATTCATTAGTAGAACTGCAAGTGGACGTAGCACTGCTGCGGGGAAAGACCGTCTTGTTCGATGTATGGCTTTGGCTCATTGCACTGCATCTGTGGCAGCAATCTGAGCAGCAGTTGGTACCACAGTGATGCAACGAACTGTTATAAATAGCTTACTTCAAAGACAGCTCCGAGTCAGACCCTGTACTGTGCAATCCACTGGCCCCAAACCACAGTCACTTTATACACTCCTGGAAATTGAAATAAGAACACCGTGAATTCATTGTCCCAGGAAGGGGAAACTTTATTGACACATTCCTGGGGTCAGATACATCACATGATCACACTGACAGAACCACAGGCACATAGACACAGGCAACAGAGCATGCACAATGTCGGCACTAGTGCAGTGTATATCCACCTTCCGCAGCAATGCAGGCTGCTATTCTCCCATGGAGACGATCGTAGAGATGCTGGATGTAGTCCTGTGGAACGGCTTGCCATGCCATTTCCACCTGGCGCCTCAGTTGGACCAGCGTTCGTGCTGGACGTGCAGACCGCGTGAGACGACGCTTCATCCAGTCCCAAACATGCTCAATGGGGGACAGATCCGGAGATCTTGCTGGCCAGGGTAGTTGACTTACACCTTCTAGAGCACGTTGGGTGGCACGGGATACATGCGGACGTGCATTGTCCTGTTGGAACAGCAAGTTCCCTTGCCGGTCTAGGAATGGTAGAACGATGGGTTCGATGACGGTTTGGATGTACCGTGCACTATTCAGTGTCCCCTCGACGATCACCAGTGGTGTACGGCCAGTGTAGGAGATCGCTCCCCACACCATGATGCCGGGTGTTGGCCCTGTGTGCCTCGGTCGTATGCAGTCCTGATTGTGGCGCTCACCTGCACGGCGCCAAACACGCATACGACCATCATTGGCACCAAGGCAGAAGCGACTCTCATCGCTGAAGACGACACGTCTCCATTCGTCCCTCCATTCACGCCTGTCGCGACACCACTGGAGGCGGGCTGCACGATGTTGGGGCGTGAGCGGAAGACGGCCTAACGGTGTGCGGGACCGTAGCCCAGCTTCATGGAGACGGTTGCGAATGGTCCTCGCCGATACCCCAGGAGCAACAGTGTCCCTAATTTGCTGGGAAGTGGCGGTGCGGTCCCCTACGGCACTGCGTAGGATCCTACGGTCTTGGCGTGCATCCGTGCGTCGCTGCGGTCCGGTCCCAGGTCGACGGGCACGTGCACCTTCCGCCGACCACTGGCGACAACATCGATGTACTGTGGAGACCTCACGCCCCACGTGTTGAGCAATTCGGCGGTACGTCCACCCGGCCTCCCGCATGCCCACTATACGCCCTCGCTCAAAGTCCGTCAACTGCACATACGGTTCACGTCCACGCTGTCGCGGCATGCTACCAGTGTTAAAGACTGCGATGGAGCTCCGTATGCCACGGCAAACTGGCTGACACTGACGGTGGCGGTGCACAAATGCTGCGCAGCTAGCGCCATTCGACGGCCAACACCGCGGTTCCTGGTGTGTCCGCTGTGCCGTGCGTGTGATCATTGCTTGTACATCCCTCTCGCAGTGTCCGGAGCAAGTATGGTGGGTCTGACACACCGGTGTCAATGTGTTCTTTTTTCCATTTCCAGGAGTGTATTTCAGTGCAGTCAAGCGAGAGCTCACTGGAGCGCTAGATGGAGATCTGTTCTGATGAGAGCTGGTCTCGGTACCACGCACCCTGACTAACCTAGTACGTCAGTATGGTGATTCGACCTGCTGTGGTATCATGCATTAGCGACATTCCAGGAGGCATTTTCCAACAGGATAACGCTCGCTGAAATACCTCTATTGTAACCTAGCATGCTCTACGGAGCGTCGACATGTTCCTTGTCCTTCTCGATCACCAATCGGGCACATACTGGACATCGTCGGACCATAACTCCAGCGTCATCCGCAAACAGCGTTAATCGTCCCTGTATTGATTGCCCAAGTGCAAGAGGTATGGAATTCCATCCCACAAACTAACACACTGCACGTGTGCAGAACAATGCATGCACATTTGCACGCTTGCATTCAGCATTGTGGCGGTTACATCGCTTGTTAATCTACCAGCATTTCACATTTGCAATGGCTTACCGCGCGCTTATATTAACCTGTGCTCTTGCAATGTTAATCACTTAAATACGTTTCTTACACAAACATATCCGAAATTTTATGACTCTAAATTTATTTTTGGTATTGTAATTGTTTTTTCTGTCAGTGTACGTCTCACGTTACCGTTATAATCATTCTCCTATATCTACATGCTTACTCTATAATTTACGCTTAAGTGTTTAGCAAACGGTGCATACAACCAGCTTCAGACTGTCTTCCGATTGTTCCACTGTGTCATAGCACGTGCGGAAATGAACCCTTCCGCACGAACTCTGATTTTTCTGTCTTATCAAGGTGGTTGTTTCTTCTTATGTAGAAGAGAGTGGACAACATATTTTGACATTCGGAGGTGAAATTGGTAATTTAAGTTTCGTAAAACATATCCCTCCTGCAGAAAATCGTCTATGTTTTAATGATTGCCACCAGAATCCTCGTATCACATTCAAGACACTCTCGCTCCTATTTTGTGCTCATATTAAACGTGTTCCCCTTCTTTGAACTCTTCCGACGTCATCCGTCAGTGCTATCCGGTAAGGATCTCACACCACTCAGTAATACTACAACGCTATAGAACGGGACTGTACGCATACTCTACTCATTCTCCTTTGTACGTTTGTAATACTTTCTAAGTTGTCTACCAATGAGATGTAGATTTTGGTTCGCCTTTCACAAAATATTTTGAATCTAATGGTCCCAGTTTAAGTCGTTCGTAACTCTGTTCCCCAGGTATTTAATTGAATCGACAACCTCTACAATCGTGTCATTTATCACGTGTAGCATCGCTATGGCAACTCCAGCCCACCTTGACTGATCTAAAACCTGATTACATCTTGAGTGGCCATTGAACTTTAATCCATAACGTTACACGCAATGTCATAAACCACCCTCCTCCTCTATGAAGTCATAATCATAACGTTAAAAGCCACCATCCCACCTTTACTTGACATCACGATGGCGAGAAATTCAAAAGAACGTCCATGGAAGCAAAACAATCAATCTCAGTGCAGTATTTTTCCGATCATTAAAACGAAACAGCCAATCAGTTTGCAGACACCACGTTCATGAGTATCTGAACGATCTTTGCCATGTTCAAAACTATCCAAAAGAATTGCATTAGATATGAACATACTTCACAGCCATCTAAACTGCATATATTGGCGTCACGGTAAACAGTGTCCAAACAATCTGAGTTCTGCACAATGTTCTAATGTTTCCGAACAACCGGAATTATTTATCAAAAAGTATATAGAGGGTGTACCCTACAAATATTTCTATTTCCGAAACATGTAAACATACACACACAACATTTATGTCAAATGACACAATATTATTACCATGTCTTACCTTACTAATGCCTAAAACGTGACTGAGAGCTATTAATCTTCTGTCGTATGCACCAGCATGTGCTGGAATTAGAATTTACTCCTAAAACCCACCACAGCCATATTGCACCTTAATCTTTCACTACCATTGGGACGAATGTATCCCATAACGTCAGAAAAAACAGAGCTAATTTCCTGTATAATGTTGTTATTTATCAATATCTCACAGCTAAAGGGCATAGTTAGCAGAATTATTACAATTACAGATTACATGTGTAGGTTGTGCTGCCTTCATGATTAATTGTTAACCATCTCCTTTGTATTGTCGCATCAAATTAGTTCGTGCCTGCAGACAGAGAATCCAATGAAGATGTGGAAAGCGGGCTGCTGTCACACCTTCCCGGACAGTTCGCATCAGCACTGTCCTACGAACTGCACACACGTACTGACACTTGCCGCATCAAACACGGTGCCCACACTGAGCACCTGCAACCTGAGTTAAAAACTTGAAGAAGCGCTCTTTGTGCTGCTGTGTGTCATTTTGCTGTATGTCTTGTAGCTTTCGTGCAGTCAGCTTCTGAATCTGCGGAACTACTTATGAGTAACGTTGTACGTCCCTCCCCTCCACACACTAGAAACCGAAATAATGAGGGACTTTTTATACATTATTATCTCTGCCTACAACATTAATTACAATAACCATACAGTAATCGGTTACCACAGAGCACGTGATACATCACACTGGACACATGGACCTGCATACAAACCACCACACAGCTGTTACGTGACTCAGGTCTGTATTGGAGATCAGTCTGCTTCCTTCCGGAGTACGCTGATAAAGTAGTTCCATTTCTACCAGTCACATACAAACGCTCACTTGACGAAAGATCCATGCCTAGAATTGTAAAACTACCATGTGCTACGGTACGCTATTATAAGTAAGAGCAGACTACCGTAGTTTTCCTAGTAGCTATGATCACTGAACATCGGAATCGCGTTACCATTATGTCAGGCGTGTTTCATACCTATCGGGCGTTATCTCATTTAGAGCGCATGTAAACTGCTCTCGCATTTAAAGTAATTGCTTCCGTTACATAATGGTGCAGTAGTTACGCGACCTCCTTCTTTTTTATCACTAATGAAATGTAATTTACATTTTGTATGGACATAAAAAAACAAGACTAACACTGGATTCTAATTAACACTGGTTCTAATTATGTGTAAAACAGACAAACGAAGAAGAAACAAAAATAAGTCGTCTGCTCCCAGTTTCTTTCACGCATTCGTTTATATTTCTTGTCTTTTTAATTATCTTCTTCTGTCTACATGAGTCACTGTTGGATCATCTTGAGCAATATTAACACTATGTAGTAAAAACTCTGCTTTTAAAGGAAAATATACGAGTCCTCCTGAAACCAAAAGTTATTCAATTATTTCTTTATCAACACGACACGAGGAAACGATTTCTAGTTGACAGAAGATGCAGCAAGCGAAGTGAAAAATTATGTCCGTCTGTCGAATCCAGGCCACAAAGGAACAATGCAAATCTCGTTTTGGCGCACCACGATAAATTACAGAGAGTGGAAGACCATATAATGAAGAGATAGAACATCTATCTTAACTATCTCTAGAATAATCAGCACCTACAATTACTTCAAAAAGGACAATCCCTACAGATGTTAGCATTGAAGAAAAACCTTTGTAGAAAATTTTGATTGTTCTTTCACTTTCTCTAAGGGGCATCTAAAACACTTAATTGATTGGTAAAAGTGCAACATAACACTGTAACGATCGCCAGTTAAATATTTCTATTATTTTGTGTAGAGAGAAAGGTGTGGCTTTCCTCACATGGAAAACTAATGTTGTAAGGAAAAAAATAACGTTTTGTTTGCAGTTGCTTTTAAAGTTAGACCTCACACACCCTGCTGTATTTTCACACTTCGCGTAGTCGAAATTATAAGTGGCGTCCGATAAAGATTACGTTTTCGAAGTTATCCTTTCCCCTGGAGGCGGCAGATTTTATTGTTCTTCTAATAATGATTTACGCCGTGTGCAATTCTAATCCTAGATGATGGGACTTTTTAACTGCGCTTTTTCTCTTCCGTCGCTAAATAATATTCGTGTACTAGTTTTCAAAATTTCTTGAAGTATATTTCAATAAATGTACAAATTTTGTCATGAATTATTTAGACGGATACTGCTTAACGTGTAGCTCATTAGAAAACACATAATCGATGCAGAACATATAACAAGATCGAAGATGTTTACTTTAATCAAGATTACTTTGTCTTCGGCTCTGATATTACATTTTAACTTTCCTTTACATTTTTATACAGCATAATCACAGGCCAAGCAAACGTAGAGATTGTCGTTTCAATTAATACCTAGGCTTACAATAGCCGATGACTTTTATTTCTAGAATACTTACAAAGTGCAACAAATCTGCTGTGTAGATTGCCTAAACTACGGTTGTCCGTCCTCTTCTGGAGCATTACTCCATGGTGTGGGATCCTTACCAAACAGCATTGACGGAGGTCATCGAGAAATTTCAAAGTATGGGAGCTTGCTTTTCATCATCGCAAAATAGGGGAGAGAGTGTCACGAATGTGATATGCAATTTGAGATGGCAGTCATTAAAACAAATTCTATTTCGTTGTGGCGAGATCATTTGACGAAATTTCAATCACCAAGTTTCCCCTTCGAATGGAAAATATTTTATTGGTTCTGACCGACATGGGAAGAAATGACCATCATAATAAAATAAGAGAAATCAGATTTCATATGTGAACAGGTAGGTGTTCGTTTTTCCCACATGCTATTCGAGAGTGGAACTGCCTGACAGTTGTTGAATGCAATATCAGCCTAGTAGTACATAAGTGAGAATTGCAGAGTAGTCGGCGGCATATAGATGTAGGTGTGGGTATGTTGGTGAACTGAAGACACTTTCAAGAAAGCTGCGAACTTACGTCACCACAAGTGGAACAACATTGTTTTATAATAAATATTCTTCTGTGAATAGAGGACTGAAGAAATTAAAGTGTCTTATTACACTGTATTCATCTAATGGAAAAAGAGATATAAGGACAAAATTCTAAGCCAAAATCACAGCATAACAAATTTGATTGCAAATATCGGTAGTGACAATACTGAAAATACAGCCGAGTTAATTCGCCGCTACCACCTGAGCACTTACACCAGTTTACAAAATCTACAATGAATGTTTCCCGTGAACTATGGGGGGAAATCATCATTGGTCATGCCTTCAATCGTGGTTCATGTCTACCAGCTACACTTTGTTCAAACAGTTTATTTGTCCTTCTGCTGGTTTTGTTCATATCCACTGTTCAGTGTAACAACATGAACGCAGTAGACCCCTGCACTGGGCAGAGACAGACTCTACTTCCAAATAACTAGGAGGCGTCCTCAGATCCATATTTTGTGAAGCACATCCGATAAAAAAAGTCTAAACCTATCACTTCACGCGAAGGTCCGATTCCGGAGGACATCAGTATTTAAATGATGGAGGATGAAGCGTTCCTTTCGTGCTTTAGTTAGATTTTTGTGTGATTATGAAATTTAAAATATTCTTCAAAAGGAACACTTCAAAATATAGTAAACAGACTTTGTTTTACTTGGAAGAATTGTTTCATCGTTTAAATATAAGGCTTTGTTTCTTGTATTTTCTGCTAAGTCATCTACTTTTATTTGAGTTATGAGCTCTGTACAGAGATTTTAGCCCAAAGACTGATGTTTGTCGGATGTGTGCTTGATCACACTTGACCGTGTAAGTCAATTAATATTCTCTCGCACATGTAAAAATACTTTGCCAAAAAATATCGTCTGAAAATGCTGGTTGACTTAATTAATTCACTGATGAATGACAGAGCGCTAATGGCGCCCGACTGTTGCGTCACCAAAAATACCGTCTCCAGTTCAGTTAAAATGGCCAAAATATGCTGTCATAAGCGTTCTGCCGTGAAAGGAATGTAGGAATGCTCATACATTGAAATAAATGTGGCTCGTTATTACACAATGATTCTTATTCATAAAGGCAACAGAGTACATTCCACTTACATTTATTCTAGTCTGCATCCATAAAGGAAAGGAGGAGAATTATAAAACAATCTAGAAAAATCTAGAAAGCAATCTATCACAGATGCATTTTACATAAATAAAGGACTTCCATAATATTGCCGTATTACTTGGTTTGCAGCGAAAATATGACATTACATTGTGCGTGTTTGATCTCGTAGTGGATAGAGAGTAGTTAACAACTACCGTTTTACATTGTAGAATCGTCTCACCTGAGTGGTATTGCGCACAAAGGAACACTATGTTGTCACCTTAAATGTTGGAAGTAGTATAGTTTATGCTATCTCACTTCTGGCATTCACATTAAGCTTTCATTGTTGTCAACAGACTTTTCAGGGTCCGCATCACACCGTAAGTACTTAGTTATTGCAGTTCGTTCGTATCTCCGTAATGCTTTTAAAAGATCGTTGTATTTAATGTATAATACTCATCAAATGTAGCTTTATGGAGATGTATTATAATCAGACAAGCTTTGCTGTATAATTTTACTTTGAAAGTCCATGCCCGACTTGCCATTTTTATGTTAGATAAATAATGATTGCACAGCTTTGTTAAAGTCTGGATAGTCATCTCAATGCTCGGAAGTGAATTTGACATTTTGCATGCCCCTCCCCCCCCCCTCCGTCCATCATTATCTTCAGGCGAAGTCGGAGGGACACCTGGGCTAAAGCCTTTATGATTTTGTTCTGTAAGCTTGTAAAAGACCGTACAATTATCGCGTTTCACATCAGATTTATTATTAGATTGTACACGACTATTATTTAATTTCTTCCAGGTTATTATCGTCGTGTAGACCTATTAAATTTATAGATTTCATAGCTTGTAGTTGGTTACAAACGTACAGATTTCTTATGAATACAGAGTTTCTTGAATCGCAAATGTTTTTGGTAATAGTATGTTATGATAGTTTTTTCACAGTAAAAGTTCACTGTCACACATTCGACTGAATTTAACACCTTTGTCTGAGGACAGTTGTCTCTTTGAAAACAGAGAGCACTTTTTTTCACGAAGTCACTGTTTTGCTTTAAAAGTGAAAGATATGCGTGTTGTGAAAGTTATTAACAATTTGGTGAAACAAGAGGTTTGTCAGTCATGTTAAAGGGTAAATAGGTTGGACAGTAAGGAGCAGAAAGTGGCCATATGGGATGTGGTTTCGCGGATGCCTCCAGGTATCAGGGCAGGATGGCTGTGTCTCAAGATGATATCGTGCAGTTCATCACATAGTCAGATATATTAGAGGTACTTAACATGAAAGTAACATGATGCCTTTATGTATTAAAATTTTATTAGTACTTGCATAACATCCTAGTTACACTACAAATAAACTTGCAGACTATATACATATTTTATGTGTGTCTTTTATAGCGAGTAGGATTTATTTATTTCGTGTTTGGTACGTCCGTTTACTGTTCATTGACCTAGATATTTATTTAGCAGTTCAAACTAATTTCACTGTTTATGATCAGTACCACGTACTACAGACAAGTATTATTTGTTTCATTGTCCACCACAAACACTATAAGAGTGTTCTTGTAAGAGTAGTTTTTAAACATTATACCACCTGTTTTTAACCGTTGGTATTCACCCACAGAGGATCCCGTTAGGAAAATCAAGAAGAGTGCCGTCTGTATTGTCGCACTCTTGGAATGCGGTGGCCTCAGTCATTCCTGTGTTTAGCAGACCATCCAGCTCCTCTCAACTTCGACTCTTTCATATGAGTCTTCATACAGACAAATCGCATGACAGGAGCATATAACGTACATGCAGAATCACAGTTCACTGCTTGTACACTAGTTTTGCCGCATCAGTGATGTCACAGGACTCCCCTAAACCCTAATCCTCTGACAAAGGTCAATTCGTCTGTGTATAAAACGGAGTATATTTCAGATTTTGCCGGAAAATTCAAATTTTGGCAAGAAATACAAAAAAAAGACCTATCTCCCTAGGGTTCCCCTCTGGGAGCAGGGTTCTTGCCACAAGTGTAAATTGGCGGAAACTCAAAATGAAAGAAGACGCATTGTCATGCAGGTTGACTTCAATAACCCTGGCTGTATGACGTAAAAATCCAACTCACACCTGTTGATCTATTTATAACAATATAGAACTCTGGTATACTGCTCCAGAGTTGGAAAGTGAGGACAGTCTGACAATATTCAACTAAGACCTGTCTCGCTATTTATAACAGTGTGGAATTCAGTTATTCAGGCGCTGGTGTGAGCGTACTAGGACAGGTTCTATGATTTCAGAATAGAAGTTCTGGAGTGTTGTTGTTGTTGTGGTCTTCAGTCTAGAGACTGGTTTGATGCAGCTCTCCATACTACTCCATCCTGTGGAAGCTTCTTCATCTCACACTACCTACTGCAACCTGCATCCTTCTGAATCTGCTTAGTGTATTCATCTCTTGGTCTCCCTCTACGATTTTTACCCTCCACGTTGCCCTACAGTTCTAAATTTGTGATCCCTTGATGCCTCAGAACATGTCCTACCAACCAAACCCGTCTTCTAAAGTTGTGCCACAAACTCCTCTTCTCCCCAATTCTACTCAGTACCTCCCCATTAGTTATGTGATCTACCCATCTAACCTTCAGCATTCTTCTGTAGCACCACATTTCGAAAGCTTCTATTCTCTTCTTGTCTAACCTATTTATCGTCCATGTTTCACTTCCATACATGGCTACACTCCATACAAATACTTTCAGAAACAACTTCCTGACACTTAAATCTATACTTGATGTTAAAAAATTTCTCTTCTTCAGAAACGCTTTCCTTGCCATTGCCAGTCTACATTTTATATCCTCTCTACTTCGACCATTTGCTCCCCAAATAGCAAAACTCCTTTACTACTTTAAGTGTCTCATTTCCTAATCTAATTCCCACAGCATCACCCGACATAGTTCGACTACATTCCATTTTACAGCCGTGACTTATTAAAACCCGGCCTGGGTGGCCGAGCGGTTCTAGGCGCTACAGTCTGGAACCGCACGACCGCTACGGCCGCAGGTTCGAATCCTGCCTCGGGCATGGATGTGTGATGTCCTTAGGTTAGTTAGGTCGTCATGTCAAACCCCACCACCACTACTACTACCACCACCACAACCGCAATAGTATATACCTCCCCCTCCGCCGCCACCACCACAATTACGTGGTGTGCTCAATGCCCCCCACCATTCCATCCCTCCACAACTCACTCTCCCTTCGCCTTCGCTCTTTGTCGCACCATCCTCAGCTTCTTCCTCCCGCATCTCCAACTCTGATCCTTTCCCTCCCCTCCCTCACCCTGTTACTGCAGCCCCCGCTAGGATCGTGGCCAGGAGGGCCACAGCACATGCCCAGCTCTCGCCCTCATCTTCTCCATCGCCGTCATCTTCGTGATCGCCTTCGCCTTCACCATCTCCAGCGCCAGCTCCAGCATCCACGCCAGGACCTGCCACTTCCCGCCACCTCCCAGTTGCTCCTCTCACCCTTCTGTCGCTGTCAAACGCCCTAGTGGTACCCCTGCCTCCTCTGCTTCCATAAAGGCCCTGCCCCATCCTCCTTCCCCGCCCAGGATGCCATGGATGTCTTCCCACCTGGCCCTGCTCCCTCCTCCTCCTCCTCCTCCTCCTCCTCCTACAAATACCTCCTCTCTCGTCCTGATCCTTCCCTCCTTGAGGTCTGGAACCTCTTGCTCCTCCTCCGCCAACACTTTCCCGGAGCCCCCATTTCCCTCGTCACTCCCTGAAGAGACTCTCTTCTTATTTCCCCCCCAGTCCCACCCTTCACACTGATATCCTTTCCCGAATCCCCTATACCTGGTTTGGCCCCAATGCCTCCCTCACCCCTGCTCCTTCCCCGTCCCCCTCCCATCAAACCCAGCCCCCGCGTCACCTGCCAACCCTCACCGCCGTGATCACTCGGCTTAGTCCAACGATCACGGAGGCGCACCCCTCATTGGAAATACGGGCAGTCCACTGCATCTTCAACCCGGCTGGCCCCACCTGCCTTATACCCCCTCCATCGACCGTCTCCTGAACGAGGGTGCCCCATCTCTTCCACCAACGCTGGAAGGTCGACCCCTCCTGTACCCCTCCTCAATCCCTCTGCTGCCAGAGATGCCTGCTCTAAAACGCACACCCAACATCAGAGTGCCACGAGGCCCCTGTCTGCCCGCATTGCAAACAGGCACATTTCCTCCGGCAGTGCTCCAACCTCCAGTCTCCTCCCTCCTGCAACACCTGTAATCTCCCACATCCCACCTACACCCAGAAATGTAAGGCCTGACCCCCTCCCACCACTCCTGAACTCACCATCCCTGTCCACCCTCTGGACGTCCCCACTTCTCCTGGCAATTCCCTTCGCCTCTCCCCCACTGCCGAGGACATCATCAGGTTTGTAACCATCGTCCTCCCTTTCCAGCGCCACCCTCCAGCAGATATCTCTCGCCACCCGATACATCTTCCACCTCAACATGTATGCCACCTACTCCCATAATCAGGCCCATTTCACCTTCTCCCATCTCGACACCCTTGTTTAATTCCCTGCCATGGCACGACAGCTCCGTATCACGTTCAGTAGCATCCGTTCCCTTCCTGCCAACAAGAACCTCTTCCTGCACACCCTTGCAACCCACCACATGGATGCCTTCCTCCTCAAAGAAACCTTTCTTCAGCCCCAACACACTGTACGTGCCTCGCCCTACCTCCTTCACCGCTCCGATAATCCTCTCCTGATAGCGCGTGGCGGAGTAGCTATTGGTCACCACCGCCAGATCCCTGTTGGGCTCCAACCTCTCCTTCCTGACCCCACAGAACACCTGATCCTTAGTCTCTTCTTCCTTGGGCTTACCATCACGTGTGCCACTATATATGTCTACCCCAATCTCCTCCATCTCGACACCCTTGTTTAATACCCTGTCATGGCACGACAGCTCCGTATCTTGTTCAATAGCATCCGTTCCCTTCCTGCCAACAAGAACCTCTTCCTGCACACCCTGGCAACCCACCACATGGATGCCTTCTCCTCAATGAAACCTTTCTTCAGCCCCAACACACTGTATGTGCCTCGCCCTACCTCCTTCACTGCTCCGATAATCCTCTCCTGATAGCGCGTGGCGGAGTAGCTATTGGTCACCACCGCCAGATCCCTGTTGGGCTCCAACCTCTCCTTCCTGACCCCACAGAACACCTGATCCTTAGTCTCTTCTTCCTTGGGCTTACCATCACGTGCACCACTATATATGTCCGCCCCAACCTCCTTGGCTGCGTAGCAGTGGGTGTCCTGTGCCCCATTGGTAGTGACCATCTCCCTGTCTTCCTCACCGTTTCAGACAGTCGTCGCCCCTGTCCCAACCCTCGTACTGACCCTCCCCCAAAATACGTCCATGATTATTCCCGTGCCAACTGCAATGCCTACTGGGATACCCTCTCTACCCAGGTCGATATCCACCCCCTCACCTACCACCACCCTGATGATATTACCTGTGCTGCCTCCTTTCTCCAGCAGACCTTGTCTGAGGCTGTGGAGGCCCACATCCCTTCTGTCGCCATCCACCCCCACCATCCTACTTTACCCCCACAGGCCGTCGTCCTTCTCCATGAATCCCACCATCTCTGCCATGCCTTCCTTCACACGCGTGACCTGGACACACTACGATGCCACCAGCAGCTATGACACATCAGAAACTTGTTCGCGGCTAAGAAACACTGGGACTGGCGACAGACATGCACCCGTCTTAATGCTACACTTCCTATCAACTTGTCCAAGTACTGGTCAGTCATCTGCCGCCTTACCAAATCTAAGCCCCCTCCCTACCACCCGCTCCTTCATGATGATAAACCCTTTCCTGGCAACCTTAGTAAGGCCAATCACTTTGCCTCCTACCTTTTGGATGTCTTTACCATCCCCGACGATCCCCACTTCGATTACTCCCTCTTCCCGGATGTCCGCAATCGAACTGACACCTCTGTCCCTCCCCTCACCCCTGGTTTCCAGTACTTGGACAACATTGCACACAACGAACTCAATGCCCCCATCACTACTCAGGATCTCATCGCTACACTCCGCACAAAACGCAACACTGCTCCTGGACAAGATTGTGTCACCTATCGCCACCTTCGTGAAGCTCCTGCCTCCTTCCTCTCCAGTCTGGCCAGGCTCTATAATGTGGTCCTGTCCACCGGCTACTACCCCAACCTGTGGAAAACCTCCCGCATCTTGCTGTTCCTTAAACCCACCAAACCGCCATCCGCTGTCTCCTCCTACCATCTCATCAGCCTTACCACGGTCTTCAGCAAGGTGGTCCTTGAATCCATCCTTACCCAACACATCCACCAGCATCTCCGCCAGCACCGCCTCCTTCCCGTTACCCAGTGTGGCTTTCGGCTGTCCTTCTCTACCGATGACCTTCTCCTTCACCTCACTCATCTCCTCTCCAAATTCCCATCGCTCAGCTATCTTCCTCTCCTCGAACTCGATCGCACCTATAACCGTGTGTGGCATTCCAGTCTCCTCTTTAAGCTCCAAACCTTTGCCCTTCCTATTAACCACGTCCGTCTGATTGGGTGCTTTCTTTCCCAACATCCTTCCTACGTCACCATACATAACACGGATTCCTACATCTTCTTCCCCTCTGCCGGTGTGCCCCAAGGTTCCATCCTCTCCCCTATTCTGTACCTTTTGTATACAGCCGACATGCCGCCGCCTTCACCCCCCATCCACCTTCTCCAGTACGCCAATGACACCGCCATTCTTACTCTTGCCCCCATCCCGCAGTGCTCCCAACATCTTCGCCAGTCCCATCTTGACCGATTCACCACTTGGTGCAATCAGTGGTTGCTTAGAGTCAATCCTTCCAAAACCCAGGCGATCACTGTAGGCAAAACCACCCCTTCCTTCCGCCTCCTCGACTTCTAGGTCACCATCTATGGCCGTCCTATCACCCTCACCCCCACCCTTAAGTACCTTGGCGTCACCCTTGACCGTCGCCTCTCCTGGACCCCCCCCCACCTCCAGACAATCCAAGCCAAGGCACGCTCCTGACTCCGCCTCCTCGAGCTCCTTTCTGGCCATACATAGGGTCTGGAACCCTCGACTATCCTCCACACTTATAAATCCCTCATCCACCCTATCCTCTGCTATGCCCACCCTGCCTAGATCTCCGCTCCTCCTACCTTTTACAAAGCCCTTCAGATCCTTGAACGCCATGCTCTTCACCTCACCTATCGCATCCATGTCCCCTCCCCCATGCAGATCCTGTACGACCTTATTCCGTTCCCCCCCCCCAGAGGGGGGGAACGGAAAAACCAAAAAGACCACTGCTTGTGTGGATAGCCAGATGTCTGGTATAGCAGTAAGAAACTATATACATAACCTTCCATGTGAATCGGTCTATCTGTCAGTGATAACCATATCAAAATCCGAACAGAACAGCCTGAGATGAGGCTTCACGTATAGACAGAAAACAGCAGCATCGGACTTTCCTTCTTAATATGCACAGAGCGTATGTATACACCTAAAGTTCAAGCTTCGCTGCTCTCGGCATTTGTGGCGGCTATTTATGGCTTCTCCCACCAGATACAAGAGCCTTTATTGCTGAGTAGTCCATAGGTCTCACCATTGCCACTAGGTGTCATACCAAACGCCAATTAAACACACAACACATATATTACAGAATCATCATTATTGTAATTAATAGGGAACCTGGCAGTGCTTCGCAATTCCTAAATATGTATAGAAATTGCATATATGTCGTAATTTCCCTCTCCCCCCTCTCTCTGTCCACAACCTCCTTCCCCTGTCTCTCTCCATTCCTCCACCTTTTCTCTCTGTTCATCTCCTCCTTTTTCCTCTCTGTGTCCATTTCCTCGCCCTCCTCCCTCTCTATGACCATCTCCTCTTCCACCCTCTGTCTGAGCTTGAGCCTTGTTTATTGTTATATATACAAGATTTGAGATACACTTCTCCAGTTGCTGGGTCTGTGGGGATACTAGCTTCGATGACAGTATTTCTGCGAATGGGTTCGATTGCAATGTTTCAGATGATTGACATTCTGTAGTAGTATCCCAATCATAAGCCGATAAGTGATGATATCGACGTTAATTATGTGGGCCAGTATTTTAGTGGATTACTCCAACTGCGTCTCTTGAATATTGGTGTGACTTGTGCAACTTTACAGTCTTCGGGTACGTATCTTTCATCGAGCGAGCAGTTGTATATGATTGGAAAATTTGGAGCTATTGCATTAATATACTGACAGAAACCTGATTGGTATACACTATGGACCAGAAGACTTGCTTTTATGAAGTGATTTAAGTACCTTCACTACTTCCAGGACATCTACTTCTGTTGCCGATATTGGTAGCTCTTCTTGATTCGAATTCTGGAAGATATACTTCATCTTCTTTGGTGAAGGCCACCCTTTGTCCGTCGAGGCACTTATTAGAGAACTGTGTAAAAATTTGAAGTAAATCAGTGAAGAACTTTTCGAGACTTCTGGTAACAACAGTTCCTCTTTATATATTACGTATACATTTACATACCATGTATATCAAAAACCTATACAGCTTATGTGTATCAGAATGTTTATTAGAGCGTTGTGTAAATATCTTAAGTAAATTGGACAAGAACTTTTCACGATGTTTGTTAACAACCTTTCGCTATTGCCCTCTACATGGATATTTATGTACTAGATATATAAAAATATGTAGCCTATCTAAAGATATGAAGTAAATCGGCCAAGAACCTTTCAAGATTTTCGCTACAACTTTTCTCCTTTACATGGCATACATATGTCTGTATACCTTATACAGGGTGTTACAAAAAGGTACGGCCAAACTTTCAGCAAACATTCCTCACACACAAATAAAGAAAAGATGTTATGTGGACATGTGTCCGGAAACGCTTAATATCCATGTTAGAGCTCATTTTAGTTTCGTCAGTATGTACTGTACGTCCTCGATTCACCGCCAGTTGGCCCAATTGACGAGAATCCTCACGCAATTGTGCAATCAAGTCATCAACACAGATTTTCTGTGAACGTTTGGTCAGGCATTGTTTGTGATGTCTTGATTGGGCCCCATGTTCTTCCACCTACGCTCAATGGAGCACGTTACCATGATTTCATACGGGGTACTCTACCTGTGCTGCTAGAACATGTGCCTTTACAAGTACGACACAACATGTGGTTCATGCACGATGGAGCTCCTGCACATTTCAGTCGAAGTGTTCATACGCTTCTCAACAACAGATTCGGTGACCGATGGATTGGTAGAGGCGGACCAATTCCATGGCCTCCACGCTCTCCTGACCTCAACCCTCTTGACTTTCATTTATGGGGGCATTTGAAAGCTCTTGTCTACGCAACCCCGGTACCAAATGTAGAGACTCTTCGTGCTCGTATTGTGGACGGCTGTGATACAATACGCCATTCTCCAGGGTTGCATCAGCGCATCAGGGATTCCATGCGACGGAGGGTGGATGCTTGTATCCTCGGTAACGGAGGACATTTTGAACATTTCCTGTAACAAAGTGTTTGAAGTCACGCTGGCACGTTCTGTTGCTGTGTGTTTCCATTCCATGATTAATGTGATTTGAAGAGAAGTAATATAACGAGCTCTAACATGGAAAGTAAGCGTTTCCGGAACATGTCCACATAACATATTTTCTTTCGTTGTGTGTGAGGAATGTTTCCTGAAAGTTTGGCCGTACCTTTTTGTAACACCCTGTATATCAAAAAAATATTGCCAATGTCTGTTCAAACGTTTGTTAGAGTAGTGTGAAAAAATTGGAATTAAATTGGTCAAGAGCGCTTAGAGATGATTGGTAACGTGGTTAAACATCGATTTTATATAGTAATATTATTGTTATAAACGTATTTATACGAAGTATAAATTGTCCCAGCAGTTGGTCATCAGTAGACAATGGGATTTACTAATGCGGAAAAAGTCGACATGTTCATGGCGTGTGGGGAGCGTAGGAAGTATGCGGTTTGTTCTTGTGCAGTGTACGCGACAAGATATCCCAGAGACAATTATTTGTCAATCTCTTCAGTCAGCTACGTGAAAGTCGTAGTGTAACACCCAAACAACGTAACAGAAGGAAAAAAGTGATGACAGAAGATGCGGGAAATTAACGCTCTTGCTGCTGTTGCAGCTGATCCGCACGTCAGCTCAATGCGAAGTCGCACGATGAAGTGGCGTGCGTCACACATAGACACATGTTCCATCTCTATCACATACCTCTCCATCAAAAGCTACGTGGAAACGATTATAAGAATCCTGTTAACTTCTGTACATAGGCGTTAAGACACGATGCTCCAGATGTATCACGTATCTTGTTTAGCGATGAAGCCACATTTACCAGTCATTGCCAGGTGAACCTTCTAAACGTGCACTGTTGGTCTGTTGACACTCCCTGTTGGCTTCGTCTGGTGGAATGTCAGCGTCCATGGCGTGCAATCGTGTGGTGGAGGGTAGTGACCCATCAGCTCGTAGGCCCATTTTTCATAGATGGAATACTGAAGGTGCAAAAGGATCGCAAACTCCTAACAGATCATCTTCCATGGACGCTAAAAGACGTTCCTCTGCAGACTAGGAGGAACCTGTGGTACCAACGTGATAGCTGTCCAGCCCATAGTACACAGCATTTCTTCACAAATGGTTTCCAAGACGATTGATTGGTTGTGGAGGACATGTATCGTGGCCGGCCTGTTCCCTTCATTTGACGCCTATAGACTTTTTTTGTGGAGAAAGCTAAAAGACACTGTCTACAGGGATATACCAACCACATTTAATGATATACAAGCACGTTCTTAGTGCAGCCTGCTCGAACATCTCTGCTGAAATGTACAACAGTTGTTCCGTATCAGACTGGTAGTGTGATTACCACAGCCAGTGCCCATTTTGATCACAACCTATGATGGTCAGTGGTATCGTTATTGGTCAGAATCCCCATAACTAGTATATGCAATTGGGTTATCTTTAGGGTGTGCTACCACAGATATTTTACAAGTGTCTGAGTGTGAACTTTTCAAAATATGATATCTGGTAAACGAATTTCACTAGATTCCTTCAACAAACACCTGTGCCACTCTAATTTACTCTACTTTTATTTTATTTATGTCAATAGCCATTGTTCCATTTAAATAAGTGTATGTTTGCACAAAAAATACACTTTCTAAGTATTATTACATTCTGTGTATTGGCTAAAGACATGAGCCCCTGACTACCAAACCATTCTGTGAAAACCACACATCAATAGCAATTATCATTTCCGCAATATTTGCGGTGCAAGTTTTAGGTGATTCACCCTGTATATTATATGTATATTTATATACCATGCCGCCCCCGGTAGCTGAGTGATCAGCAAGCACGGTAGCTCAGCTTGTTTGGTCAGAGGGTTAGCTGCCCTCTGTAATAAAAAAAACTGAGTTAATCGGTCAACAACGGACTTAAACGGATGTCTTACGACGTCCGCCCCGAGCAGATACAACGAACAAAAGAGAAGTGGTCAGCGCGACAGACTGTCAATCCTAAGGGCCCGGGATCGATTCCCGGCTGGGTCGGAGATTTTCTCCGCTCAGGGACTGGGTGTTGTGTTGTCCTAATCATCGTCATTTCATCCCCATCGACGCGCAAATCGCCGAAGTGGCGTCAAATCGAAAGACTTGCACCCGACGAACGGTCTACCCGACGGGAGGCCCTAGTCACACGACAATTTTTTTATATTAAAAATATGTATCTATCTCTGTCCAAAGATTTGTTAGAGTGTTGTGTAAAATTTTGAAATGAATCGGTGTAGAACTTTTCAGATATTTGGTAAAAATGTAAAACAACGACTTGTTTTTATGTAACAATATAAATAAACTGTATACAGAAAACTTGCCTGTTGATCAGTCCATCTATTAGTGAAACCTGTATCAAAATTTCTACAGCATTTCCCGAGTTTAGCCTTCATACGAGGAGAAACACGTAGCTGGCAGATTTAATTTATAATGTGCATACACTTAAGTGTGGATTGTCTATCTTTCTCTCTGTAACTCCACAACGCGCCCCTGCCACCCTTGGAGACTGTGTTGTATAGTAGCCCTCCATCCCCCATGCTCGAAGAGGGTGTTGGTTTGGAATTCTAGGGGTTGGGTTTGAAGATACTGGACACAAAAGAGGACATTGCACCAATGAACTTCTTACAGGAAATCGGTGGTGCGGCTGGGAATTGAGTGTTGCAGTGGACGTGACTGGCCAGAATGTTCCTGAATATTATACAATGTACCAGGACGTTCTACAATGTTGCAGAACGTAAAATCTCTTAGAATGTTAAAGAATCTTCCAGAATGTTCTAGAATGTTTGAAAATGTTATAGAATATTAGAGAATGTTCCATAATGTTAGGAAATATTCTATAGTATTGCAAAATGTTCTAGAAGTTTCTAGAATGTTCTGTAATGTTGGAGGATATTTTCAGACTTTCCATTATTCTCTTGATGTGGGGATACATTTCAGCTCAGGAGAATATACACTGTGTAAGTGACGGCGAGATGCATGCATCAGCATGATTTTTGAAATACATTGGCGCAGATCAAGGGAAAGTGGAAGTGATATAAAGTGAAATAAATTTAAGAGGAATTGTATTGGTTAAGCTAGTGAACAGCGTATTAAATAGAAGCTTAGTGAGTTAAGTAATATTAACATTTAATCGGGTGCTGAAACGTAAAAGTGAAGGTAACAGGAAGAAGAGTGAAAAAATGAATCACACGAGGAGTGAAAGCACGTGTTACTTCACAACGAAAAAAATGGGTATATGAGTGACAAATTATTTTCTTAAATTAGTGTATTGTTGAATACTACATTGGAATTTAGAGAACCTGAGATAATTTTTGAGCATTCTAGAATATTTTTGATCGTGAAATACGAATATTTTCCGATGTTTTTTATGTTCATTTTTACGATGTATTCGAGCACTCTGGAATGTTCTCAGGTAAAAATAGAAATGAAGACCAAGCGAAGCGTGCGTTTCTCAGCTACGGTAGTTAAATAAATAAACAATAGGTGACATTGCAATGGCGGCGGCGTAGCCTGTGGCCTTGTTGAGAGGTCTGCCAATGGCGCAGCAAGACAGAGAAAAGGAAGAAGAAGTTTAGCTGCGAAATACCTTTTCGGTTAAAGCCGGTCTTTCGCGCCACTCAAGCAAAAAATATCGCAACTCGCCGACCTTCTGCTTACCACGCAACCATGCAGTTGCGTCTGTCAGCTGTTCGCCTTAAGATGCTTTCGAAGTCGAAGGCCTTCCGCGGGACAACAGCAGACATTAATCTCCACGTGGCAGCTTCAACAGCATGATCCGAGCGCTCCAGATACATCACACATCTGTGACAAGACACAAACTTTATGGTTTCATCCATTATGCAAGCTGGACGCAGTCTCGAAATCTAGGGTGCATCTACAACGATGCCAAATACTTTCTGAACGAGGAAATGCTATACAGTGTGGTCCAGCTAAGCTATTCGTCTCCGATATTTCCTGAACTGTTTAAGACATTGCCGTTCTGTTCGCTTCTCGCACTCGAAGTAATATGGCGATGTTAACCGATTCTGTAAATGTACTAAGGAGCGTCAACAAAGCAACACGCCTATAACGAAAAGCCTACACTAACAGAAATTATTAAAGAAGTTACTAGCAGTAAGCGAGCGGGAACAGTAACAAGCTTTCTGTGGCTTCCAGTATACAGTGACATGTTTAAAATGAAATATTAGACAGCTTAGCGAAGCGGGTAATGAACTTAGGAAAAATCCAAAATGATAGACTTACTTACAGTGAAATGTTTAGTCAATGAAAGAGCGAGAAACGACTAGCAGACGCAGTGGGATTCGACCAATATCTGAAAAGGAGTGCATTACGGCCTGCTGTATTACAAAAGACTGTCGTCTTCATGATTTAATAATAGGAATAGAAGACGACGGTTCACAGCAACGATGAATTGAAATGTCGTGTGGTTGGAGCCTCCCGTTGGGTACACCCGTCGCCTCGTGCAAGTCTTTTGAGTTGACGCCACTTCGGCTACTTGCTCGTTGATGGGAATGAGATGATGATGATGAAGACAACACAACATCCAGTCCCTGACCGGAGAAAAAAATCCCCGTTCCAGACGGGTATCGCACTCTGGCCCCTTTGCACAGAATTTTTTCTTTGGGGGGGGGGGGGGGGGGGGGAAGGAGGGAGGGAAATGGATCGGGTAGTGGGGTGGTAGAGGCAAAGTGGGCAGGGGTCGTAACCCGCGACCTGGCCAGGATGTCTCCTCCCTCCCATTCCGGGGATGTGGTACAAAGGATGCAATGGGTGTATTATTGTGATTTTTTTGTTATTTTATTTATTTATTTATTTTAAACAGTAAGTAACTGACAACTCAGCTATCGAGGCGGACACAGCAACGATTACACAATGCATTTAAATTGTGGCAAATACCCAAGCCACCTATTACGAATAGGGTTGAAAGAATCGCTCTGAAATCAAGATGGAGACGTAAACCATCTACTATTCTCGTGTAACAGATACAAGATACGACAGACATCGTATATCTGAGCATTTGTTAACGCACAGGTAACGTCTTCAACGTTGGGTACAGTGGTTCTGTCAACTCAAAACAGTGAACTATTACTAAATGCAATGCTCAACCACTACATACACGGTGTACATGATGTATGAATATTTTGTATGATGCTGTTTTTTAATTTTTTGTTTTAAGCACTTTATGAGTAGTGTCTAGTGGGGTCATGTGTCTGTCATTTATTCATAACCTAACAATAATTAAATAGCAGTTAACAAAGTGTGTAGAAGAATAACCATTAAGAGTGGAAGTATGTCAGCCTGAATATGGTGGATGTCTTTACGGCAATGGCCAAATGCCAGTAAAGAAGGAAAGAAAAAACTGGCACGCCATGCAAAGAAGTACGCTTACGAGTTTGCTTGTCCCACCAGAATATCTTTATTGATCAGTAAGGATCATTCATTCTGCCTTCACACAGACAACATACTTAAACCTCCACCGCTGCTCCTCTGTGCCCACGGCTTGTCTGCTATGCTTAAAACGGCTGTCACGCCCACTGTGAACTTCTTAACATACCTAAAGCATCGCCTCCAACCAAGAGGGCACACGAATTGACTGCTACAACTGTGAAGGCCGCTAGACCACTTCTTCTTTTATAAGCCCCTGTCTACAGTATGAAACCGTTTTTAACAGCCATACCGTTCAGCTAACCAAACGCAAGAGCAAAAGGAAAGCATTTTCGTTGGTAATTCCCTGTCCCCATAAATAGCGGCCAGAACATCTCATGATCCTACTTAAAACTGGTGCTGGAAAACGTTTTCCACCATAGGAAACTTATTCATTCATGAGCCAAAATCATAGGTTGTGGCCACAACCCATTTACAAGAACTACTGAAGGCCAGATGCATCATCTCCAGACTGGACGATACCTTCTTTCCTCAGATATCGAAACCGCCTGTAAGGCGTCAGGCAAATCCAACACCTTCCATGAAAATCCTGACATGATAGCAAATCCGGCAGTATGTCGCATAGCTCCAAATAAATCCTGACATTAAATTAACCAAAGTAATACGATCAACGAGTGAGCAAATGGAATACCACAGACTAACACAAGAACGCCTAAATGCATGTCATACCTTCCCACCGTGAAACAGATGCAGTTCTGAGGGGAGAAACGAGAACAGAAGCCGAGAGCAGAATCGTGTAGGCTAGGAGGCCCTACGATAAGGGACAGACACCCACGTCGCCAGCCGACCGCCAAAATCACTCCCAGCCCATGTTAAAAGATGGAACCCTCCAGCCCACGTTAAAAGATAGAGCCCTCCAGAAGAACAGTATAGATCTTACGATAACACTAAAAGGGCCACACCAGCTGCAAGTTTTAGCGTGAGACTTTTTCGCGTCTCTGTAACGTTGCAAACGATAAAAACATTGCCCCACCATGAAAAGTATAACGTTTCTCATTGAACAGACAGAATTTTGTAGGCGGAGCTTAAGGTTAACATTGAGACCCTGATTGGTCAGTTGAAAACACAGCCAGATAGCTTTTTTTACACTAACTTCAGTAAACTGTAGTAAGGAGAAGTTAGGAGACAGTTGCTTCCGAGACGGCGAGGTGAGTGGAGCTGTGCCGCCCGCTGCCCCCCGACGCTGCCTAACCAACGACAAGGTAATGAACGCACGCAATGCCGCATAACAGCGCATAAAGCTTCACTCAGAACTGCAGAAGTCTCATCTGTTACACCCCCTTTTTGCGTATACTAGTGTCGATCGTCAATTAAAGCCCGTGGTATTCACATTTGCTACGTAAGTTAAAATCTGAAGTGTGATGATTTTTCTGTTAGATAATTATTAAGAAGCCACATCAGCCACTGTAATTTACGACAAGTTAAATAAGTAGTTAAAGATAATTGAGGGTCACTGTAGACCATTTTGATAGTTTTCTTTTTTATGAAACTTAACATAAATCTAGATTGTAGATGTGATATGGCATAGGTCATCCTTCGATCCATTATAGAACTTGGAAATCCATTCAGGGAATATTCGTTCACATTTTTGTCGAACGCAGTTGGTTTTAATCATCCTGTATTAAAACATTTCCTTTTATCAATAGTGCAATTTATAAACAATGTTTTGTGAGTAGAATAAAATTTCCAATGGTAAACTTAACTGCTTTTTCGACGTTATTTTACCAGCTAACTAAAAACAGGAAAGCCTTGAACCCCTTCCACTAAATTTAGTTGGTATTAAGATTCTTTTACAGGAAGTGCAGTGGAGCTGACGCTGAAATCATTAAGTATTTGGCTATATCATCGCTAGTCTCATTGAACTCTTCTGAAATCTACATGTCATGTGTGGTCTGGCGTCTCCTTACCAGCAACAGGTCCCATGTTCAAACTAGTCAATTCCCTAAAGAAAACGCTCAGAGCGTCATTGCGCGAAAGTGGTAGGAAGACACGACTTAGAACAAACAGACACCACGCAGAATGTTAGAGAATGGCGACCCTGCCAGGATGGTAAAATAGCATGATTGAAGGTCGACCACATGCCTAACTGGGTCAGAAAAATATCCTGTTGAAAAATTTTCGTAATAAAAATTTTTTTTTGAAAGTTATAAACAGTCGAAAACAGTAGCTGCAGCGATAGATAGTAAGAATATATTCAATAGAGAGTGAGACATTCTATCAGAGACAATAGCATAATTAAGTTATGAATTTTAATATTGTTAGAATTAAGTTTTCTCTCCAATGCAAGCGCACAGGTGGCGGATACATAGTTGACAAGTTGGTTCTGGCCCAACAAGTAAGTGAATGGATTGTCAGTCTTGGGTATAATAAGTGTCAAGTCGTGTGACCAAAAAGTTTATGAAACACTTGAAATTGTATGAGCGCATGCTGACGCGAAGAAGTCCGTGAATGGAAATTGCTGCCCACGCTGTAGTCCTCGGAGCATAATGTTGTCGTTCTTGAAGTACTTGTGGGTTTTCAGTGGCCCAAAGGCGTACATGTTGTTTGTTAACAACACCGTCTAAATGAAAATGCGCCTAGTCTGAAAACCAAACGCTTTTGAGAGTTTCTTCCCTATCCTCCGCCCACTGAGTAAACAGCAGTCTCTGGTGCTTGTGTTCCTCAGTGAGCTTCTGTGCACAGGTCATCTTGTATAGGTACATATGGAGCTCACTTTTAAGAATGCGTTGAACGGAGCGTCTGGATATTCCCAGTTGCACTGCTGCCTTTCTACACGATTTCCTGGGACTTCTCTGAACAGCAACTCGTACCGCTTCAGTATTCTCCGGCGAACAAACAGGCTTAGGCCGAGGTCGCTTCGCTTCCAATACTGTTCCTTCCTGTACAAATTTATCGTACAACCTGTGGATGGTCTTCTTGCAAGGGACCCATCGTGTGTTAAACTGTTGTCGAAAACGCCTCTGAGTCACAACAAGGCTTTTCGTTTCATGAAAAAGTAACACAATTGCCGATCGTTGCTGTGTCGTCAGTCTTCCACTGTCAGCCATTGCTGCTTACTAGTCTCCTAGCAGCAGTATCGTGAAACTCATTTCTTTTTCCAAGCTCTGCTGGTACTGCTGTAGAGATCGCAGCGGGATATCTAATGTGCGTCGTAAATTGTGAAAGAAACAATTGGTAACACATTTCGTGCGCCACCCTGTATGACCAGGACTGATACGTTACGCCTAGTATGTATCCTAGAACGCTTACAGTTACGTACTTGCTTTCATTTCGAAATTAAGGAGGCAGCACTTCATTCTTGAAGTTTTACTGCCTGCCTTAATACATGTCGATAAAACGAATATCGGACTAGACTAATTTTGGAGCGCTGTGTAGAACGGCCACGTAAAATTGAGATTTAAAAATAATATTATTTGTGATGGGAAGCAAACCGACGCTTTGTTTTGGCACTTGGCATCGCATGAAAGACTTGACAGGTAGCAAGTTTTTGGGGTGGCTCCAGCTACACAATGCAAAAAACGTAATCGCAAATATCTGCCGAAACACCAGAGAAAATGACTCCTAGGGTAGAGACCCTTTATATGAAGGCAAAAACATGCAGAGCATGCTTTAAGTAGGTATTGAAGTCGCTGGCATCACCAAGCGGGTTAAATCTTAGACTCTGAGCAGGTGTGTATCACTAACTTAATACATCACATTCTCACCGCTACTCACTAGAACTACTGACAGCCTTGGGAGAGCCAGTCCCTTCCATATGGTGAGCAAGATGTATCAGACAGGCAAAATACCCTCAGTCTTCAAGAAGAAAATAATAATTCCAATCCCAAAGAAAGCAGGTGTTGACAGATGTGAAAATTACCGAACTATCAGTTTAATAAGTTCAAATGGTTCAAATGGCTCTGAGCACTATGGGACTTAACTACTGAGGTCATCAGTCCCATAGAACTTAGAACTACTTAAACCTAACTAACCTAAGGACACCAAACACATCCATGCTCGAGGCAGGATTCGAGCCTGCGACCGTAGCGGTCTCGCGGTTCCAGACCGTAGCGCATAGAACCACTCGACCACCCAGGCCGGCGTTTAATCAGTCACGGCTGCAAAATACTAACGCGAATTCCTTACAGACGAATGGAAAAACTGGTAGAAACCGACCTCGGGCAAGATCAGTTTGGATTCCGTAGAAATATTGGAACACGTGAGGCAATAGTGACCCTACGACTTATCTTAGAAAATAGATTAAGGAAAGGCAAACCTACGTTTCTAGCATTTGTAGACTTAGAGAAAGGTTTTGACAATGTTGACTGGAATACTCTCTTTCAAATTCTGAAGGTGGCAAAGGTAAAATACAAGGAGGGAAAGGCTAAAAAAACCAGGTGGCAGTTATAAGAGGCGAGGGACATGAAAGGGAAGCAGTGGTTGGGAAGGTAGTGAGACAGGGTTGTAGCCTCTCCCCGACATTATTTAATCTGTATATTGAGCCAGCAGTAAAGGAAACAAAAGAAAAATTCGGAGTAGGTATTAAAATCCATGGAGAAGAAATAAGAACTTTGAGGTTCGCCGATGACATTGCAACTCTGTCAGAGACAGCAAAGGACTTGGAAGAGC
Source organism: Schistocerca americana (assembly GCF_021461395.2). NCBI lineage: Eukaryota > Metazoa > Arthropoda > Insecta > Orthoptera > Acrididae > Schistocerca > Schistocerca americana. Next base: position 52,803,045 of record NC_060126.1, read on the forward strand.
AGGTGAACGGAATGGACAGTGTCTTGAAAGGAGAATATAAGATGAACATCAGCAAAAGCAAAACGAGGATAATGGAATGTAGTCAAATTAAGTCGGGTGATGCTGAGGGAATTAGGTTAGGAAATGAGACGCGTAAAGTAGTAAAGGAGTTTTGCTATTTGGTGAGCAAAATAACGGATGATGGTCGAGGTAGAGAGGATATAAAATGTAGACTGGCAATGGCAGGGAAAGCGTATCTCAAGAAGAGAAATTTGTTAACATCCAGCATAGATTCAAGCGACAGGAAGTCGTTTCTGAAAGTATTTGTATGGAGTGTAGCCACGCACGGAAGTGAAACATGGACGATAACTAGTTTGGACAAGAAGAGAATAGAAGCTTTCGAAATGTGGTGCTACAGAAGAATGCTGGAGATTAGATGGTAGATCACATCACTAATGAGGAGGTGTTGAATAGAATTGGGCAGAGGAGGTGTTTGTGGCACAACTTGACTAGAAAAAGGGATCGGTTGGTAGGACATATTCTGAGGTGTCAACGGATTACCGATTTAGTATTGGAGGGCAGCGTGGACGGTAAAAGTCGTAGAGGGTGACCAAAAGATGAATACACCAAGCAGATTCAGAAGGATGTAGGTTGCAGTAGGTACTGGGAAATGAAGAAGCTGCACAGGATAGAGTAGCATGGAGAGCTGCATCAAACCAGTCTCAGGACTGAAGACCACAACAACAACAACACATCCTCGCACCACTCCACACTTATGGCTTTCAGTATTTAGTCCTTGGAGTCTTGTTTGATGGGTTTAAAGAAGAAAATGATGTCTTTCAAGATAAAGTTTCAAGTGGAACTGATTTTGTAATTGCTGTTAGCAAAAGCATACCATTCACGACATCAATCCGTATTCGATAGTGCTTAAACATGAATGATTTTTAATTTTCTGCCCTCCTCGTTCTCCAGCGCCCAGCAGTTAATAGCCTGGCGGTTGTGGATGGGCCCCAGAGTTTCTGCTGCGGCCGCCCTCTTTCATCGCTGATTCCTCTCAGTGTCGGCCTGGGCCAGACAGCGGACAGCAAGCGCTGTTGAGATGGCTGGCTGCAGGTTACGCCGGCGCCGCCGCCGCCGCCGCTTGCGTCAGTTCTTGTCAGCACAGTTTGCTTAATCGATCGCTCACTCGACGCGGATGGGTGCCGGCCTCGGAAGAAGTCTGAGGTTAGTACCGCGCTGTATTCCCAGTTTGCAATAACGACCGACGCCTGCACGATTACAACTTAGAATATACACTACTGGCCATTACAATTGCTACATCAAGAAGAAATGCAGATGATAAACGGGTATTCATTGGACAAATATATTATACTAGAACTGACATGTGATTGCATTTTCACGCAATTTGAGTGCATACATCCTGAGAAATCAGTACCCAGAACAACCACCTCTGGCCGTAATAACGGCCATGATACGCCTGGGCATTGAGTCAAACAGAGCTTGGGTGGCGTGTACAGGTACAGCTGCCCATGCAGCTTCAACATGATACCACAGTTCATCAAGAGTAGTAACTGGCGTATTGTGACGAGACAGTTGCTCGGCCACCATTGACTAGACGTTTCCAATTGGTGACAGATCTGGAGAATGTGCTGGCCAGGGCAGCAGTCCAACATTTTCTGTATCCAGAAAGGCCCGTACAGGACCTGCAACATACGGTGTTGCATTATCCTGCTGAAATGTAGGGTTTCGCAGGGATCGAATGAAGGGTAGAGCCACGGGTCGTAATACATCTGAAACGTAACGTCCACTGTTCAAAGTGCCGTCAATGCGAACAAGAGGCGACCGAGACGTGTAACCAATGGCACCCACACCATCAGGCAGGGTGATACGCCAGTATGGCGATGAAGAAAACACGCGTCCAATGTGCGTTCACCGCGGTGTCGTCAAACACGGATGCGACCATCTTGATGCTGTAAACTGAACCTGGATTCATCCGAAAATATGACGTTTTGCCATTCGTGTACGCAGGTTCGTCGTTGAGTACACCATCGCAGGCGATCCTCTCTGTGATGCAGCGTCAAGGGTAACCGCAGCAATGGTCTCCGAGCTGATAGTCCGTGCTGCTGAAAACGTCGTCGAACTGTTAGTGCAGATGGTTGTTGTCTCAGGGATCGAGACGTGGCTGCACGATCGGTTACAGCCATGCGGATAAGATGCCTGTCATCTCGACTGCTAGTAATACGAGGCCGTTGGGATCCAGCACGGCGTTCCGTACTACCCTCCTGAACCCACTGAATCCATATTCTGATAACAGTCATTGGGTCTCGACCAACGCGAGCAGCAATGTCGCGATATGATAAACCGCAATCGCGATAGGCTACAATCCGACCTTTATCAAAGTCGGAAACGTGATGGTACGCATTTCTTCTCCTTACACGAGGCATCAGACCAGGCTAAGCCGGTCAACTGCTGTTTGTGTATGAGAAATCGGTTGGAAACTTTCCTCATGTCAGGACGTTGTAGGTGTCGGCACCGGCGCCAACCTTGTGTGAATGCTCTGAAAAGCTAATCATTTGCATATCACAGCAGCTTCTTCCCGTCGGTTAAATTTCGCGCCTGTAGCACGGCATCTTCGTCGTGTAGCAATTTTAATGGCCAGTAGTGCAAATGGAGAGTAGTGCAAAGACCAGGAAATTACGTTTTCTTTTTTACAAAAGAAACAGATTGAATGAAATTACAGAAACAAACTGTTGCAGATACCTAACGTCCAAAAGCTTGAATTGCGTTAGATTTTATCACACACATGCTTTGGTGATGGGATTATCCTCGTGAAATTTGAACGTGTCAGACAAACGTTCAGTATATCTTAACACATCAATGTCACTTCATATGGGAAGTGAGTTGGTCCCCAAAGACGATGCATAAATCAAAACGTAGACATAAAGCCACAATGCTTCACAATAGAATTACATATGCGTACTAAGCAGATGATAAATAAATTGAAATAATATATAGGGTGTCCGAAAAAATGTTGCGACAAACATCGAAGGGTTGCAGGGGGTGTCTTGAGGAACAAATCGAGGATGAGAACTCGTGTACAGAGGCGTCATCCAGCGCCGCTGCAGAGCGTCGAAGTTACAGGCGCTAGCTGGTGCTTGCCATCTGGCCACCCGTTCGACAGCAAACGTCACTTTGTCCGCAGACGGACCGCAGGTGGAAAGTCTCACGTTATTCTTTATTGTTCAGTGATAGCGAATGATCGCGGCGATCGGCAATGGAGAAGATGAAACTAGCTTCTGTGTGTGTAGAAAGGCGCATATGTGTGTGTGTACAGCTTTCGACACCGTTCCTCACAAGCGTCTTCTAACCAAACTGCGTGCCTACGGAGTATCGTCTCAGTTGTGCGACTGTATCCGTGATTCTCTGTCAGAAAGGTCACAGTTCGTAGAAATAGACGGAGAGTCATCGAGTAAAATAGAAGTAGCATCCGGCGTTCCACAAGGAAGTGTTATAGACCCTCTATTGTTCCTGATCTATATTAACGACATAGGAGACAATCTAAGTAGCCGTCTTAGATTGTTTGCAGATGATGCTGTCATTTACCGTCTTGTAAAGTCATCAGGTGATCAAAACGACTTGCAACATGATTTAGATAAGATATCTGTTGTTGTTGTTGTTGTTGTTGTGGTCTTCAGTCCTGAGAGTGGTTTGGTGCAGCTCTCCATGCTACTCTGTACTCTGTACTCCATGCTACAAGCTTCTTCATCTCCCCGTACTTACTGCAGCCTACATCCCTCTGAATCTGCTTAGTGTATTCATCTCTTAGTCTCCCTCTACGATTTTTACCCTCCAAGCTGCCCTCCAATACTAAGTTGGTGATCCCTCGATGTCTCAGAACATGTCCTACCAACAGAACCCTTCTTCTAGTCAAGTTGTGCCACAAGGTCCTCTTCTCCCCAATTCTATTCAGTACCTCCTCATTAGTTATCTGATCCACCCATCTAGTCTTCAGCATTCTTCTGTGGCACCACATTTCGAAAGCTTCTATTCTCTTCTTGGCTAAACTATTTATTGTCCACGTTTCACTTTCATACACGCCTACACTCCATACAAATACTTTCAGAAACGGCTTCCTGACATTTAAATCTATACTCGATGTTAACAAATTTTTCTTCTTCAGAAACGCTTTCCTTGCCATTGCCAGTCTACATTTTATATCTTCTCTACTTCCACCATCATCAGTTATTTTGCTCCCCAAATAGCAAAACTCCTTTACTACTTTAAGTGTCTCATTTCGTAATCTAGTTCCCTCAGCATCACCCGACTTAATTCGTTTACATCCCATTATCCTCGTTTTGCTTTTGTTGATGTTCATCTTATACCCTCCTTTCAAGAAACTGTCCATTCCGTTCAACTGCTCTTCCAAGTCCTTTGCTGTCTCTAACAGAATTACAATGTCATCGGCGAATCTCAGAGTTTTTATTTCTCCTCCATGGATTTTAATACCTACTCCGAATTTTTCTTTTGTTTCCTTTCTTGCTTGCTCAATATATAGGTTGAATAACATCGGAGGGAGGCTGCAACCCTGTCTCACTCCCTTCCCAACCACTGCTTCCCTTTCATACCCCTCGACTTGTATGATTGCCATCTGTTTTCTGTACAAATTGTAAATAGCCTTTCGCTCCCTGTTTATTACCCGTGCCGCCTTCAGAATTTGAAAGAGAGTATTCCAGTCAACATTGTCAAAAGCTTTCTCTATGTCTACAAATACTAGAAACTTAGGTTTGCCTTTCCTTAATCTTTCTTCTAAGTCGTAGGGTCAGTATTGCCTCACGTGTTCCAACATTTCTACGGAATCCAAACTGATCTTCCCCGAGGTCGGCTTCTATCAGTTTTTCCATTCGTCTGTAAAAAATTCGTGTTAGTATTTTGCAGCTGTGACTTATTAAACTAACAGTTCGGTAATTTTCACATCTGTCAACACCTTCTTTCTTTGGGAATGGAATTATTATATTCTTCTTGAAGCCTTATAGTATTTTGCCTGTCTCATACATCTTGCTCACCAGATGGTAGAGTTTTGTCAGGACTGGCTCTCCCAAGGCTGTCAGTAGTTCTACAGGAATGTTGTCTACTCGGGGAGCCTTGCTTCGACTCAGGTCTTTCAGTGCTGTGTCAAACTATTCACGTAATATCATATCTCCCATTTCTTCTCCACCTCTTCCATTTCCCTAATACTGCCCTCAAGTACATCGCTCTTGTATAGACCCTCTATATACTCCTTCCACCTTTCTGATTTCCCTTCTCTGCTTAGAACTGGGTTTCCATCTGAGCTCTTGACATTCGTACAAGTGGTTCTCTTTTCTCCAAAGGTCTCTTTAATTTTCCTGTAGGCAGTATCTATCTTACCCCTAGTGAGATAAGCCTCTATATCCTTACATTTGTCCTCTAGCCATCCCTGCTTAGCCATTTTGCACTTCTTGTCGATCTCATTTTTGAGACGTTTGTATTCCTTTTTCCTGCTTCATTTACTGCATTTTTTATATTTTCTCCTTTCATCAATTAAATGCAATATTTCTTCTGTTACGCAAGGGTTTCTACTAGCCCTCGTCTTTTTACCTATTTGATCTTCTGCTGCCTTCACTATTTCATCCATCAAAGCTACCCATTCTTCTTCTACTGTATTTCTTTCCCCCATTCCTGTCAATTGTTCCCTTATGTCCTCCCTGAAACTCTGTACAACCTCTGGTTTAGTCAATTTATCCAGGTCCCATCTCCTTAAATTCCCACCTTTTTACAGTTTCTTCAGTTTTAATCTACAGTTCATAACCAATAGATTGTGGTCAGAGGACCGGTGTGGCCGTGCGGTTAAAGGCGCTTCAGTCTGGAATCGTGTGACCGCTACGGTCGCAGGTTCGAATCCTGCTTCGGGCATGGATGTGTGTGGTGTCCTTAGGTTAGTTAGGTTTAAGTAGTTCTAAGTTCTAGGGGACTTATGACCACAGAAGTTAAGTCCCATAGCGCTCAGAGCCATTTCAACCATTTTGTGGTCAGAGTCCACATCTGCCCCTGGAAATGTCTTACAATTTAAAACCTGGTTCCTAAATCTCTGTCTTACCATTATATAATCTATCTGATACCTTTTAGTATCTCCAGGGTTCTTCCATGTATACAACCTTCTTTCATGATTTTTGAACCAAGTGTTAGCTATGATTAAGTTACGCTCTGCGCAAAATTCTACCAGGCGACTTCCTCTTTCATTTCTTAGCCCCAATCCATATTCACCTACTAAGTTTCCTTCTCTCCCTGTTCCTACTGCCAAATTCCAGTAACCCATGACTAGTAAATTTTCGTCTCCCTTCACTATCTGAATAATTTCTTTTATTTCATCATATATTTCTTCAATTTCTTCGTCATCTGCATAGCTAGTTGGCATATAAACTTGTACTACTGTAGTAGGCGTGGGCATCCTGCCTATCTTGGCCACAATAATGCGCTCACTATGCTGTTTGTAGTAGCTTATCCGTACTCCTATTTTTTTATTCATTATTAAACCTACTCCTGCATTACCCCTATTTGATTTTATATTTATAACCCTGTATTCACCTGACCAAAAGTCTTGTTCCTCCTGCCACCGAACTTCACTAATTCCCCCTGTATCTAACTTTAACCTATCCATTTCCCTTTTTAAATTTTCTAACCTACCTGCCCGATTAAGGGGTCTGACATTCCACGCTCCGATCCGTAGAACGCCAGTTTTCTTTCTCCTGATAACGACGTCGTCCTGAGTAGTCCCCGCCCGGAGATCCGAATGGGGGACTATTTTACCTCCGAAATATTTTACCCAAGAGGATGCCATCATCATTTAATCATACAGTAAAGCTGCATGCCCTCGGGAAAAATTACGACTGTAGTTTCCCCTTCTTTCAGCCGTTCGCAGTACCAGAACAGCAAGGTCGCTTTGGTTAGTGTTACAAGGCCAGATCAGTCAATCATTCAGACTGTTGCCCCTGCAACTACTGAAAAGGCTGCTGCCCGTCTTCAGGAACCATACGTTTGTCTGGCCTCTCAACAGATACCCCTCCGTTGTGGTTGCACCTACGGTACGGCTATCTGTATCGCTGAGGCACGCAAGCCTCCCCACTAACGGCAAGGTCCATGGTTCATGGGGGAGGGAAGATATATGTATGGTGCGGAAAGCGGTAATTGACCCTGAATTAAGAAAAGTGTGAAGTTATTCACATGCGTACTAACAAAAATCAGCTAAATTTTGATTACGTGATAAGTCACACAAATCTGACGGCTGTAAATTCCATTAAATACTTAGGGATTACACTTACAAATAACCTGAATTGGAAGGATCACATAGATAATATTGTGGGTAGAGCAAACCAAAGACTGCGATTCATTGGTAGGACACTTAGAAGGTGCAACAGGTGTACCAAAGAGACTGCTTACACTACGCTTGTCCACCCTATTCTGGAGTATTGGTCTGCGGTGTGGGACTGACGGATGACATCGAAAAAGTACAAAGAAGGGCAGCTCGTTTTGTATTATCGCGAAATAGGGGAGGTAGTGTTACAGACATGATACGTGAATTGGAGTGGCAATCATTAAAACAAATGCGATTTTCGTTGCGACGAGATCTTCTCATGAAATTTCAATCACCAGTTTCCTCCTCCGATTGCGAAAACATCCTGTTGGCACCCACCTACATAAGGAGAAATGATCATCACGATAAAATAAGAGAAATCAGGGCTGGCACAGAAAAATTTAAGTGCTCGTTTTTCCCGCGTGCCGTTCGAGACTGGAACGGTAGAGATACAGCTGAAGGTGGTTCATAGAACCCTCTGCCAGGCACTTTATTGTGAACAGCAGGGTAATCACGTAAATGTAGATGTAGAGACGGGCACTCAACAGAGAGGTTAACCACGCCCTGGCACACATTAAAAGAAACGAATGTGTTAACATGGCGAAAATGTTAATAAATGCTCTAAGACAACGAAGAAATACTACAATGTGCTATACACGAGAGTAAAAAAAGAAGTAAAACTACTGGATGACGGCTTACAAAAAACATGGGTGAGACAATCACCCTGTTAACACATTAAAACCATCTCCAAATAAAATTTTGGGTATAATCTCGGACAACTCATAAAACTTTAAAACTCTAACCATATTCTTTTGAATGTTACCTAACACTGAGGGCAGATGCGTCGGCAAATCCGTCGCGGCTCGCTGGTTGGAAAATAAAACACAGTCCAATAAAATGAGACACACAGTGATCTGTACGCCACAAGCAGCACACACCGGAGGGTCCTCTCGACGGAGCAAAAAACCATCCGTCATAGGGCTGTAGCCTACGCGAAGACGAATAAGGATCACTTCATCCCGTCGACGTGGCTCAAAGGAAGTACCCCACGAATGGTGGTCTGCGTTACAAGAGTAATCAATCATGCCACTGACTTATCCATGCCAGTCATCGGGTCATCTTAGGAGCCATTCTGTACCTTTGTGGAGCGGCGAGTGCCACTCAGCAATCCGCATCAGGCATGTGGCTCTTCGATGGTTTAAGTAGCACTCAAAAACAGGGAATCTCACAGCATGTTGGGCCATAAGATCCAAGGCACGTCACATAATTAAGGAGAGCAAGAAAAGTTCATTGCGAGTGTTCCTGGACTCCATCAACCGTTACACATGTTCTACAAAGATACGGGAACTCATCAGAAGAATTTCTGGTATACACAGTTGTTTGCCAATAGCAGCAGTGCTGAAACAGGAGTATCTCCAAACAACACGTGGTGATGTACAGGTGCTGGCAGAGCATTTTGCAAAATTGGCCTCCAATGCAAGCTAGGACACGTCGTTTCCCCGCTACTGTGCGACTGTAGAGAGGGGCAAGTTGGAATACAGATCACACACTTCTGAGTCCTACAACTCCCTTTTCTCCATGTAGGGGCTGGAATCAACCCTGCCTGAAACTCATGACACCGCACCTGGTTACGACCAAATACGGTACTGCATCCTACAACATTTGCCAGCGGCGTCAGAGGAAATACTCCTCGAATGTTTTAATCACATGTGCCAGACAGGCAACTTCCCAATTCGTGGACGGAGGCGATTCTGATACCTCTCCTCAAACCAGAAAAGGACCTCACATGCCCCAGTAGTTATCGCAGTATAGCCTTAAGGACCTTTGTAGGAAAGAGCCTGGACTGAATGGTCAACAGTCTTATGGTTTGGTCGTTGGAGACCAGGCAACTCCTTAGCCGCTCTCAGTGTGGATTCAGGAGCTTTCTGTCCACTGTAGACAACCTGAACCTGCTAGACGCAGCTATTCAGGAGTCTTTCCTACGCAAACATCACTGTATTGGCATCTTCTCTGATATCAGTAAGGCATATGACACTACTTGGAGGCACAGTATTCTCACGCAACTACATTAGTGGGGCCAACGTCGCCACCTTCCGCTCTTCGTACGGTGTTTCCAGTCTCAGCGGCATTTTGGGACTCGCGTTGGTAACATGCTGTCCGATCGTTTTGAGCAGGAGAATGTGATCCCTCAGGGCAGTGTTTTAAGTGTTACTCTCATTGTCACAGCCATAAATAGTATAATGCCTACGGTAAGGATTCCTGCACAATGCTCCCTTTTTGTGGACGATTTTGTTGTTCCTTGTTCCTCATCCAGTGTTGTAACAGTGAGCGGCCATTTGAAACTTACATTGGGGAGGTTAGAGAAGTGGGCTGGAAAGTCGAGTTCTCAGTTTCCTGCGGATAATTGTGTTTGTATCGAAAGGGTACAGTACCGCCCGACATTGAAAATAGGTACAACATTCTTCGTTATTCTTGTCAGGAAAACATATTTTTTGTAATAATAACTCAATTTCACTTAATACACCGAAGCTGGATACCAGTGTAGGAAAGAATGACAATTTATTTATTTAATTGATCACAAAATAAATCCCTACATCGTATTTGGTGAGATCTGCGAAATGAATGAATGTATGGTCGTCTGCTAACTACAGATAGTGAATGTGCAATATATGATCATCTCTGAGACGGTCCTTTAGTCACCTTTGGTGGAACCAAAGAGATGAAATTTACCTGAGCTTTGAGCGCCTGAAATGTGGCTGACCAATGGGTAGCTTGGTCTTCCCCCACCTCGATGGAGGTGCGAGATGACCTGAAGAACGGCCATGTTTCAGCATTCTGGCGCTGGATCTTGTGTTGGTAAGACCTGTCTTAGGTGTGCTCCGTAAAGACAAAAGAGTGGAAGGAATGGTATGCATGTGGAATACTTAAGAGTAGTCCCTTTGGAATAATAATCTCTCTATTTCAGGAACTTTTGTGGGGAGAATTAAATGTCAGGCAGGTAATATTAAGGGGATCGTAGTAATCTTCGGAAGTGACCAACAGTCACAATGAAACCACGTGTAGCAATAAGTTGAAATACTTCCGAGTGCATAAGTTAAGCTGAATTACTGGCGTCTGTATTATAAGTTGGAAATGTTTAAGAAATGGCGTGTGCAGGACTTGAAATTAGAGACGAGTACTTCCACATGGTGAGTACTGGGTGAGTCTCAATCTGTGTATGAGACAAAGGATAAGGAGAAGTACTCGTCCATGGTATCAGTTGAGGACTCGCGTGTGTGGTGAATATGTTCTTAATATTACTTTGCATGTTATGTTTCCGTGTGACGCTTGATTCAAACTATAATACTCTGAGAGTGAAGCAAGGTAAGTCAGCCGTCTATCCAGCAACGCCACTTGTCTTGCATTGCACAGGAAGACGTGCATGTATCCTCCAGAGTTCGTAGTAGGAAAGAAAAGTTACGAAGTGGGGCAGTGTCGTGTGAAACTGGGATGAATACTAATTGAAGTGGAAAAGCTGAAAGTGATGTGATTATAACGTTGTGACTATTCCTTGTGTTGTATTCCATGTTGCCAGTGTGGTGTATTTCATGTAATTTAAGTAAGTGTGGTTTGCATGGGAGAGTAGCAAGATAGGTACAGAGGCAGTGGGTTATGCATGTTCCTTTTGTACCGCTCGGTCTGGAGGAAATTTTCGATGATGGGTGTAAGAGTCGAAGTGTGAGATATAGCAAAAGATCCACCATCCTATCCAGAAAGTGCACTGTAGTGTTAAATAATTACGAGACCATAAGATAGAGAATCACCAATGTAAAGCCATGCCCACTGGGCGGAATTTCTCATGTGTTATTGTTGTAGGTTATATAATTTGAGTGTTTAGGTTATAGAATTTATCAGAATAAATAAAATAGTGAAAAGAAAAAGATTGGTGGCCTTTTCCTTCGAATAGTATGTTGTCACGATACCCAGAATGTATAATGTGTGCGCCATTCATATTCAGTGTGATGGCCACGTGTTGATCAAAGCCGTTAAATAAGAAAGAAAATGTGGTATTGCCAGTTCATAGTGAACAGTCAGAATTGTGTAAATTACTAATAGTCAGATGTGCGTTTCGGTTCGTAATATCCAAACAAGAGAATAACTTTTAACTTAATTGTGAGTACTGTAGTTCATGTTACTCGATAAATAAGAATGAGTCCACTCGCTTGGCAGACCACTCATCTTGCAGGCCTGACTGCTTGATGCCACAGTATGAGCAAGGCATGTGGGTGCCTCTCATAATTTCGACCCTGCCAGGATTGTGCTGTTACGGTTTGCTGTTAAGATTTTTTTTGATGGGATCTATTGTGATAGTGCTAAGAAGTAAAATTTTTTGTTTGCAATTTCATCCTGGATTGGTGAGGATCTTTTTTTATGTAATTAATTGCTACATCATCCAAGACTGGAAGATCGTTGTATAATTTTTTTTTTTTTTTTTTTTTTTGCATAATGTCTGTAGTAACTAGGTTGCAGTCGAAAAGTGTAGTCACCATGGAGAAGAGTGATTGTGGGATGAACGTAACAGGCAGCATAGTGGAGCAGGAAGTAGTTGTCGACCTTGGGTTAATGAGCGAGAACGGCGAACATTCAGAAGGGTCTGAATTGGTCAGCGGACCGCGGCTAGGTGATCCTTTAGGCGGCGGGCTTTGTCCACAAACGGGGGCTTTTCCCGACGATGCGGGCGAACCGGGACTAGGTCAGGTATCCAGTGAAAGCGTAGCTACCCTTAGCGATGCTACAGTTTCTCAGGCGAACAAGGTGAGCGCACCAAAAGTAGCAAATGACAATGTGCTACTGCAGTTTTTACAGAGGATGGATAGAGATAATAAGGAGAGAGATAGGGTGAATAAGGAAAGATTGCAAGCGATGGATAAAGATAATAAAGAAAGATTGGAAGCGATGGATAAAGATAATAAAGAAAGATTGGAAGCGATGGATAAAGATAATAAGGAAAGATTAGAAGCGAATAAGGAAAGATTGGAAGCGATGGATAAAGATAGTAAGGAAAGATTAGAGGCAATGGATAAGGGAAATAAACAGGCAATGAGGAAGCTACACACAGTTATCGATGAGCGTCTGTCCGCAATTAATAATCGGCTAGATGAGGGGGAAAAGAATCTGGGTGCGGTGAAGCAAGTATGTGACGCCGTGAAAGAAAAAGCCAGTAATTTGGAGGTACAAATAATTGCAATAGAGAGTGATATTACACAACGTAGGGATGTGTTGCCGGATGAGCGAATCAAAGAGGTAGTGGAGGACTTGCTTGCAGATAAACAAGTGGCATTAGACAGCGTGGAAGCTCAAGTCACCCAGCAGGAAGTGGCGCTAAATTAACACAGGGATGAAGTTGCGGAGGTAGTGGTCAGAATGAATACGATTAGCGCAGATGTAGAAAAGATCAGTATAAGAGGCGAAACATCCTCTGACAGTACGCAGCGAGAGGTTTATGCCGACCAGGAGGAGATACAATCACTATTACAGCTTAAAGAGGCACAATTAGAAATAAATAGGAAACATAGGGAAGAACTAGCACAGTTGCAATTAACGTGCAGTAGCGAAGGTGAAACACCACCAGGTAGATTGCAGAGGGAGAGTGAGATAAATTCAAAAATAGAAAATTAACAGAAAGAGGAAGACGAACTCAGAGAGTTATAAGAACGGTTGTGTCGGATGAAACAGGTGGCAAATCCAACTGGGTATAGTCCAAGGTCGGAAAACATAAATGTGGAAGAAAAATGTAGGAGGCACTTCGTGTCGGTACAAACGTACACTTGTTTTCCGGATCCAGGTAACTACCAATATCCATGCCTGTGGCTGTCTCAATTTCAAGATTCATTACCTTCATCGTGGGGACCGCTCCTCAAAATGAAGTTTGTGTGTAACCATTTGAGGGACGAGGCTAGAGCGAAAATGCAGGAAGTTATTAAAGACTGTAGTAGCTACAAGAAATTTTTTGACAAGTTTTTAAATGAATTCTGGCCGAAAAGTAAGCAGGACCAGGTTAAGCAAAGCATATTGATGATGCCAAATTGTAACGAAGGTAGTGTAAGAGATCCAGTGGCGTGCTATCAGGAAATGCTGAGACGAAATAGGTATTTGGATGTGCCATACGAAACTGGGGAACTCATTAGGATCTGTATAACGAAGTTGCCAGTGAGATTGCGCAGAGATATAGTGATAGCAGGCAGAGGCTTAGACGATTCCGCGTCATTTCAGCACTTGTTACAGGAACTGGGTAATGAGAGCGACATTGTGAACGGCGACACGACTCGTAGGTCAGACAGAGTCGAGGATAGGAACGGCAGAAACTATCAGAATGACAGGAGAGCATGGAATCAGAGGAATGACGGAAATTGAAGATGGCGAGGAAATATGGGGCAGAATTCATGGGGATATCGACCGACAAACCGGGTAAATAGAAGATGGGACAGAGATGGAAGAAGAAGGGAAAATGAAAATGATGGGCGAAGAGAGGATAGACAGTCATTGGGTTCAAGACAGGACAATCACTGTCACAATGACGGAGGGGCAAGAAGGTTACTACATGATAGAGGGGTACAAGCCAGGACTATTAATGTAGTAAATATTAGGTATATCGATTACGGAAAACTAAGGGAGAATCTGTTAGAGGAGGTAGGAGATGTGGGGAGTGAAGTCCACCCAATAATTAGCGTAGAAATAAATAATATAATCGTACCTTGTGTCATCGACACAGGCAGTGTAATAAGTGTTTTGAGGGAAGATGTGTTTAAGTGTTGTAGTCTTACAAAACCATGGCCAACGTTGCCATTGCAAAGGACAACAGTGAGAGGGGCAGTTACAGGAAAGGGAACTGAGGTGAAGTTACAAGTGCAGGTACACTTTGTGTGCCAGGCGAAGAGGTTTAGTACAGTGTTCATGATTCTGTCGTCGCTATCTGTTAAAGGAATATTAGGCGTTAATTTTTTGAACCAATATAAAGCAGTCGTTAACATGAGAAATGGTTCGATGGAGTTGAAACGAGATTCGGAGGAAATTACATTAAGATTCGACGATTGCTTATATGCTAAAGATAACGCACACTTAGCATTATGTCTGGCGGTAAAGTCCGGTAGACAGGCACAGAATACGGGGTTCGAACAAGAGAAGAAGGAAATTCATAAATGTTTGGAGGAGGAGATCAGGGAGAAAATCTGGAATTTACGAGGGACCACGGTCTACGGCGAATTGTAGAAAATTTTATACGAGAATAGGAAGGTATTTAAACATGCTGCGGGTACAATAAGAAATTTTGTGTACAGATTCAAGGTCAAGCCTCATAAACAGTTTAGGGCCCAAGTGTACCCGATACCTGTTGTGTACAAAGAAAGAGTGGAAGCTGAGATCGAAAGCATGCTAGAACAAGGGATTATCGAACCAGCATCCAGTCCGTACAACAGCCCCTTTGTGTTGAAAAAAAGGATGGGTCAATTATACTAGTTTTGGACGCAAGAAGGATTAATAAGATAATAGTGCCAGAGACAGATCGGCCACTGACACTTGACGAATTGCTACAAAAGTTTCACGGGATCAGAGTTCTCAGCTCGGTTGATTTGAGAATGAGTTTCTGGCAGGTGGAGTTAGATAGGGGGTGTAGAAAATACACTGCTTTCATGTGCTACGGGAAATCATATAAATTCCGGAAACTACCATTTGGGTTAAATGTATCATCCGCGGCATTTATCAGAGCGCTAAATTCTGTCATTCCTAATGAAATAAAAGATAAGGTAACACAGTACGTGGGCGATGTCCTGATAGCAGAAAGAAACTGGGAAGACCACAATAGAACGTTAAGCATATTGCTCGGAGCATTGCAGAGACATGGGGTAACCGTGAATTTGGGAAAGTCAGAATTTGGACGAAAAGAAATCGAGTTTCTAGGTCACATTGTGACGCCAGAGGGAGTAAGACCAAATCCAGACAAACTCGAAGCAATCAGAGATTTTCCGGTGCCAAGAACAAAACGTCAGCTACGGGGTCATTTAGGATTAATCAATTTTTACAGGAGGTTCATTAAGAGTGGGGGTGCAGCGACACCCAGACTATGTCAGCTGACTGGAAAGAAAACGGTGTGGAATTGGGACCCTGTCGCGCAGGAAGAATATGAGGCGTTAAAGAAGGCACTGCTATCGGCACCTCTTCTCGGGCATCCAGACCTAGGAAAAGAGTTTTGTATCGCCACGGACAGTTCCCGTAGTGGGCTTGGGGTAACATTTTTCCAAGAGCAAGAGCAAGGAGGAGAAGTAATACAACAACCTATTGCATTTGCGAGCCGAGTGCTTAGCAAAGCTGACAGAAATTACACGGTAACTGAGCTTGAAGCTTTAGCAATAGTATGGGGTTTTAGTAAGTTTAGATACTATTTGTATGAGAGGCATACTAAAATCTATACTGACCACAAGCCACTACAGTTTCTGATGTCGGCCAAACTTAACCATAGACGACTCGCTAGGTGGGCACTCTATTTACAGGAGTTTCAGTTTACGGTCATATATGTTCCTGGGTCACAGAATATAGTGGCGGATGCGTTGTCAAGGAACCCAGTAGGTCATGGTCAATGCTTTGATGAGGAGGTAAACGAGAACAGATATGACATATTGTATATACAGGGCGTGCCGTTCGAGAAATATGTAGGGGCGGTACTCACAAATATCGCGAAAGAGCAGGATAAAGACGCGTCATGGAGAATGGTGAAGGACGACAGAGTTAGAGCGAACTTAGATGCCAATATAGCGCGCTTCTATACAATTCAGAACGGGGTCCTTTTCTACCGTAGAAATCCGAACGCACGGGACTGGGTGTTGTGTATACCAAATGAAATAGTCAACAAGTTGATCTGGTACACGCACCTAAGTTACGGGCAATACGGGGCAAGGAAATGCTGTAAGAAGTTAAGGGAATCAGTTTATTTCATTAGTATGGAGAGGAGGATCAAGAACGTGCTTGATAGTTGCAAATTGTGCCAGAAGGCAAAATCGTTAACTATCTCATGCAAAGCACCGCTTTTTCCGATAGTGCCAGGTAGATTGAGGGAATTCGGAGCAACAGATTTGTTTGGCCCGCTACCTAAGTCAGTGCAGGGATATAGATATGTTTTGGTAGCAGTGGAATTGGTGTCAAAGTATGTGACTTTTACCGCATTGAAACGTGCGACGGGAAGGACAGTAGCAGCAGCGATCGTTAAAAACTTTTTGCGAGAAGTAGGAACTGTAGAAAAGTTCATAGCTGACAGTGGACCACAATATAGATCCAGACAATGGCTAACCACACTGAAGAGAAGAAGGATAAAACCGGTCTTCATATACCGATACCGTGCTGCGAGTAACCCCAGTGAAAGAGTGGTAAAGGAACTGGGAAAATTGTGTAAGATCTATTGCCATAGGCAACATAGAAGTTGTAGTATTTTTCTCAAAGATTTTCAGGACATCCTCAATGAGCTACCACATGGAGCAACTGGTTTATCACCAATTACAGTATTAAAGAATGGAGCACCACCAGATCGAGTCAGGGAGCTGGTAGATTTTCCGCGATCAGGAAAGCAAAGGCACACGGAAATTGTCAAGATTGCGATAGAGCGTATTAGGAAGGCAGCTGAGGATAGACAGGAGAAGCAGAAAGGTAAGATCCGTAAAATCGAATTAGCAGTAGGAGACAAGGTTCTAATTAAAACTCATCGATTATCAAAGAAGCACAGATTCCTAACTAGCAAATTCTTTACTGTGTATAGTGGGCCATTCAGAGTGATGCGGATTGTCCATGAAAATGCTGTACTGATTGAGACGATCAAGGGAAAACAATCGCGTGGGCTTCATCACATTTCTAACATCAAATTATGGAAAAGTTAAGGATAGATCGAAAGTAGGCAAGTTATGGTAGATAGTGTACTTATTTGTGGCGTGTAACGTTGTGCAGTGTCAAATCGAACATAAGAATTTTCAGGCGGGATGTCAGGAAGTATGACGGAATAGACTGGTCGAATGAGTCATGAACAGGAGTCGACAGAGTGGTGTATGTGTGTATTTTTTGTCATATGAATAAGGATCAAGCAGAAACGACGTGATGAGCAATGAGTGGATAAAGATGGTAGATAGTGAGAGAAGCGACGTGATAAGTAGTTGTTGATAAAGGTGATATTTAAGGAGAGAAGCGACGTGAATCAATGTGATTAATAAAGAGACATTCGACATGATGAAACAGTGGTAAATGAAGGTGAGTAGAATTAACAATGTGGAGATGTCTTAGATGTATGTTACAGAGAGGCCTGTGTATGCTGCAATCGATATTGATGCCAATGGCGAAGGAAGACCAGGAAATGATGGAGTAATGGGCGGCCGGAGAGCCGAAATACGAATGAAGAGAGGAGGACAACTGCACAACGTGAAAGAACATAAAGGGAGTATGAGATCCAGATGGTGAACGTTGTGGAATACTGACGTACGATGTAATATAAGTGTAAATCTAATTCTTACCATTACATTTGCAATATGGCAAAAATAATATTTTTTTTTGTTGTTGTTGAAGCCTGGTACCAGTACAACTAATCAAAACGGTACCAAGAATGTGTACAGTTATTTTGAAGGATGAATAATTTGTGTATTTTTTGTTCTTAGATGAAATGTCGCAATTCTAAGTTGATATGTAGCAGGATGAATAATCGGTAAAGTGAATGCAGAGGTAAGCCGATGGAGAGAGGTGCCAGAGTGAAAGGACGAATTCGGAGACTGGAATGCTATCTCCAGAAAAACTTCATGTGTTATGTGGTTGGGTTTAAGGGAGCAAAGGTATGGTATGTTGTCATGATTGTGGTGGTGTTAAGGTTAGCTAACTTCTAGACCTATTCTGTTGGTGTATTAATGGATTGAATGAGAAGGTAAATGTGGTGTCAGTTGAGTGAGAGTCGTAGAGTAGTGTGATCAATGCGCACACTCCTGTAAAGGGGATGCTACCGATCCATAACTGAAACATTATTGTACTTTATCGTTTGATTTGGATGAACCACGATGGCAGGTCAGGATATGACGTCATGTGGATGGGACATACATGTCCTATAAATGTTGTAATATATAATAAAAGGTAAAATATGTAAAGAGATACTAATTTCTGTCTGTCACAAGCACAAAGGTGCATTGTATGTAGTAGATTTAGAGTCATCAGTTTCTAAAATGTTTATTGTGTTAGGATGTTAAAGTAGTTTACTATTTAACATTATGTGGTAGGTAATCGTGAGCTGTATAGATTGTTTCTAATTTTTTTGTTAGAATTTCAAGGGGTATTAATTTCAGTCTGTCACAAGCTCAAAGGTGCGTTGTATATTGTAGTTTTAGAATCAACAGTTTCTAATATGTTCACTGTGATAGGATGTTAGAGTAGTCTCCTATTTGATATTGTACTTATGAGCTGTACAGATTGTTTCTTATTCCTCTTTTTTTTCTGAACACCTTCATGTTTTGTATGAGGGACGACAGGTACAATCAGTAGCACAAGTGTGGGCTGTATATAGAAAAGGGTCAATGTTGATGTTGTATGTGTTGAAAATTAGGGTGTAGATTTTATGTTTTTTAGAACAAAGATACTTCTATTACCAATGTATCTAATAGATCATACAGGTAATCAATGAGCATTTAAATACTGTAAGAATATCCTTTTGTCTGTAATGTTGCGAGATGCACGGAAGGGTCTGACTGATTCGGTGTCGTAGCACTGAGGTTCCCACGCAGAACGGCGCCCGTACCTACATAAAAATGGAGGAGGGCAAGCTAACGTCGCCATGGGAGAGGCGACAGAGCCACGGCGCTCCCCACCCCACTGTCGGTCAGGGTACACTCCACGCGCCCGCTACAACAGGTCAACGGCCTGGTGCGACATGCACCTACTACTGGCCATTCATAAGTTGCGCCATCCTTACGACTGGAGACAGTATCCCACGGAGGCAACAGCGGGTGGTTTTTCTGCTCAACGGGCTCGCGCGGCAGCGGCGCGACGGCAGAATGAACGATGCGCAGCAGAGTCCGGCGGGCATTTTTTAACAGCAACTATTAACTAGTGTTGGGCTGTTGAGCCGTGAAACAAGATGACTGCTCGTATGTCTCAATAAGGTGGAAAGTGAAGGACTGGTGTTTCCATGTTGTGAGTGGTGGAAAAGATTTTGTCTTTAGCAGACAGGACGATTGTTTTCTTTTGTCTGGACCACTGAACGGTGGGATCCATAAACTTTTGGCAGTGACTTGTTAAGTGTGCTTTGTAAATTGCATGTGGGACGCTTGATATACTTAAAGAGGACAGTTGTCGTTTGGTGACTAATTATTGTATGAACACAAAAAACTAAAGTGGGGCATTGACATTTGCATTTGTAGTTGGAGACATTTCTTTAATTGGTGTGGGAATAAGTGCTGTTTCTGGAACTTAAGACTTAATTACACCATGAATTGAAAGGGCAGGACTGTGGATAATAGTAGTTGCAGGGCCATTTCTGGACGATCAGATTCATGTAGATGGTACTCTGAGAGTGACTATGACATTTGTGTTTAATGTGAGATACACTTTACTGCTCAGTGCGTTTTCAAAAAGCCGATTTGAGTGACTAAAAGACTTTCGTCCGGGTAACCATGGGAAAGCTTTGACACTGAGACAGTGTGGTGTCACCAGCAGACACCACACTTGCTAGGTGGTAGCCTTTAAATCGGCCGCGGTCCATTTGTATACGACGGACCCGCGTGTCGCCACTGTCAGTGATTGCAGACCGAGCGCCACCACACCGCAAGTTCTAGTGAGACGTCCTGGCATATGCCCCAGTTGTACAGCCGACGTTAATAGCAATGGTTCACTGACAATTACGCTCTCATTTGCCGAGACGATAGTTGGCATAGCCTTCAGCTATGTCATTTGCTACGACCTAGCAAGGCGCCATCACCAAGTATATTGAAATGGAGATTATATCTGTACAAGAGCGATGTACACCAATTGTGGATTAAAGTTAAGTATTCCAGCAGCTACGTACTTTTCTTTATAGCATTCATTACGTATCCTGTTTCAGACTTCACGCCAGTTTGCGTGAGCTTTAACAGCGTGCATTTCAGCTTCCTCTCATTGTGACTTGGCTGTCTTGATAAGTCACAACATTTTTGGCGACGAAGATTTAACGGTCGTATTTCTCTAATTTACTTGTGTCATGGCTTCGCCACAATCTCCAGATGTACTGTCCGAATTTTATCGCTTGCAGAATCAGCAGACGCAGGCCCTATTGGATGCCCTGGGACAGCTCGTCCAGGGTCAACGTGCAATGCAAAACGATGCGGCGGCCGCCGCTCCACCGCTACCGCATCCACAACACGCAGTTGCACCACCTTTTCGTCCGTATGATGAGGCACTGGAAACCTGGATGGAGTGGTCACGCCAATTTGGATTCCATCTCGCCGCCTACAGAATTCAAGGTAACGAGCGGCAGCCCTTTTTGTTGGCATGTGTAGGTGTGTCCACCTACCGTGTGATAGTGAAATTGTTTCCCTGACGCGACGTAGCAACTCTGTCCTACGAAGAAATTTTGTCTGCATTAGATGCATATTTCAAAGAATCAGTCAATGTCGTTGCAAAAAGGTATCCGTTCTTTCGTACAAAACGTACAGC
Source organism: Schistocerca americana (assembly GCF_021461395.2). Classification (NCBI taxonomy): domain Eukaryota; kingdom Metazoa; phylum Arthropoda; class Insecta; order Orthoptera; family Acrididae; genus Schistocerca; species Schistocerca americana. The sequence goes on from NC_060126.1 coordinate 52,824,070, forward strand.
CGGTCAAACTGATAGGGAGTGGGTTGCAACCTTGCAAGGCCTTACTAGGGATTGTGCTTTTGAGTGTGAATGTGGCCTCCCTTATTCAGATACTATGGTGCGTGATGCAATTGCACAGAACGTTTCTGATGTTCGTATAATGGAACAGATTTTGAAACTAGTCAATCCCTCCCTTCAACAAGTGATGGACATATTGGATAGGCAAGACACACTTGACGTTGCTCAGGAATCATTTGAAACTTCGCCAGCCGTGTGTCACGATAACCGGCCCGCCGGGCGAGCTGCACGGAACTGTAAACAGCCCTCGCGCTCGTCCGCGCAGCTGCCGCCAAGCTCTCCGCTAAGTGCGCTGCGCCAGCACGCAACAGCAGTGCTAAAATCATGCCCGCAGTGTGCTACTAGACATTCACGTGAGAATTGCCCGTCACGCCAAGCTATTTGCTTTTTCTGTAATAAACAGAGTGTTTGCCAGAAAAAGCTCAGAACGGACACTCACAACCATTCCAGGCCCTTTGCTTCGCGCCGGAATCGAACCAAGAATACTCAGGCTCGTGAACCTTCGGCCATGGACATTCATGCAGTTCATTCCACTTCGCCCAGTGCCACTCTCTCTAACAGTGACTGTGTTCGTCCCACAAATAGTGTGCGTCGTCATCGCCGGAAATCCCGTCAAGTTGCAAGTGCTTCTGTACCAGTGTCAGTTCACATTGCACGAGACAGTCGCTCTTGTCGTCAGCAGGACAATAAACTTTTTGTAGATTTGGACATTCATGGCATCGTGATACCATTCCAGCTCGATACCGGAGCTGCAGTTTCATTGATCAATAAAGACACGTACAAACAACTGGGCACACCTCTGTTGTGTGCCGCAAATGTTAAGTTAAATAGTTATTCTGGTCAGCATATCCCTGTGTTAGGACAGTGCAGCCTTCTTGCAACATACAAGGGACAAACAAAACTTGTGTCTTTTTATGTCCTTCGTTCTTCTTCTGCAGTGAACTTGTTTGGTTTAGATTTATTTCAGTTGTTTAACTTGTCTATGGTAAATCAGGTCCTCTCAATGAACCAGACTGTACCTTCAGCCAGTGTTTCTCGTCTATGTGAAGAGTTTGCAGACATTTTTGCACTGGGCCTCGGTTGCGCTACGAACTATGGAGCACATTTGGACCTGAAAGTAAACGTGGAACCGAAATTTTTCCGAGCGCGCAATGTTCCCCACGCATTGCGTGATGAGGTCGCATGGACATTACACGATTTGGAATCACAAGGTGTGATTGAACGTGTGCAGGCTTCTCTCTGGGCATCACCCTTAGTAATTTTGCCAAAACCTTCCGGAAAATTGAGACTTTGTGTGGACTTCAAGGCTACGGTGAATCCACAACTAGTGATTGCAACTTTTCCTTTACCCCGCCCGGAAGATCTTTTTGACAAACTGTGCCCGGGTAAATATTTTTCGAAGTTGGACCTAGCAGATGCGTACTTGCAAATACCAGTGGGCGACGAATCCCAGCGCGTCTTGGTGGTTAACACGCATCTTGGTTTGTACCGATTCAAAAGACTGCCATTCGAGTGTGCATCCGCCCCTGCATTGTTTCAGCAATATCTGCAGACTGTTTGTGCCTCGATCCCTACTGTAGCAAACTATCTGGACGATATTGTGAACTCCGGAAAGACGGAAGAAGAACATTTAGCCAATCTCAGAACATTATTTCAGGTCTTGCGACAAAATGGTCTTCGCTTGCGGAAGGACAAATGTGTGTTTTTTGCCCGTGACTTACCATATTTGGGACATGTAATCAATGCACAAGGCATACATCCGAGTCCGGAGCACCTCCGTGCCATACAGGACTTGCCTTCGCCGCAGAATTTGAAGCAGCTACAGAGTGTGCTGGGTAAAATAAATTATTCTCATGAATATGTCCCCCATGCCTCTTCCATTTCAGCTCCGCTTCATCGCTTACGCCGTAAAGGTGTTCCGTTCGTCTGGACGACGGAATGCGAACGCGCCTTTCGCCTGTTGAAATCGGCGTTGCTTTCAAATACTTGCCTTACGCCATTCGATCCCCAGAAACCCCTTTTGTTGATGGTAGATGCATCGGATTTCGGGATCGGTGCTGTGCTTGCGCACAAAGATGGTTCGCACGATCGCCCTATGCCTTTGCGTCCAAATTGCTCTCGTCTGCGCAACGAAATTATTCACAGATTGAGAAAGAAGCTTTGGCTCTCGTATTTAGTGTTACTAAGTTTCATGATTTCTTGTATGGTCGTCACTTTACCGTCATCACAGACCACAAACCCTTGACGTCGCTTTTTCATCCGAACAAGCCTGTACCTCCACGTACAGCGCAGAAATTCATTCGCTGGTCTATTTTCCTCTCGCAGTACCGCTACGATATCTTGTATCGGTCCACTGCTAAGCACGGAAACGCCGATGCGTTGTCCCGTTTGCCTGTTGCTGAGGATAGAGCATTCGATTCTTCCGAACTTGCTTGCCTGTTCATTGATGCGGAAACCGATGACGTGGTCGAATCGTTTCCGATTGATTTTCGTCGTGTAGCTACAGCCACTGCTGCTGACCCTGTCCTTGCTACCGTTTTGCGTTTTGTTACTACTCAATGGCCCTTGTCAAAGTCACGGATCGAGGATCCGTTGGTTCGCCGATTTTTTGCTCACAAGGAGAGACTTTTTGTACGACGTGGTGTTTTTTTGTTGCGTTCTGATAATGATCAGTCCAGGGTCGTGGTCCCACGTTTGTTACAGTCCTCTGTCTTACGGCTTCTCCACCAAGGACATTGGGGTATAGTGCGAACGAAACAACTTGCTCGTCAGCACTGTACTTGGTTCGGAATCGATGCTGCGATTACGAATATGTGCTCTTCTTGCATGGCATGTGCCGAACAACAATCCGCACCGCCGTGGAAATTCTTTGCATGGCCGGTCGCCTCATCCCCAGGTGTTACCGACGCTGCCTTCCATTTTGCCCCATGGCGACGCGCCGCCGCTGCCACCGCCGCCGCCGCCGCCGCCTGTTCTCCCGCCGGCGAAGCCCGCAGTGGACGCGTCGCTGCGACCGCCGGGTGCCTCCCTGGGTCACGCGCCGCCGATCGCTTCCCGTGACCAGCTGTCCTCCGACATGGAACTCTTGCCCGCTCCGGACCAGATGTCGTCTTCGCCCGTCGGGTGCCCCGACGCAATGGAGGTCGACCCTTCGGCCCCTCCTGTCTCTTTACGGGCGCATACTCCGCATGTTGGCGTGCACCCTGGGCTAGGTTTTCAGGCGTTTCCTAGCTCCCCTCGGACCGAATGGCCGGGAGCGGGTGGCACAGCCTCGCCTGTTGTTAGGCTCCCCACCTCGTCGCATACGTCAACATGGGGTCCTCCCCAGGGCGGGCGGAAGCCTTACAAAACAACCGTACGCCGATTTGCGGGGGAGGAATGTGGTGTCACCGTCAGACACCACACTTGCTAGGTGGTAGCCTTTAAATCGGCCGCGGTCCATTAGTATACGACGGACCCGCGTGTCGCCACTGTCAGTGATTGCAGACCGAGCGCCACCACACGGCAGGTCTAGTGAGAAGTCCTGGCATACGCCCCAGTTGTACAGCCGACGTTAATAGCAATGGTTCACTGACAATTACGCTCTCATTTCCCGAGACGACAGTTAGCATAGTCTTCAGCTACGTCATTTGCTACGACCTAGCAAGGCGCCATCACCAAGTACACTCCTAGAAATTGAAATAAGAACACCGTGAATTCATTGTCCCAGGAAGGGGAAACTTTATTGACACATTCCTGGGGTCAGATGCATCACATGATCACACTGACAGAACCACAGGCACATAGACACAGGCAACAGAGCATGCACAATGTCGGCACTAGTACAGTGTATATCCACCTTTCGCAGCAATGCAGGCTGCTATTCTCCCATGGAGACGATCGTAGAGATGGTGGATGTAGTCCTGTGGAACGGCTTGCCATGCCATTTCCACCTGGCGCCTCAGTTGGACCAGCGTTCGTGCTGGACGTGCAGACCGCGTGAGACGACGCTTCATCCAGTCCCAAACATGCTCAATGGGGGACAGATCCGGAGATCTTGCTGGCCAGGGTAGTTGACTTACACCTTCTAGAGCACGTTGGGTGGCACGGGATACATGCGGACGTGCATTGTCCTGTTGGAACAGCAAGTTCCCTTGCCGGTCTAGGAATGGTAGAACGATGGGTTCGATGACGGTTTGGATGTACCGTGCACTATTCAGCGTCCCCTCGACGATCGCCAGTGGTGTACGGCCAGTGTAGGAGATCGCTCCCCACACCATGATGCCGGGTGTTGGCCCTGTGTGCCTCGGTCGTATGCAGTCCTGATTGTGGCGCTCACCTGCACTGCGCCAAACACGCATACGACCATCATTGGCACCAAGGCAGAAGCGACTCTCATCGCTGAAGACGACACGTCTCCATTCGTCCCTCCATTCACGCCTGTCGCGACACCACTGGAGGCGGGCTGCGCGACGTTGGGGCGTGAGCGGAAGACGGCCTAACGGTGTGCGGGACCGTAGCCCAGCTTCATGGAGACGGTTGCGAATGGTCCTCGCCGATACCCCAGGAGCAACAGTGTCCCTAATTTTCTGGGAAGTGGCGGTGCGGTCCCCTACGGCACTGCGTAGGATCCTACGGTCTTGGCGTGCATCCGTGCGTCGCTGCGGTCCGGTCCCAGGTCGACGGGCACGTGCACCTTCCGCCGACCACTGGCAACAACATCGATGTACTGTGGAGACCTCACTCCCCACGTGTTGAGCAATTCGGCGGTACGTCCACCCGGCCTCCCGCATGCCCACTATACGCCCTCGCTCAAAGTCCGTCAACTAAACATACGGTTCACGTCCACGCTGTCGCGGCATGCTACCAGTGTTAAAGACTGCGATGAAGCTCCGTATGCCACGGCAAACTGGCTGACACTGAAGGCGGCGGTGCACAAATGCTGCGCAGCTAGCGCCATTCGACGGAGAACACCGCGGTTCCTGGTGTGTCCGCTGTGCCGTGCGTGTGATCATTGCTCGTACAGCCCTCTCGCAGTGTCCGGAGCAAGTATGGTGGGTCTGCCACACCGGTGTCAATGTGTTCTTTTTTCCATTTCCAGGAGTGTATATTGAAATGGAGATTATATCTGTACAAGAGCGATGTACACCAATTGTGGATTAAAGTTAAGTATTCCAGCAGCTACGTACTTTTCTTTATAGCATTCATTACGTATCCTGTTTCAGACTTCACGCCAGTTTGCGCGAGCTTTAACAGCGTACATTTCGGCTTCCTCTCATTGTGACTTGGCTGTCTTGATAAGTCACAACAGGCAGTGTTTCTGGGAAAACTATCAGCAACTTTTTGACCCCAAGAAAATCACAGAATGAAATGATTGTGTGTGACTCGCAAGACAGGGAATAATTTATTTGTACTTGTAACTGTGTACATTTTTTATATGTTTTATTCCTGAAGGGACAGCAAGTGTAATTGTATTTCATTAACGTATGTGTTTAGAATAGTTATTGTGTTTTTTTTTTGTTTGTTCTGGGTTATCAAGTTCATGTAGCATGTTTATTAGAATATTTGGTACAAGGATGCTTTAAATATTAGCCAGTGGCGTAATACTAATGTAGCGGCTCTTGTTGCATTGGTCAGTAAGGTTGTCACAAGGGACAAGAGTTTGCATTGCATGACAAATATCGGAGTTAACTGATGTATTTTGATGTAGTAGACAGTAATAATCTTGTTTGTGTGTTGACTGAAGCCACTTATTTTCATTATCACAGTGGTGATATTTTGGCTCTGAGCACTATGGGACTCAACATCTTAGGTCATAAGTCCCCTAGAACTTAGAACTACTTAAATCTAACTAACCTAAGGACATCACACACACCCATGCCCGAGGCAGGATTCGAACCTGCGACCGCAGCAGCCCCGCGGTTCCGGACTGCAGCGCCAGAACCGCTAGACCACCGCGGCCGGCCAGTGGTGATATTTCACATTGAAGTGTAACGGAGGCTAGTCGAAATGCAAGTTCTTGTCGTCTATAAATGTAACAGAGAAATGAGCAGTAGAGTAAAATACGAGAGCTACTGGTGGATTCAAACACTTATTGCTAACAATTTACTGCGGGTATTGATCAAAGTTGATGGACTGACTAGCTCAGCAGAAGGTATTTGTACTGGTGGACAAGGATAAGGTTGAACTCACAGTCGGGTAGTGGTGGTAATTGCGTAAGTGATGATAGTTAATGAGGTTCAAATGGCTCTGTGTACTATGGGACTTAACTGCTAAGGTCATCAGTCCCCTAGAACTTAGAACTAATTAAACCTAACTAACCTAAGGACATCACACACATCGATGCCCGAGGCAGGATTCGAACCTGCGACCGTAGCGGCCGCGCTTCCAGACTGTAGCGCCTAGAACCGCTCGGCCACACTGGCCGGCAGTTAATGAGGTATGACATGATATCTTAGACAGACTATATTACGTAACCAGTATGTAACTTGTGGTATATTTCATTGTTCTTTTCTCAGTTTAATTTCTCCGTAGGTTTGACGTACATTTTAGAGTAATGATATGGAGCCTGACATTCTACATATAACTAGTATACCAATTTTTTTTCTTCTGTTGATTTTGTTTTGTATTTAGACATTGCCGTGTAATGATTATTACACCGCAATTTATGAAGGTCAGATTACTTGCTCTGTGTTTGGACGGTGAGCTATTTAAAATTTTATGAGTACAATTAGTATTTTTCTTTTATTTGTTATAGAATTAGTGAAGTTTGGATAACTCCTAAAAATAACGGAGATCCCGGTAACTAAGCAAATTTTTATCTCACCATTATTTTTTATTTGTATGATGGAATGTTTTATTTGTCATTTGGATTGTTGTAAATTTGTATGTGTATGTCACTCCGGATTGTGGACAGTACAATAATGCAACAACTGTGACAATAATTTGGTAAAGTAACAATCTTTTAACTGAAAACAATATAAATGCTGTACAAAGTGCTACGTTGATAAAGACAAAAAGATGACAGTGCAGAAAATATTAGCATTCAATAAAAATATGAAATCCCAGTTTTATTTTAGATGAACGAACTCGTTTGCGTTTATCCCTATGTTGAATTAAGTTTCGGTAACTGTACATCGGTGCATACAGAAAAAACTAGCTTATTACAATCAAATGTTAATCTTTCTTTGTAAACAATAGCAGTTATTATACGTATAAGTTCTGGATGTGAGATGGAGTTAACATTTGTGTATTAAATAATAGCCGGCCGGAGTGGCCGAGCGGTTAAAGGCGCTTCAGTCTGGAACCGCGCGACCGCTACGGTCGCAGGTTCGAATCCTGCCTTGGGCATGGATGTGTGTGATGTCCTTAGGTTAGTTAGGTTTAAGTAGTTCTAAGTTCTAGGGGACTTATGACCACAGCAGTTGAGTCCCATAGTGCTCAGAGACATTTGACCCAATTTTTTTATTAAATAATCCATTGTCCGTGACACCTACAGTTGTTAGAGTGAGAAGTGAAAGACTGCTTCCAGGATAGATAGAAACTTAAACAGAACATTCTGTGAATAGGCATTCCTTTGTTACCACATTCTTCGAAGCTTTGACGGAGAATTCACCTGAAGCTCAACGATAAATTTCAGAAATAATTATCTGGTTTTTATTTTTTCACATCTCCAAATGATTTGAAAATATCACAACTTGCTCTTATTCAATTAACACGAACGTCAGAAGAACAGACGCTTGTGTAAATAAAGTAAGAGTCTTAAAAGTAGTAAAAGCACTTATATTTTGCCACGTCGTTGCAATGTGGCTGCATCCTACCAGTCTATATGAGTACCTTTCTTCACCCTGCTGATGAAGCTATAAATGTACATAGAAATCAATTATGTTTTTTAAAAATAATTTCTCATCAGCTTACAGTGATACTGGTATTGGCGGAATTTTGAGAGATCTAACAAGGGCTTCGTGAACTGTAGTTTCTCTTTCGCCATCCACACATGCGCAAATTTATATTGAATATAACACTTTGTTTAATACTTGGTTTCACCCCTCCCAAAACTTGGACTATGTAATTATAACGATTTCCATTGGTCTTCCAATAATTACGCGATTCATTAATTTTGAAACAAATATATCTGAAAATTAGATGTTGGGGATGATTTTTGCGCGATATTTAAATAAATTTAGCTTCTGAACCAGGATCGTTAGATGAGTTACATCACACTGTGTATTGTAATCAATTTCATTGTCTGTTGGAAACACCATTTGAGAATCTTGCATTGAAATACACACTATGTGATCAAAAGTATCCGGACACCTTGCTGAAAATGGCTTACAAATTCGTGGCGCCCTCCATCAGTAATGCTGGAATTCGATATAGTGTTGGCACACCTATGAGTGTGCCTTGATGACAGCTTCCACTGCCGCAGGCAATCGTTCAATGAGGTGCTGGAAGGTTTCTGGGGAACGGCTGCCCATTCTTCACGGAGTGCTGCTCTGAAGAGAGGTATCGATGTCGGTCGGTGAGGCCTGGCACGAAGTCGGCGTTCCAAAACATCTCAAAGGATACAGGTCAGGACTCTGTGTAGGCCAGTCCATTACAGGGATGTTATTGTCGTGTAACCACTCCGCCACAGGCTGTGCATTATCAACAGGTGCTCGATGGTATTGAAAGATGCAATCGCCATCCCCGAATTGCTCTTCAACAGTGGGAAGAAAGAAGGTGTTTAAAACATCAATCTAGGCCTTTGCTCTGATATTGCCACCCGAGACAACACAGAGTGCAAGCCCCCTCCATGAAAAACACGATCACACCGTAACACCACCGCCTTCGAATTTTACTGTTGGCGCTACACACGCTGGGAGATGATGTTCACCGGGCATTCGCCATACCCACACCCTACCATCGGATCGGCACGTTGCGTACCGTGTTTTGTCACTCCACACAACGTTTTTCCACTGTTCACTCGTCCAATGCTTACGCTCCTTACATCAAGCGAAGCGTCGTGTGGCATTTACCGTCATGATGTGTGGCTTATGAGCAGCCGCTCGGCCATGAAATCCAAGTTTTCGTACCTCCCGCCTAATGTCATAGTACTTGCAAAGGATTCTGATGCAGTTTGGAATTCCTGTGTGATTGTCTGCATAGATGTCTGCCTATTACACATTACGACCCTCTTCAATTGTCGGCGGTCTCTGTCAGTCAACAGACGAGGTTGGCCTGTACGCTTTTGTGCTTTACGTGTCCCTTCACGTTTCCATTTCACTATCACATCAGAAATAGTGGACCTAGGGACGTTTAGGAGTATGGAAATCTCGCGTACAGACATATGACACAAGTGACACCCAATCGCCTAACCACGTTCGAAGTCCGCGAGTTCCGCGGAGCACTCCATTCTGCCCTCTCACGATGTCTAATGACTACTCAGGTCTCTGATATAGAGTACCTGGCACTAGGTGGCAGCAAAATGTACTTAATAGGAAAAACGAATGTTTTTCGGGGTGTCCGGATACTTTTGCTCTCACAGTGTATTCTCCGTTTTTTTTAACATTGCACCAGCAACTTTAGGGGGTAATCGTAAATATTTCGTGGAACTTTGTGCTATGAACATAAGGAAAATATGAGTAATAGTCATGTAATCTATTAACTTATTGCACGTCTAAGTGCAAGGCATTTCCTACGTCAAATTCAAGCGGAATGCATGAAACATCTGTACAGTTCTCTGACAGAGAAAGATTGTCACATGCAAACGTTTGTTAGTTATTAATGTACCTCATGTCAGTTACTGGGCTGAACGTTTCTAACACTCGCGTGTTATTTGCCTTGGCGTCAGCCAAAAGATTCATCTCACCATAAACATTTCCATATGTAATGCCCCGCAGTAGTCGAGGATCAGTGTAATTGAGACAGTGCATTTTGCCAGTCATACATTCTGGAATTGTTTGAAGTCATTCTCATGGAGACTCACATCTTCGTTCCAGTATTACCTCGCATATGCATACAAAAATGGAATGTTGAAAATGATGAAATTGGTCCTCGGATAGGCAGTTGTCTGTAGTGAACCGGAGCACACTTGAACTTAATACTTAGAAAGTGAAAAAGCAGCGGAAATATATCGTTGTTAGGAGGCAAACCCGTGACACCTTCGGCAAAAAAATATGTAGGAGGGCTGCTATCTCAGACTGGACGAGTTGGGAAGAAAGAAGACACTTCGAATATTTCTCGCCAAGAACAAGTAAACTCAGTTTTTACAACGTGCAAAATTAGCAAATTTTGGAAGAAGCGCTACTGCAAGGACTGTCAAGAGCAAACAGAAAAACATGTGGTCTTCATATTAGCACAAAGTGCCATTCTCAGAGGACGAGTGTTGGTGAGCAGACGCACGAATCACGTATCGCCATTCCAGGCGAGGTGCTTCTGGTGGTGGTTTGTCGTTGGCTTCCTCCGACCTGTTGTAAAGTGTCAGGCGCCTACCTGCGTCGTGGGGATCATTGCGGCGGGTGCCTGAACAGTGTAGTATTGTGCATGTGTTGGAGTGGATGAAGCGAAGGGAGAGGTTGCCTGTACCTCTCGAATAGCAGCAAGAGGGACGTCCCCACCCAACGAATGAATCACCGTCAATAGCGTCGCATGCCCTCGCTTTGCGAGACATTGTGCGGAGATCTGGAATCTAATCCAGAATATTGACTCATACATTGGTGACGAGAAAATTTACACCCCCGCCTCTCCTTCCCTTGCCGGCAAAATACTGGGAGTTAAAATATTCCACCCCCCCCCCCCCCCCCAAGATTCGAACCGGCCTAACTCCGTGTCAAGTGCCGCTGCACCAGCGTGCGTCAGCGACCTCCGTTAGGAAGGCTGGTACATCTGGGTTAGGATAAACAGACAGCAAGAAGTGTCGCCGAGCCGTGCAGGCTTGTGGCTGTGCAAAAGGCGAAGGCCTCTATGGGGTAAGCAATTCTGCGACTGACCGCGTGTGTCTGACGAGTGCGTCATTTGAGATTCGCGACACACGAAGAAAAACTCGTTCTTTGGATTTTCTCCAAGGTGAAACAAGTGAACGACTATCACACAAAGCTCGTTTCACTTCCTGCTCGTCGTGGTTACCACATAGCTGGCGACGAATTAATCACAACAGCTACAGCCTCCTGGCTACACGTTCACCTCCCAACACTACTCTCTTTAAGTGGTTTGCGCAGTCGGAAGTCGCTGTCCTTTCAACGTTCCGGTTTTCATGCTTTTTGGCGGTCTCAGTAGCAGTCAGATTTTATCGTGTAAAGATATAGCTAGTTTCTTTGTGAGCTAAAATGTTGTATGAAAAGCAACAGGAAATTCCAATGAAAATACTCAGTTTGCTAACGCGAAACAACAGCTCCATTCGAACGTCTAAATTATTAGACAATTTTGTCACAAATTAATTAATTGATTGGACACCAAAGGCATCGCATTGAAATACAGTAAACAATAAAAAGAACAAGGTATCGATGAATGTTCTTATACAACAAAGAACAGATCTGCTTATTGAATTTCTCGGTCAGACATTGGACTTACTCATGTCTGTTACAGAATGAGAAGATCTAGAACCATAGTGCCATACTGATGAAGAATGGAAGAGCCAATTTTCATTGTCGACTGGAGGGTCCGAAGGGTTAGGTTCACTCGCCTACTCGAAGAGGGTTTCCTTGCTCCGCACACAGTGGCCCCCTTCACGTCGTCCATGAGAACTGTGTCTTACATTTATCTATTGAGAGTAGGCGACTGTAGCGGATGTGTCTATAGCCTAGTGCCGTGATTGTGTTGTATGATGACGATGAGAGAAGGGAGAGGGTGAAATCCTGTACCGGCACACAACCTAGTCTTCCGCACCAGGATTCGAAGCGGCTGCCCTTGCCTGCATAGGTGTCCGTTAACGAGCTGGGTAGCGAAGGCGGCTTACCACAGTAGCGAAGTTTCAGTATCCGGTTAGCAGCGATTTTCTACTTAGGACGATTGATCACTGTGGGCCTTGGATCAAGTGGTGAAACATCATAATCTTGGATCATTCTCTATTCTCTGTAGATCCTCTATCTCCCCGCCCCCCCCCCCCCCCCCTCACGCACACAGCGTTTCCGTTACACTACATTTCTTTAAAAAAAATAAAAAATAAAAATAAAAAAAATAAAAAAAATAGTTCAACCTCATGTCAAACATGTCCAGTCGTTTTCCAGCTAGCTGTCATTTCAGGTTTTTGAGAACTAGGAGAACCACAAAGCATAATTTCGCTCGTCTGCAAAGTTCAGCTTAGTGCAGGAGCTAGCTAATTCTTGTTTCACTGAATGACCGAAATTTTGCTAAACAAATCCCCACCTGCCCCACTGGTTCCACCTCCGTTGGGTTTACGTTTAGCTGCGGAAGTCGTGATTTCCACTTGTGAAAAGCCACTGTATTGTGGCGCAACGCTCTTAATCACATACTAATGTTGTCTCTCGCAAGTGTGCTTCTACGCAATGTTAATGGTCAGCAGCAGAAATAACTCTGTTTTTTTATATCAGCCTCTGACGCCCGCTACAAGTGTCCAATTAAACAGCTTGTCCTACACATGGCAAGCTGTAATGCAGTTATCATTTTAATGCTAATACACGATAAACAACAAACTACGCAACATTTTTTCCTTCAGTCTGTCATTTTATTATCCTGTAATACAAGCAGTTCTTTTGGTAAGTTACAGAGTGTATAAGAGAGATTAGTTCATCAAAAACATCCACCCTGTAACCATTGGCGGTTTGTCAAAATTTTACCAATGTACTGCAGTATTACAGAAATAAACAGATTGAGAGTCACTATGTCATGACGATAGTCGTGAGTTAGTATTGCTGCAACATTAGCTTTACCTAACGCACTACAATGGAATGAATTCTTTACATCTTTATGATTTCAGCTATTTTTTTTATTAATACATTAATATGTCCTAGAAATTTCACTTCACCTGTACGTCACACATTACTGTTGCTGATAAACGAACGTGGAATGCCAAATGTGCTTTGCAAACATCACAATTCTTTTCTTACACATTCATATCAAATTTCCTTCTATATTCGCTTTTTTTTGCCACCAGCTAATTTTTTTGACTTACAAGGCTAGCTAAATTGAAAATATTAATTTTACTCATATAAATTAAATTTTTTAAACATATTTAAATTTTTTAAGTAATAATTTAACTCGATGACAAATAAAATGAAAACAAGTGAAAAACTATGTAGCAGAGGAGATCGAATCCGAGCCAACGAATTGCCAGCCAGTGTGCATGACCTCTTTAACAAGCACTTTCTCCTTCAATGATCAGCTCGAAAAGGGCCTCTTCACTACATCATCTGCAGAATTCACCATATTTCCTGCACAATACTTTAGACACACTTTCAGAAGAGAAATGCTGACCTGGTTCCCGTGATCAATTTAGCACCCATAGCACCAGAAGGAATGACGTCACATCAGAGCATGAGCAGTGGAAATACAGACAGCTGCGTCCCTTCCGTGAGTTGACCCTAGCAGAGCTGACTACCATTTCAGCACTCATCACTGGTTTCTAGTTATCGCGGAAAGGCTGCAGCAAAACATATTTTCATACGCTTTCTTTACATATCAGCACACATTCAAAGGGAAACTGAGTACTTTCAAGTGCAACTTCTGTTTTGCATTCGAAGAGAAATGGAATAATGTAAGTGAAATATTTACAGTGCGCTGTAGCAGATTAGCACATGATCATTGGCCGCCACCGCCTGTAGCACACAGTACCTTTTCCGTCACGATGAAAGTGCCAACTGTTAATGGAGCATAGATTCTATAAGAATTGGAGGATCATGGAGATATTTGATTCGACGACTGATGGCCACAGCTGATGCAGATCGATGCGACTAACATCCAAGATGTGTACGAGGTCTCCGCAACATGCTCCATGTGTCGAACAGAATTGCGAAAAAGATTTAGACCCAGGTATGTGTCACGAGTCTTGACCGCGTCAGCACAACCTGAGGGCCTGTTTGGGCCCTTAGCACAGACCAGGCGGTGTTGCTTTTCATGTTGTTCAGTGAGGTATCCGAGTCACTCCGATAGGTGGACGCAAGATATTCAAATCACTTGTTGGTACACTTCATATTCACTTTCGTTGAAATAAGTTTCGTTTCACTCACGAACCTAGACGCCAGTCGCTCAACAGAATGGTACACTGGCCACGTTTGCACAGAAATGAAACTTAAAATCTCTTCGTTAAGATAAATATGACGGTCGAATGTCATATTCAGCGACTATAAATTTTAAGTGTGTGTGTGTGTGTGTGTGTGTGTGTGTGTGTGTGTGTGTGTGTGTTTGGAGCTTATGAGCGCCCAACAACGAGTTTAACAGCACAAATCAAACAAATGTGGATAAAAACTTGTTGCACACAGTGAGAAGGAAATTTCTTCACTCATTCACGCACTCCCACCCCACGCACGTTGATTCACAACGGAGAAAGTTGAACCATGCAATACCTAGGATTAGAACAGAATTAAAATCATTGAGGAGCTAAAAGAAAGGGAAATGTAAGTGGCTGATCATTTACAGAAAACATGGGTGAGCCAATCAGCCTGTCAGCACATTACAAATATCTCCCAAAAATTTTTGGAAACAGGTAGGAAACTCCAGAAAACCTGAAGAGCCGCACCACATTCGTTTGTACGTCACTTAAAATATAGGGCATATCTACCACTACCCCCTCGTCCGAAAATAAAAACAGTCTAGTAAAATGTGGCGCACAGTGAATGGCACATAGTGATCTGTAGGCCGGAAGCACTACACACAGCAGCGTCCTCTTCCAGGAGCAGGAAGTCCATGCGTCAGAGGATTATGGCCTATGCGAAAGCGAGTAAGGACGGCCTCATCCCGCCTTCGTGGCTGGAAGCACGCGCAGTGGGCTTTCTGAAACGCAGCTTGTTATTGGTCACTTCTAACCACTCGTCTTCCATCGACGCATGACTCTGTACCTCAGCAGCGAGGTATAACATACAGGGGGACGGCACACTGAAATAACTGAGGATTACGACAAGCTTCTTTGACTGCTAGATACGCCCTTTCGTTCCCCGCAATGTATAGTGTGGACCACTTTATCTGCTGGGTGCAAACGTTTCAAAGAGTAAAGGGCACTCAGAGATCGGAAATGACGAATTTAGCGCTGGTAATACATCAAATATGTTCCAGTGCCCGCAAGGTCAGTGTCAAAGAGAGAAAAATTTCGCGTCAGTTCGATAATTCCGCGTCACAGACAGTAAAGTTTCGAGGCAGTCCGACCTTGAGGACACGATGCGGGAAAACAACAGAGCAACCAACTGAGTCCCCCTTTGTCGACCATCCGTAAGGAGGTGTGGAGTTGTAGTATTTACATATAAAATGTCATAAAATAATGTTTTAAAAACATATGCAGGAGTGCAGTCTCTTCTCTACCCCACCAAATCTGAAATTATTCTGGGTTTCTGCAGTAAACATGGTGACAGGTGGTTAAAGCCCTGGAGTTAGGGTTGTATTGCTTCACACCAAGACACTCCAGCACATGAGGCATGCAGGTACAAAATTGCTTTGTTGGTCGTGGAATATTGGCCAAACGCATTCTAGTGGTGGACGAGCAACAGTATGATAAGCAGGTCACTGCGGAGTTGCGGCGAACTTGCTTGATTCTGCATGCGGAGTTGCCGTCGGACTATCAGTGACGCTTCACCAGCCTCAGCACGGACACTTCGTGTGTGCTGACGCTATAAGCACTTGCGGCCAACCGAATCCCCTTATAATCGACAGCGTGAATGATCTTCACATAGAAAGCCTGTGCATCCACAGTGTAGCAGCGAACGCACGAATGCCCTATAAAACTGGAGCAGGCGCGTCTTGTCCGCTCCCCAAGACCTGTGGCTAAAGCACTTTATGATGTTCAGTGCCTTCAGGGTTCTGGCTTTCAGGTCTCTCAGGCCTGGCAACCCCGACAAATTGGCGTAAAAAATGAGGCAAAGAAATTCTTTAAAATGTAGGATCGTATCACTTATATGCAAATTAAAGACACGACGAAAGCAATGAAATGAACACACACTCCCTGATCTGCAGAAAATTGATCACTGCAGCCAAGTCCTCTAGCCCTGCACTATAAGTTGTAACTGGCTGTTGCAGCAATGGAGGAGTAGCAGAAAACAACAAAATCGTCCACAAGTAAATAGCACTGCATAGGATTCCGAACAGTAGACGTAATACGATTTTTGGCTAGGGCAAAGACGCCAACACTTAAAACGCAGCCCTGAGTGGCATCATTATCCTGCTCAAAACTGTCTCACAGTGTGTCACCAACTCAGGTCCTACAAAACCGCTCAGACAGGGAAAACTGTTTAATGATGGGGAGGTGCCCACGAAAGCCCCATTGAAGCAGGTGGCAAGAATACTGTCTCTCCAAGTACTAGGTCTACAACTTTGCTACCGCCGTTTCTTCTCGAAGTTCGGGGATTTATTGTGAAAAACTTCCCGGCCGGAGTGGCCGTGCGGTTGTAGGCGCTACGGTCTGGAGCCGAGCGACCGCTCCGGTCGCAGGTTCGAATCCTACCTCGGGCATGGATGTGTGTGATGTCCTTAGGTTAGTTAGGTTTAATTAGTTCTAGGCGACTGATGACCTCAGAAGTTAAGTCGCATAGTGCTCAGAGCCATTTGAACCATTTTTTTGTGTGAGAAACTTACAAAAAAATATGATTCATAGTATTACCCATCGCTGCCCACTACATTCTCCCATCTTTTGGACAGCAGACGCATCTCGTGGGGTAAGAACTGGGCGTCTTTTGTGGGGATCCATGAATCGATTCAATTTTGCACTTGCTCATACGATCGGAAGTGCTGGTCAGCCAGACTGTATGCCACTGAACGAAAAAGGTGGTAGTCAGAGAGAGCAACGTATGGAGAATACCATGGGAGGGATAGGACATCTCATTTCAACGTTTCCATGCATATTTTGACGGTTTTTGCGACATGGGGTCGAGCACTAACCTGCTGCATAATTATCTTTACGTGTCTATCACTGTACTGTGGCCATTTGTGTTCCAGTACTGGGCTCGAACGCATCAATTGCTTTCGATAATGATGTCCTGTGACTGTCTTCGTCTGTTTCAGTAGCTATGAAAACGTTCTTTCTTCCACCGCCATGCCGCTCTTCGACATCAAAATCACCGTTCTTAAGGCGTTGAAAACGTTCTCCGCACGTTCTTCCACTAATAGTTCCCTCACCATTGGTCTTACCCAGCATCTTAAGAGCCACAGCCGCAGATTTCTTCATGTGAAAGCAGAAAATTAAAACTTCCCGCAAATGGTGGAAAATGGGTACGTAAGTTGACGTACTTAATCGAGAATAACTTTATGATGCAGTCACAAATCGACTAATATTTTTATGGCATTATCTTTACAGATTTCCAAGCTTATTGTATTACGCCTATGACAAACCACCCGAACCCCACTTGCCGCTACTGCCGTCTATTGCAAAACGGCGGAAGCAATGTTGTGCACCAAATAGTATCGTATGCCTTACTGATATCATAAAATGGTTCAAATGGCTCTGAGTGCTATGGGACTTAACTGCTGTGGTCATCAGTCCCCTAGAACTGAGAACTACTTAAACCTAACTAACCTAAGGACATCACACACATCCATGCCCGAGGCAGGATTTGAACCTGCGACCGTAGCAGTCGCGCGGTTCCAGACTGAGCGCCTAGAACTGATATCATAGAATGTACCATGACAGTGATGTTTATGCAGGAAAGCCTGCTGAATAGCTGCCTCTGGCAGGGTCAGGTTGTCGACAGTGGACCAAACTACGAAATCCACAGTGAGAGTGGCTAAGGCGTTACCTGGTCTCTGCCAACCAGACCATTCGATAGTTAACCATTCGCTCCAAAGTCTTTCCTACACACCTCGCTAAGGCAATACTTCGGCAGCTACTGGGTCATATGCGGTCTTATCCTGGTTTGTCGAGAGGTATCAGAATTGCCTCTTTCGACGAGTTGGGGAAGTGACCTGTCTGCCATATCAAACTAAACATTCGAGGAGGATTTACCTTTGAAACTGCTGACAAATGTCGCAACATACAGAATCGGATTTGGTTGTGGCCAGGTGCAGTATCATGAGTCTCAGCCTGTGGCGATACCAGCTCCTACATGGAAAAAGGACTTGTAGGATTCAGAATTGTGAAGTTCAGCTTGTCCCTCTTCGCAATCACACGGGATCCTGGCTGGCATTGCCTGAAATTTTTCCAAAATGCTCTGCCAGAATCTTGCAATGTCTCTGAGTTTTGTTTGGAGACAATCCTGTTTTAGCACTTCTGATGTTGGCAAACTACTGTGTTCACCAGAAGTCCTCCTGATGGATTCCCATACCTTTGTAGAACAAGTGTAACAGTTGATGGAACCCAGGAACACTTGCCAAGATATTTTCTTACTCTTCTTGGTTATTTGTCAAGCTTTAGCTCTTGCAGCTTGAATTGTTGTAAGTTTCTCTGCTGTTGGCCGGCACTTGAACCGACGAAGAGCTACACGCCTGACTCGAATTGCTGAGTGGCTTTCACCGGCCACCAAGGTACCTTAGACATGAGGACTGAGGGATGGATAAGTCAGTGGCATGATTTATCATTTGTGTAATGTGGCCCAC
Source organism: Schistocerca americana (assembly GCF_021461395.2). Taxonomy (NCBI): domain Eukaryota; kingdom Metazoa; phylum Arthropoda; class Insecta; order Orthoptera; family Acrididae; genus Schistocerca; species Schistocerca americana. Next base: position 52,842,775 of record NC_060126.1, read on the forward strand.
CCATTCCTGAACACTGTGACGGTGTTCACAGCCACCATGTTGAACAACATCTAGTTGGCCTTCTGACCATCCATTTTGGTGTCCTCTGTTCGAGCAATCCTCCATCTTGTAGGTGAATGAGGAGTGGGAAATGCTCACTGGAATGAAGGCCTTCAGTGACCTCCCAGAGTCTTCGAGATCTGGAGAGCAGAGATATCTATGGCTGAGAGTGACCCAGTAGCGGTACAGAAATGAGTGTAAGTACCTGTGTTGAGGATGCACACCTCGTGAAACGTCATGAGGCTCTTCAAAACCCGATTCTGATGGTAAATGGTGGTCGACCCCCACAAGACAGGATGGCCATTGAAATCTCCCAGTACAAGAAATGGTCGAGGAAATTCTTCTGTAAGATCTGTGAGAGCCTCAGAGTCCATTGCATCTCACAGAGGTAGATACAGAGTACGTGTTTTCGGAGCTTATGGGCGCTCAGTGCCCAAGGTTATCAGCGCTGTGCATCGGTTACAGGCTACTGGACTCCCAGGAGAGGTTCCATGCGGTGACCCTAGCCGTGCGAGTATCATAGATGTACACTAGTAGAATGACTCCAACAATGTCCTCTTTTTTGACGCTTATGCATTAGCCCAGCTCCCGCTTACAACGATACAACTTCTAAGTGCGGCATTAGTATCTTGAAGAGAAGTGGGCATGGAGTCTGGCTGTGTTCCATGCAAAGCACTTTCTGTATCGCATCGTCAATGTGAGAGTGCGAGGGTTACGGTAAATGGGCAGCGGTTCATGGGACTCAAGCTACTACATTCCGAGGAGAGGTTCAATGTGGTGGCCATAACCACGCCAGTATCATAGGTCTACAGTAGCAGAATGACTCTGACAGTGCCATCGAGGCTAATGCAGTAGCCCAGCACTCGCCTAATTTCGAGACAACTACGCATGGTGGCATTAGTCTCTTGGGGAGAAGTCTTCACGGAGCCTCGAGTATGCAATCACAAAGCAATTTCTGTGTTGCATCGTCCATGTTAGGATGTGAGGGATGCGGTAAATGGGCAGCGGTGCTTCGCAATCATGGAATATCAGCAGAGTTACCATGCAGTGACCATAGCTGCAAGAGTATCATAGACGTATAGTAGCAGAATGACACCAACAATGTCCTCGACGCTTATGCAATAGCCCAGCACCCGCCTAACGGCGGCATTAGTCTCCTGGAAAGCAGTCGGCATATGGACTGCAGTATGCAGTCGACAAGCAATATCTGTGTCGCATTGTCAATGTTAGTGTGCGAGGGTTACACTAAACGAGCAGTGGTGCCTCGAATACAAGCGACTGGACCACCAGAAGAGGTTTCATGCAATGCTGTAGCCACGCCAGTATCACAAATATAGATGCAGAATGATTATAACAATGTCCTCGACGCTTATGCATGTGCCCATCAACCGCCTAATGGCGAGACAACTCCTGAGGGTGGCATTAGTCCCTTGGAGAGCAGTGGGCATGGAGCCTGGTCGCATTCGTCACAAAGCACTTTCTGTATCGCACCGTAAAGTTATGGGACGATGGTTACGGTAAACGAGCAGCGGTGTATCGGATACATGCTACTGGACTCCCAGGAGACGTACCACGCGGTAACGGTAGCCGCGCTAGTATCATAGATGTACACTATCAGAATAAGTTAGACAATATCCTCGATGATTATGCAGTAGACCAGCACCCACCTAACGGCGAGACAACTCCTGAAGGCAACATTAGTTTCTTGGAGAGACGTCGGCATGCAACCTGGTCATATTCAATCGCCAACGAATTTCTGTGTCGTATCGTCAATGTGAGGCTGCGAATGCTGCAGTAAATGGGCAGCGATACTTACGATTCAAGCTACTGTCCTCTCAGATAGGTTCCATTTCGTGACCCTACCCGCGCCTATATCATAGATGTGCTCCAGCAGAATTACTCTGACAATGTCCTCAAGGCTTATGCAATAGCACAGGATGCGCCTAATGGCGAGACAACTCCTCAGGGTGGCACTAGTCTCATGGGGTGAAGTCTGCATGGAGCCTGGTCGTATTCAATGATGTGACAACATGCAATAGCGATGCAGCCGCCTAATGCAGAGACAACTCGTGAGGGCCGCGTTAGTCTCCTAGAGATAAGTCGGCACGGAGCATTTAGTTTTCAGTTGCGATTCAATTAATGTATCGCATCGTCAACGTAAAGGTGTGAGGGGTATAGCAAATGGGTAGTAGTGAATCGGATGTAAGCTACAGGACTCCCAGGAAAGGTTCCATACGGTGACCGTAGCCGCGTTGTCTCTTGGAGAGAAATCAGCATGGAGCCTGTAGTTTTCAATCGCAATGCAGTTTCTCTGTTTCATCTTCATTGTGAGGTTGCGAGGGTTACAATAAACAGCTTGTGGTGCAACGGATATAAGCTACTGGACTTTCAGGGGGGCCGCGTTAGTCTCTCGGAGAGAAGTCGGTAGTTTTCAATTGCGACGCAATTTCTGTGCCGCATAGTCAAAGTGCGGCTGCGAGGGCTACAGTAAACGGTCAGCAGTGCATCGGGTATAAGCTATTGGACCCCCAGGCGTGGTTCCATCTCCTAAGCTTTGCTTGCTTTAATCTTTTGGAGAGAAGCCGGCATGGAACCTCTAGTTTTCAATCGCGATGCAATTTCTGTATCACAATGTAAACGTGATGGTGCGAGGGTTACAGCAAACGGGCAGTGGTGCTTTGGATACCACCTAACAAAATCCAAGGAGAGGTTCCATGTGGTGACCGTAGGGCGTTAGTTTCTTTGGGAGAAGTCGCCATGGAGATTGCATAATTGAGTAGCGACGCAATTTCTGAGCCCCATCATCAATGTGAGGGCGTGATGGTTACAGTAAATGGGCAGTGGTGCATAGGGTGTATGTTACGGATATCACAGGGGAGGTTGCGTGCGGACACTGTAACCGCGTTAATCTCTTGGAGAGAAGTCAGCATGGAGACTGTAACTGTCAATCGCAGCGCAATTTCTGTGTCGAATCGTTAAAGCGAGGGTGCAAGTCTTACAGTAAACGTGCAGTGCTGCATCAGATACAATCTACTGGACTACCAGGAGAGATTCCATGCCATGACCATAGTCACAGAGTCTTGGAGACAAGTTGGCATGTAGCTAACAGTTTAAAAACACAATGCAATTTCCATGTCGTATTGTCAGCGTGAGGGTGCAAGGACTACATAAATGGGTGATGGTACATAGGATACAAGCTACTGGACTCCCAGGCGAAATTCGATGATCTGGCTATATCCGTGTCAGCCTCTTGATAAACCACTGCACGTTTACTGTACATCTCACACCCTCACATTGAAGATGCAACACAGAAACTTCATCGCAATTGTAATCAACAGGCTCCATGCTGACTTCTCTCCTTCCGACTAACGGGGCTACGGTCACCGTATTGAACTTCTCGTGAGAGTCAAGTAGTTCAAATGGCTCTGAGCACTATGCGACTTAACTTCTGAGGTCATCAGTCGCCTAGAACTTAGAACTAATTAAACCTAACTAACCTAAGGACAGCACACACACATCCATGCCCGACGCAGGATTCGAACCTGCGACCGTAGCGGTCGCTCGGCTCCAGACTGTAGCGCCCAGGACCGCACGGCCACTGCGGCCGGCTAGTCAAGTAGTTCGTTTGCCGGCCGATGTGGCTGAGCGGTTCTAGGCGCTTCAGTCTGAAAACGCGCGTCGGCTACGGTCGCAGGTTCGAATCCTGCCTCGGGCGTGGATGTGTGTGATGTCCTTAGGTTAGTTAGGTTTAAGTATTTCTAAGTCCTAGGGGACTGATGACTTCAGATGTTAAGTCCCATAGTGCTCAGAGCCAGTAGGTTGTTTCCGAAACGCAGCTACGGTTACCACAGGGAACTTCCCCTGAGAGTCCAGTAGCTTGTATCCGATGTAACTCTCGCACCTTCACATAGGCGATCCGACACAGAAATTGCGGCGAAATTGTACACTACCGGCACCATTACGACTTCTGTGCATGCGACTAACACGGCCACTCTTACCTTATGAAAATTCACCTGGAATTCAAGTAGCTTATTTCCGATGCACCACTGCCAATTTACTGTAACCCTCGTACCCTAACATTGACAATGCAGCACAGATATTGCGTCGTTATTGAACACTACAGGTTCTATGACGACTTGTCTCCTTCCGACTAACGTGGCTGAGGTAACCGTACTGAACTTCTCTTATGAGACAAGTAGCTTCTTTCCGATGCACCACTGCCAGTTCACTGTAATCCTCGCACCCTCACATTGACGATGCAATACAGAAATTGCGATTGGATACCACAGTCTCCATGCCGACTACCGTCCAAGCGACTAAATCGGCTACTATAACATTATGAAAATTCTCCAGGGAGTCAGGCAGTTTATTTCCGATGCACAACTGCCAAACGACTATAACCATCGAACCTTTATACTGACGATTTAATACACAAATTGCGGCGAAATTGTACACTACAGCCTCCATGCTGACTACTCACCACACGATTAACATAGCTACTGTTAACCGCTATGGTCGCAGGTTCGAATCCTGCCTCGGGCGTGGATGTGTGTGATGTTCTTAGTTAGGTTTAAGTAGTTCTAAGTTCTAGGGGATTGATGACCTCAGCTGTTAAGTCCCATAGTTCTCAGAGACATTTGAACCATTTTTTGCTACAGTTACCGTATGAAACAAAACCTGGAATTCAAGAAGCTTGTTTTCCGATGCACCACTGAGAGGTTACTGTAACCCTCGCACCCTCACATTGACGGTGCAACACAGAAGTTGCATCGCGATTGAATATTACCGTCTCCTTGCCGACTAATATCCAAGTGACTAACAAAGCTACTGTTGCTGTAAGAAACTATTCCAGGGAGTCATGTAGCTTGTTTACGATTCACGGTTCCCACTTTACCGTAGCCCTCGCATCTTCACACTGACGATGCAGCAAAGAGATGGCCTCGCTATTGATTCTACATTCTCCATCACGACTTCTCTACTGCCGAATATCGTCGATATGGTCACCGTATTGAATTACTCTCGACAGTAAAGCAGCTTATTTCCAATCCACCTCTTTCAGTTCACCGTAACGCTTGCACCCTCACATTGATGATGCGACACAGAAATTCAAACGCGATTGTATACTACCATCCCAATGCCGAATAATATCCAACCGAGTAACGCGGCTACTATTACTGTAAGGAATTTCGCCTGGGAGTCATGAAGCCTGTTTTCTTTGCACAATTCACACTTTGCCGTCACCCTCCTATCCTCGCATTGACGATGTAGCATTGAGATTGCCTCGCTATTGAGCACTACAGGCTCCATGACGACTTCTCTCCTACCGAATATTGTGCCAATATCATCGTATTTTACTTGCCTTGAGAGTGGAGTAGCTTGCTTGCGAAGCACCACTGCCGGTTTACTGTAACCCTCGCATCCTCACCATGTCGATGCAACACAGAAATTGCATCGCGATTGAATACTAGAGTCTCCATGCCGACTAATGTCCAAGTGACTAACGCGGCTACTGGTACCGTATGATACCTCTCCTGGGAGTATAAGAGCATGATTTCCATGCGCAATTCCCACTTTACTGTAATCCTCGCACCCTCACATTGACGATGCAGCGTAGAAATTGCATCGCGACGGAATACTACAGTCTCCATGCCGATTATTATCCAAGCGAATAACGCGGATATTGTTACTGTACGAAACTTGTCCTGGGAGTTGTGCAGCCTGTTTACGATGCACAATTCCCACTTTACGGTAACCCTCCCACGAACAAATTGACAATGCAGCATAGAGATTGCCTCGCTATTGAACACTACCTCTATGACGACTTCTCTCCTTCATAGTATTGTGGTTATGATCAAAAAATTGAACTTCCCTTCAGAGTAAAGTATCATGGTTACGGTGCCCAATTCCCACATTACTGTAACCCTCGCACACTCACATTGACGATGCAACACAGATATTGCATCACGAATTTAATACTACCGTCTCCATGCCGACTAATATCCAAGCGCCTAACGTGGCCACTGTTACCCGAAGTCACTTCCAATGGGAGTAATGTAGTTTGCTTCCGATGCACAATTCCGACTATTCTGTAACCCTCCAACCCTCACATTGACGATACACCAAAGAGATTGCCTCACTATTGAACACTATAGCCTCCATGACGCCTTCTATCCTTCCGAGTATTTAACTTGGTTTCAGAGTGGAATACCTTGTTTCCGAAGCACCACTGCCAGTTTACAGTAACCCGCGCCCTCTCACATTAACGATGCAACACAGAAATTGCATCGCGATTGAATACTACCAGAGCGACGCTAACAATATGCAAGCGAGTAACGCATTTACTTTTACTGTAAGAAACATCTCCTGTGAGTCATGTAGCTAGTTTTCAATGCGCAATTCCCACTTAACTGTAACCCTCGCACCCTCACATTGACGATGTAACACAGAAATTGCGTCGCGATTGAATACTACCGTCTCCATGCCGACTAACATCCAAGAGAGTAACGAATCTACTATTACTGTGAAACGTTTCCTGGGTGTCATGTAGCCTGTTTCCGATGCACAATCCCCTGTTTACTTTAACCCTCACACCCTCAAATTGACGATGCAGCATAGAGATTGCCTCGCTATTGAACACTACAGACTCCTTGACAACTTGTCTCCTTCCGAATATCGTAGCCACGATCATCGTACTCAACTTGTCTTCAGAGTGGAGTAGCTTGTTTCCGAAGCATCACGGCCAGTTTACTGTAACCCTCGCCCTCTCACATTGACGATGCAACACAGAAATTGCATCGCAATTGAATACTACCTTCTCCATACTGAGTAATATCCAAGCGAGTAACGAGTCTACTATTTCTGTGAAACGTCTCCTGGGAGTCATGTAACGTGTTTCCGATGCACAATTAGCACTTTACTGTAATTCTCCCACCCTCACATTGACGATGCAGCATAGAGATTGAGTCGCAGTTGAACACTACAGGCTGCATGACGACTGCTCAGCTTCCAAGTATCGTGACCACAATCACTGTATTAAACTTGCCTTGATAGTGGAGTAGCTTGTTTTCGAAGCACCACTGCCAGTTTACTGTAACAATCGCACACTGACATTGATGATGCAACACCGAAATTGCATTGCGATTTAATACTACAGTCTCCATGCCGACTAATTTCCAAGCGCCTAACGCTTCTACTGTTACTGTAAGAAACTTCTGCTTAGAGTCATGTGGCTTGTTTCTGACGCACAATTCCAACTTTGCTGTAAATCTCCCACCCTCACATTGAGGATGCAGCATAGAGATTGCCTCGCTAGTGAACAATGCAGGCTGGATTACGACTTCTCTCCTACCGAGTATCGTGGCCACGATCACCGTATTGAACTGGCCTTGAAAGTGGAGTAGCTTGTTTCCGAATCAGTACAGCCAGTTCACTGTAACCCTCGCGAACTCACATTGACGACGCAACACAGAAAGTACATCGCAATGTAATGCTACAGTCTCCATTCCGACTAATATCCAAGCGACTAACACAACTACTGTTACTTTAAGAAAGTACTCCACGGACTCATGTAGCTTGTTCCCGATGAACAATTCAAACTTTAATGTAACCCTCGCCGCGCGGGATTAGCCGAGAGGGCTAGGGCGCTGCAGTCTTCGGCTATACGGCTAGTCCCGACGGAGGTTCGAGTCCTCCCTCGGGCATGGGTGTGTGTGTTTGTCCTTAGGATAACTTAGGTTAAGTAGTGTGTGTTGTGGATCGGCAAGACAGCCAACCCAATATGAGAGGAAGCCGAAAGGCAAGCGTTTTAGCTCACGCAGGCTGGCGCGAGGTCTGGAACAGGTAAAGGAAATGAGACTAACAAAAAACGTACGTAGCTGCTGGAATACTTAACTTTAATCCATAATTGGTGAACATCGCTCTTGACGGTACATGTTTTATAGCATCAATAGTAACTGGTAATGGCGCCTTGCTAGGTCGTAACATGTGACGTAGCTGAAGGCTATGCTAACTATCGTCTTGGCAAATGAGAGCGTAATTTGTCAGTGAACCATCGCTAGCAAAGTCGGCTGTACAACTAGGGCGAGTGCTAGTAAGTCTCTCTAGACCTACCGTGTGGCGGCGCTCGGTCTGCAATCACTGATAGTGGCGACACTCAGGTCCGACGTATACTAATGGACCGCGGCCGATTTAAAGACTACCACCTAGCAAGTGTGGTGTCTGGCGGTGACACCACAGTGTGTAAGCTTAGGGACTGATGATCTTAACAGCTAAGTCCCATAAGATTTCACACACATTTGAACATTTCTGAATGTAACCCTCCCTTCCTCGCATTGACGATGCAGCCTGGAGATTGCCTCGCTATCGACCACTACACGCTCCATGACGACTTCTCTCCGTTAAATTATCGTGGCCACGACCACTGTATTGACCACGACTTGAGAGTAGTGAAGGATGTTTGAGAAGCACCTCTGCCAGCTTATTGTAACCCTCGCACCCTCGCGTTGACGATGCAATACAGATATTCAATCAGGTCTGAATAATACCGTCTCAGTCTCCACTAATATCCAAGCGACAGACGTGGCTACATTTACTGTAAGAAACTTCTTCTGGGAGTCATGTAGCATGTTTCCGGTGCACAATTCCAACATTATTCTAATCCTCGCATCCTCACATTGAGAATGCAGCATAGACATTGACTCGCTATTCAACGCTACGCGCTCCATGACGACTTTTCTCCTTCCGAGTATCGTGGGCACGATCACTGTATTCAACTTCATTTCAGAGTGGAGTAGCTTGTTTCCAGAGAACCACTACCAGGTACTGTAATCCTCGCACCCTCACACTGACGATGCAGCACAGAGATTCCATCTTTATTGATAATTACGTTCTCCATCACGACTTCTCTCCTGCCGAGTATTGTGGAAATGTTCACCGTATTGAATTTCTCTTGGGGGTCAAGTAGTTTGTTTCCAACGCACCTCTGCAAGTTTACTGTAATCCTCACACCATCACACTGACGACGTAATACAGAAATTTCATCGCGATTGAATACTTCCGTCTCCATCCGACTAATGTCCAAGCGACTAAGAAGGCTACTATTACTGTAAGAAATGCATCCTCGGAGTCATGTAGCTTGTTTCCGATGCATAATTCCGACTTTACTGTTACTCTCCCAACCTCACGTTGACGAAGCAACATAGAGATTGCCTCGCTATAATAAACTAAAGGCTCCATGACGACTTGTCTCCTTCTACGTGTCGCGGCCACGATCACCGTATTGAACTTGCCTTGAGAGTGGAGTAGCTTGTTTCTGATGCACCACTGCCAGTTTAACGTAACCCTCCACCATCACATTGACAATGCAACAAAGAAATTGCATCGCGATTAATACTGCAGACTAAAGTGCCTACCGCGGCTACGGTTACTCTAAGTCATGTAACTTACTTCCGATGCACAATTCCCAGTTTACTGCAACCCTCCAGCCCTCACATTGACGATGCAGTATACAGATTACCTCGCTTTTAAACACTACAGGTTCCATGGCAACTCATCTCCTTCCGAATATCGTGTCCACCAGCACCGTATTGAACTGGCCTTGAGAGTAGAGTAGCTTGTTTACGAATCACCACTGCCAGTTTACTGCAACTATCGCACCCTCACATTGACGATGCGGCATAGAGATTGCATTGCTATTGAACACTGGAGTTTCCATAACGACTTCTCTCCTTCAGAGGATCATGGCTCCGGCCACCGAATTGAACTTCTCTTGGGAGAAAAGTAGCTTGTTTCCGATGCACCACTGCCAGTTTACTGTAACTCTCGTACCCTCACGTTGACGATGCAACACAGGAACTGCATCGCAATTGAATACTACCGTCTCCATGCCGACTAATGTCGAAGTGAATAACGCGCCACTGGTACCGTATGATACCTTTCCTGGGAGTGTAATAGCTTGTTTCCGATGCACAATTCCCACTTTACTGTAACCCTCGAACCCTAACATTGACCATGCAGCACAGAGATTGCCTCCCTATTTATCACTACATTCTCCATCACGACTTCCCTCCTGCCGAGTATCGTGGATATGTTTACCGAATTGAATTTCTGTTGGGAGTCAAAGTAGATTGTTTCCAATATACCTCTGCCAGTTTACTGTAACCCCCGCACCCTCATATTGACGATGCAAAAGAAATTGCATCACGCTTTTATACTACAGTCTAGGTGCCGACTAATATCCAAGCGTCTGATACTGTTACTGTAAGTAACTTCTCCTGGCAATCATGTAGCTTGTTTTCGATACACAACTCCCACTTTACAGTAACCCTCCCACCCTTACACTGACGATGCAACACAGAAATTGTATCGCGATTGGATACTACCGTCTCCATGCTGACTAATGTCCAAGTGACTAACCCGGCTACTGGTACCGTATGATATCTCTCCTGGGAGTATAATAGCATGTTTTATATGCACAATTCCCACTTTACTGTAATCCTTGCACACTCACATTGACGATGCAACACAGAAATTGCTTCGCGATTTAATACTACAGTTTCCATAACGCCTAATAGCCAAGCGCTTAACACGGCTACTGTTACTACAAGAAACATCTACGGGAAGTCAAGAAGCTTGTTTCCGATGCACAATTCCCACTTTACTGTAACCCCCACCCCCACATTGGCGATGCAACAAAGAAATTGCATCGCAATTGAATATTAACGTCTCTATCCCGACTAATATCTATGCGAGTATCGCGGCAACTGGTACCATTTGACACGTCTCATGGAAGTATAATAGCTTGTTTCCGATGCACAATTCCCACTTTATTGTAACCCTCGCACACTCACAATTATGATGCAACACAGAAATTGCATCACGATTTAATACTGCTCACTAACATCCAAGCGTCTAACGTGGCTACTGTCGCTGTAAAGAACTTCTGCTTGGAGTCATGTAGCTTGTTACCGATGCTCATTTACCACTTTAGTGTAACGCACCCGTCCTCACATTGACGATGCAGCAGAAGAGATTGCCTCCCTGTTTGCCACTACATTCTCTATCACGACTTCCCTCCTGCCGAGAATCGTGGATATGGTCACCGTATTGAATTTCTCTCGGGAGTCAAGTGTATTGTTTCCAATATACCACTGCCAGTTTACTGTAACCCTCGTACTCACACATTGACGATGCAACACAGAAATTGCATCGCGATTGAATACTACCGTCTCCATCGTGACTAATGTCCAAGCGATAAACGCAGCTACTTTTACGGAAAGAGACTCCTCCTGGGAGTCAGGTAGCTTGCTTTCGATGCACAATTAACATTTTACCGTAACCCTCGCAGCCTCACATTGACGTTGCAGCACAGAGATTTCTTCGCTATTGAACACTATAGGCTCCATGACGACTTCTCTCCTTCCGAGTATCGTAGCTGCGGTCACCGTATGGGATGTTCTCTTTGGAGGCATGTAGCTTGTTTCCGATGCACCTATGCCAGTTTACTGTAACCCTCGGACCCTCACAAAGACGACGCAAATGAGATATAGCTTCGCCACTAAATACTACAGATTCCATGAAGACTACTGTCCAAACGACAAATGTGGCTACGGTCAACATATGAAACTTCTCCCGGAAGGCAAGTAGCATGTTTAACGTATGGAACTTCTCCTGGAAGGCAAATAGCTTGTTTCCGATGCACCACTGCCTGTTTACTGTAACCCTTGCTCCCTCACAATGACGATGCAACACAGATATTAAGTCGCGATTGAATGCTAGTGATTCCGTGGCAATATCTCCCTAGGCGACTAACGAGGCTGCAGTCGCTATATTTAACTTCTCCTGAGGGTAAAGCAGCGCGTTTCCTATGAACCCCCTCTGGTTTACTGTATCTCTTGTAGCCTCGCATTAACGATGCAATCAAAAAGTTGTGCCGCGATTGAACTTACAGACTCAACACAGCCTTACCTCCAAGCGACTTACGCAGCTAAGTTCACCATATGGAACTTCCCCGTGGGAGTCGACTAGCTTGTTTCCGATGCACAACTGCCAGTTTACTATAACCCTCGCACACTCAAATCGGCGAAGCAACACAGAAATTGCCTCACCAATGAATACTACAGGTTCAATGCCGACTTTTCTCCAAGCAATTAATGGGGCTACAGTCACCGAATGGAACTAGTCATATGATTCAGTTACCTTGTTTCCAATGCATCACTGCCAGATTACTGTAACCCTCGCACCATCACATTAACGATGCAACAAAGAAATTGCGTCGCGATTGAATACTACAGATTCCTTGCCGACTCGTCGCCAAGTGACAAATGCGGCAGTGGTGACCATATACAACTTTTTCTGGGAGTCAAGTAGCTTGATTCCGATGCACCACTACCAGTTTACTGTAACCGTCGCACCCTCATATTGACGATGCATTACAGAAATTGCGTCGTCATTGAATACTGCAGGTTCTATGCAGATTACTCTCGAAGCAACTAATGCGGCTATGGTCAAACTATTTAACTTCTCCTGGGAGTCAAGTAGCTTGTTTCTGATTTACCACTTCCAGTTTTATGTAACCCTCGCACCCTCAAATTGACGATGCAACATAGAAATAGCGTCGCATTTGTATACTACAGGTTTCATACTGACTAATCTCCAAGTGACCAAGACGGCTACGGCCACCGGATGGAACTTTTTCTAGAAGTCAAGAAGAGTGTTTCCGATGCACCACTGCAACTTTACAGTAACCCTCACAGACTTACTTTCACGTTGCTATACAGAGATTGATCCGCAATTGAACACTACAGGCTACTACAGCCCCCATGCTGACTTCTGTCCAAGCGACTAACACGGCTGATGTCACAGAATGGAACGTCTCCTGGGAGTCAAGTATCTTGCTTCCGATCCACCACTGCCTGCTTAGTGTAATGCCCACACCCTCACATTTGCGTTGCAACACAGAAATTGCGTCGCCAGTGAATGCTTCAGGTTGCATGCGGACTACTCTCCAAGCGAATAACGCGGCTCCAGTCACCGTATTGAACATCTCCTGGGAGTCAAGCAGCTTGATTTCGATGCACCTCCTCCAAGTTTATTGTAACCATCGCACACTCGCATTGGCGATGCAATACTGAGATTTCATCATCATTGTGTATCAATGGCACCACGCTGACTTTTCTCCAAGTGAATGACACTTCTCTTTTCGATGTACGGAACTTCTCCTGTCAGTCAAGTAACCTGTTTCCGATACACCACCACCACTTTACTGCAACCCCCGCAGCTTCACATTGCCGATGTAACACCAACATTGCGTCGCGATTGAATGCTACAGGCTCCATGTCGACTTCTCTAAAAGCGACTAACGCGATTACGGTCGCCTTATGGAACTTCTGGTGGGAGTCAAGTACCTTGTTTCCCATGCTCCACTGCCAGTTTTCTGTAACCCTCACACCCTCTCATTGATGATGCAACACTGAAAATACGTCACAATTGAATATTGCAGGGCCGATGCTGACTTCTCTCCAAGCGACTAATGCGGATATGCTCAACTTATGGAACGTCTCCTGAAAGTCAAGTAGCTTGTTTCCGATGCACCGCTGCCAGTTTACTGCAACCCTTGCACCCTATTAATGACGATGCAACACAGAAACTGCGTCACAATTGAATTCTGGAGGCTCCATGCTTTCTTCTCTCCAAGCGCCTAATGCGGGTATATTTTCACCATACGGAGCTTCTCCGGATAGTAATGCAGCTTGTCTCCGATGCACCGTTGCAGGTTACTGTCACGCTCGCACCCTTACATTGACGATGCAGCACCGAAATTAGGTTGCGATTGTATACTACAGGCTCCAGGACGACCTCTCCCCAAGCAAATAACTCGACTACCGCTACCAGTTCGCTGTGACCCTCAGACCTCCACATTGACGATGCAACACATAAATTACGACGTGACTGAATACTACAGGCTCCATGGCGAATTATCTCCAAGCGACTAACGTGGCTACGCTCAAAATATGGAACATCTTCTGAGAGCCAAGTAGGTTGTCTAAGATGCGCCACTACAAGTTTACTATCACCCTCGCACTCACACATTGATGATGCAACACAAAAATTGCGTCGGGTTTTAATACTACAGGCTCCATGTCGACTTCTCTGCAAGCGACTAACGCGGCTGCGGTCACCGTATGAAACTTCTCGTGGTGGTCAAGCAGTCTGTTTTCGATGCACCACTACTAGTTTACTGTAACCCTCACACCCTCAGATTGACGATGAAACACGGATATTGCGTCTCGATTGAATACTACAGGCTCCATTCCAATTTCTCTCCAAGCGACTAATGCTGTTGCAGTACCGTGTATTCGATGCACCACTTCCAGTTTACAGTAATCGTTGCACCCTCAAATTAATGATGCGTCACATAATCTCGTAGCGATTGACGCTACGCTTTCCATGCAGACTTTTCTAAAACAACTAACGCGGTTACTGTCATCATATGGAACTTCTTCTGGGAGCCAAGTATCTGGTATCCGATACACAACTGCCAGTTTACTGTAATCCTCGCAAACTCACATTAATGATGCGTCACAAAAAATCGTAGTAATTGAATGCTCCAGGCTCCATGCGGACTTCTCTCCAAGCGAATAACGTGGCTACGGCAACCATATGGAACTTGTCCTGGGAGCCAAGTACCTTGTATCAGATGTACCTTTGCTAGTTTCCTGTGACCCTCACACCCTCACATTAACGATGCGTCACACAAAATCGTAGCGATTGAATGCTTCAGGCTGCTTGCTGACTTCCCTCCAAGTGACTAACGCAGCTAGGGACACCATATGAAAATTCTTCTAGGAGTCATGTATCTTGTATTCGATGCACCACTGCCAGTTTACTGTAATCCTTGCACCCTCAAATATACGAGGCGTCACACAAAATCGTAGCAGTTGAATGCTACAGGGGCCATACCGACTTCTCTCCAAGTGACTTACGGAGTTACGGCCACCATATGGAACTTCTCCTGGGAGCCAAGTATCTTGTATCCGATGCATCACTGCCAGTATAGTGTAATCCTCGCTCCCTGACGTTAACGATGTGTCACGCAAATTCGTAGCGATTGAATGGTACAGGGTACATGACGATTTCTCTCCAAGCGACTAACGTGGCAACGGGTACCATACGGAACTTCTCCTGGAAGCCAAGTATCTTGTACCGATGCACCCCTGCTAGTTTACTGTAATCCTTGCAGTCTCAGATTAACGATGCGTCACACAAATTCGTAGCGATTGAATGCTACAGGCTCCATGCCGCCTTCTACCCAAACGAGTAATGCGGCTACGGTCAATGTATCGAACTTCTTCTAGGAGTCAAGTAGCTTCTTTCCGATGCACCACAGCCATATTACTGTAAACCATGCTCCATCACATTGTTGATGCGACACAGAATTTGCGTCGCGATTGATTACTACAGGCAATATTCTGAATTCACTCCAAGTGATAAACGCAGCTATGGTCATCGTATGGATCTATTCCTGCGAGTCAATTAGCTCGTTTACGATGCACCACAGCCAGTTTACTGTAACCCGCGCCCTTTCGCATTGTCAATGCAACAAACAAATTGTGTCGCGATGGAATAGTACAGCCTATATCCGACTTCAGTACAAGCGACTAACGCGGATATTCTCACCGTACAGAACTTCTTCTAGGAGCCAAGTAGCTAGATTGCAATGCACCACTGGAAGTTCACTGTACACTACCACCCTCAACGTCGCGATTGAATACTACAGGCAACATAGCGACGTCACTCCAAGTGGCTAACACATCTACGGTCACCATACGGAATTCTCCTGGGAGTCAAGTAACTTGTTTTCGATGCACCACTTTCAGTTTTCTGTAACCCTCGCACCATACCTTGGCGATGCAACAAACAAATAGTGTCGCGCTAGAATAGTAGGGACTCCATGCCGACTTCACTACAAGCGACCAACGAGCTACAGTCACCGTATAGAACTTCTTCTCGGAATGAAGCACCACTACCAGTTTACTGTAACCCTCACGCCCCCACATTGACGATGTAACAGTGAAATAGCGTCACTGTTGAATACCATTGCATACATACCGACATCTCCCCAGCCGAGTACTGTGACTGCGGTCACCATGTAGACCTCCTCCTTTGAGTCACGTAACGTTTTTTCATTGCACCAAAGCGAGTTTACTGTAAATCTTGCACTCTCACTTTGATGTTGCAACACTGAAATAGAGTGGCGATTAAATACTACAGACTTCACGCTCACTTTATCGAAGCTACTAACGCGGCTGTGGTCACCTTATGGAACTTCTCCTTTGACTCAAATATCTTGTTTCCGATGCACCGCTGCCAGTTTACTATAACCCTCGTACCCTCATGTTGACGACGCAACACAGTAATTGCGTTGCTATCGAATGCTACAGGACCATGCCGACTTCCCTCCAAGTGACCAACGCAGCTACGGTGACCTTATGGAACTAGTCCTGGTAGTCAAGTAGCTTATATCCAGTGCACCACTGCCAGTTTACTGTAACCGTCGCACCCTCCGATTGAAGATGCAACGAACAAACTGTGTCACGATTTAATAATACAGGCTCCACGCCGACTTCACTCCAAGTGGTCACCTTCTGGAACTTCTCCTGGGACTCAAGTAGCTTGTCTCCGATGCACCACTGCTAGTTTACTTTATCCCTCGCACCGTTACACTGAAAATGCAAACAGAAATTACGTCGCGATGTATACTACAGGCTCTATGCCGAATTCTCTCTAAGCGACTAACGCAACTACTGTCACCGTATGGAACTGCAAGTGGGAATCAATTAGCTTATTTCCGATGCACCACAGACAGTTTATTGTAACCCTCGGACGCTCACATTGACGATGCAACACAGAAGTATAGTCGCGATTCAATACTTTCGGCTCCATGCAACACAGAAGTATAGTCGCGATTCAATACTGTCGGCTCCATGCCGACTTCTCACCAAACGACTAACGCCGCTACGGTGACAGTATGGTATATCTTCTGAAAGTCAAGTAGCTTTTTCTCGATGCACCACTGACAGTTTACTGATACCCTACCAACCTCACATTAACGATTCTACGCAGATGTTGCATCGCGATTGAATACGACATCCTCCATTCCGACTTCTCTCCAAGCAACCAACGCAGCTACGGTCACCGTATGAAACTTCTCCTGGTTGTCAAATAGCTTGGCTCCGATGCACCACTGCCAATTTACTGTAAACCTCTCACCGTCACAATGACGATGCCACAAACAAATTGTGTCGTGATTGAATAATACAGACTCCACGCCGACTTCACTCCAAGCAACTTACGTGGCTGCGGTCACCTTATGAAACTTCTCCTGGGACTTGTCTCCGATATACCACAGCCACTTTACGGTAGTCCTCGCATTGTTCCATTGAAGATGCAAACAGAAATTGCATTGCGAATGAATACTACAGGCTCCATGTCGACTTCTCTCCAAGCGACTAACGCAGCTACGGTCCCTGTATGGAACTTTTCGTGGGAGTCAAGTAGCTTGTCCCTGACGCACCACTGCCAGTTTACTGTAACCCTTGCACCGTCACATTGGCGGTGCATGACACAAATTCGTCGCGATTGAATACTACAGGCTCCATGTCGACTTCTCTCCAAACGACTAACGTGACTACAGTCACGTTATGAAACTTCTCTTAAGACTTAAGTAGCTTGCCTCCGAAGCACCACTGCCAGTTTACTGCAGTCCACGCACCTTTATATTGATGATGCAACACAGAATTTGGGTGGCGATGAATACTAAGGGTTGCATACCGACTTCTCTCCAAGCGACTAACACGACTACAGTCACCGTATGGAACTTTCCCTGCCAGTGAAGTAGCTTGTATTCGATGCGATGCACCACTGCCAGTTGACAGTAACCCTCACACCCTCACATTGACGCTGCAACACTCAAATTACATCGCGGTTGAATACTACCGCCTCCATGCCGACTTCTCTCCAAGCGACCAACCCAGCTACGGTCAGTATGGAACTTCTCCTTGGAGTCAAGTAGCTTGTTTCCGATGAAACACTGCCAGTTTACTGTAAATCTCGAGCCTTCACATTGACGATGCAACACAGAAATTGCGTCGCGATTTAATGCTACAGGCTCCATTACGTCTTCTCTCCAAGCGACTAACACGGCAACGGTAAGCATATGGAACGTCTGCTGGAAGTCAAGTAGCTTGTTTTCGATGCACCACTGCCAGATTGCTGTAAGCCCTACATCCTCAGATTGACGATGATACACTCATATTGCGTCGCGATTGAATACTACAGGCTCCAAGGCGACTTCACTCCAAGCAACAACCACGGCTTCGGTCACCGTATGGAACAATTCCTAGGAATCAAGTAGTTTGTTTCTGATCCACCAATGCAAGTTTACTGTAACCCTCGCACCTCCACATTGAAGATGAAACAAAAAAATTACGTCGTGATTGAGTACTGCAGGCTTCATGCCGACTTCATTCCAAGCGACTAACGCGGCTATTGTCATCATATGGAATTTCTTCTGAAAGTCAAGTAGCTTGATTTTGATGCACAATGGCCCGTTTAGTGTATCCTCGCGCCCTCTCATTGACGATTCAACACAGAAATTACATCGCGATTTAATACTACTGGCTCCATGACCTCTTCTCTCCAAGTGACTATCACGGCTACGGTAACCGTATGGAACTTCTCCTGGAAGTCAAGTAGCATATTTCCGTTGCAACACTGCTATTTTACTGTAACCCTCACACCCTTATTGACGCTGTAGTTATCAGTCGCGATGGAATTTCTCTGTCGAAATGTCAATGTGAGGAGGCGTTCATTACTGTAAACCTGTGGTGGTGCATCGGGTATAAGCTTCTGGACTCCAAGGAGAGGTTACATGTGATGACCATAGCCGAATTAGTCTCTTGGAGAGAAGTCGGCATGGAGCATGTAGTATTCAATCGCGATGCAATTTCTGTGGGGCATCGTCAAAGTGAAGGTGCCAGGGTTACAGTAAACGGGCAGTGTTGCTTGGGATATGAGCTACTGGACTCCCAGGAGAGGTTCCATGCGGTGACCGTCGCCATGTTACTCTCTTGGAGAGAAGTAGGCAGGTGGTCTGTATTTTTCAATCACGATACAATCTCTGTGTCGCATTGTCAATGTGAGGGTGCAAGGGTTAGTGTAAATGGGGAATGGTAAATCAGATATAAGCTCCTGGCCCAGGAGTGGCTCCATGTGGTTACCAGTATCATAGGTTTGCACTAGCAGATTGACTCCGGCTATGTCCTCGAGGCTCTACAATAGCACAGGACCCGCCTATTGGCAGACAGCTCCTTAGGCAGCTTAATCTCTTGGAAAAAAGTCGGCATGGAGCCTGGAGAGTGTTTTCACAAAGTAATTTTTGGTGACACATTGTCAATGTGCGGGTGCGATAGTTATGGTAAATGGGCAGTGGTCCATACGTACAAGCTACTGGACTCCCAGGAGAGATCCCATGTGGTGACCATAGATGCGCCAGTATCATTGATGTACACTAGTAGAAAGACTCCAAAAATGTCCTCGAGGCTTATGCAATAGCCCAGCACCCACATAATGGTGAGAAAACTCCTGAGGGCTGGCATTAGTCTCTTGTGGAGAAGTCTTCCTGTAGTATTCAATTGTGATGCAATTTCTACATCGCAATGTCGATGTGACAGTGTGAGGTTTACAGTACGTGGGCAATGGTGCATCGGGTACAAGCTACTGGACCCCCCAGAGAGTTTTCATGTGGTGACCGTAGCTGCATTAGACTCTTGGAGTGAAGTCAGCATGGATCCTGCAGTATTCAAGCGTGGTACAATCTCTGTGTCGCATCGTCAATGTGAGGTTGCAAGAATTACAGTAAATGGGCAGTGGTGAATCAAATACAAGCTACTGTACTCCCAGGGGAGGTTCCATGCGGTGACCATAGCCACGCCATTATCATAAATGTACACTAGTAGAATTACTCCAACAATGTCCTTGAGGTTTATGCAATAGCCCAGCACCGGCTTAAATTCGAGACAACTCCTGAGGGCAGCATAATTCTGCCCCGTGGTATTCAATTGGAAGTAATTTATCAGCTGGAAACAGATATTCAGAGACTGAGAGGTACTCATGGAGTCGGAACAGACGTGGAATTTAGCAGGCGTGGCGCATCTCATCTGATCCAGTGCCCTCAAAATCGCTAATAGTTCTGTATCAGACGCAGTGAACTCTGGAGGCAACCGAATCTTGAGGACGCGATCTTGGAAAACAACTGATCAAACCAACGGAGCCCCTGCTTCGACCCATCCATAAAGACGGATGCGAAGTGGTGGTGCTCATTTAAAAATCATAAAACAGTGTATTAAAAACATATGCTGGAGTGCAATCTCTCTTTTACTGCACTAAACGGAAAATTACCCTGGCCTCTTTAGTAACAAGGGCAGAGACAGTTACAACCCTGGAGTTTGGATTGCACTTCCTCCACCTCCAGCACATACTGCATGAAGATCCCAAGTGGCCTTTTTGCTCATGACTATTATACAAAAGGTGGTCGTGCAACAGTATGGTATGCAGATGAATCCGAAGTTGTGAGAAACTTACGTGGCTGACGCACCATGAGGAGTTGCCATTGGATTGTAAGTGGCGATTCACCAGCCTCAACACAGCGTCTGGGTATGGGGCTGGTCTGATAAGCACCTGTGAACAGCTTATCCTCTCATGGTGGGCAGCGTCTACAAATAAGAAGCCCTTGCTCGTCCATAAACTGTGCATCCATAATCTAATCATGAACGTACGGTATCTAAAGTGTTGAAGATTGCACACCTATCCTAAGCACTCATCAGCCCACCAAGGTACAGGCTGCTCTCGAATATGACACGAAAACTTTGGGATGGATAAGTCATCAGCACGACGAATCGCTTGTATGATTTGGTCCACGAATTCCTTAGTGTCGTCATGGTATTCAAAGTCAGCCAGCTGCCCGGACAGTGTCCATTTAGCCCTGCTGACCATTTATTTTTGTGGCTTCTGATCAAGCAATTCTCCATCCTGTAGGTGGATTCACAATGGGAAATGGTCACTGGAATGTAGGTCAGTTGCTTCCCACTGCACTGAGTCTGCATGGGTGGGAGAGCAGAAAGAGAGATCGATAGCTGAGTACAAGCCAGTAATAGCTGAGATGTGAGTGGGACTGCCCACATTCAGGATGCACAACTTCTGAGGCATCATGAGGTTCTCCAAGGTTCGACCCCTAGGGCAAGTTTAGTTCGAGCCCCATAATACATTACGGACATTTAAGTCTCCCAGTAGGAGGAGTGGTCACGGGAATTGTTCTAGTAGATCTGTTTGAGCCCCAGAGTCAATCGCATCATACAGAGGTAAATATAGTAAGAAAACAGTGATGCTTTGACACACACGAGTTTCAAGTGCAACCAGTTGCAGGTCAGTAGCCACGGGAAGAACAGAGGAGTGGTGCACATTATCGACCAAAGATGCGACTGCTCACTTGGCTCTTTCTGCAGTCAGGTCATCCTTGCAATAGTTTGTATAGCCCCAAAGGGGCATCAGATGCTTTAAAATGTATTTCCTTCAAACACAAGCACAGGGAGCGTTCCTGGGATAATAGTTTCAGTTTCTCCACATGTGTCCTGAACTCATTAATGCTCCACTGTAACTTGGGAGCTGTCTGTCATGGTCGCGGCACTTTCATCCTCTCTTTCCTTCATGGAGGTGAGTCGATAGTGTGTGGAGGCTCAGTGTTGGGACGAGATGAGTGCCTCAGGCTGACATCAAAGTCCATCGGCTCTGTAGATGAGTCACTATACATGCCTTATAGGTAGGACCTCTATGGCTTCAGACTGCTTGCTTCCAACCTATACTGGCAGCTGATTTTTCGCTTTAGCCTTCGGTGTTTTTGGCTTGGGAGGTTCCCGAGACACTGTGGACCTGCGGAGGAGCAGGGAGCTCTCCAGCTAAGACAAGCATGGCCTTTTCTGATTTTCTGGGAAGAAGTACGGG
The DNA here is from genome assembly GCF_021461395.2 of Schistocerca americana. Lineage (NCBI taxonomy): Eukaryota > Metazoa > Arthropoda > Insecta > Orthoptera > Acrididae > Schistocerca > Schistocerca americana. The sequence goes on from NC_060126.1 coordinate 52,864,870, forward strand.
CCTTGAAGTAACTGCAGCATCACAGATACACTGACAAACACAGGTACTAGTGCTAACACTGGCAACCTCTGTTTGTGGCATCGATCTTCTGAACTGGCTGTTTAAGAACAGACGCAAATAAGGTAGCAAACTTCGGTTATGTATGGACTTAGATATCTTTTTGGCCTCACCATACGAGAGACGCTTAGTTGTCCCAATCTCCTGTATCTTCCTTCCCAACTCCAGACAGGGCGATCCGTAGAGCAGTTTGCACACTTTGGAGGAGATGAACAACCAACTCCTTCATGGGCGACCTTACCATACTTTCCACAGGTGGCATCTCCCTTACATCCTAACGGGGTGTGTCCAAAGCGCTGCCAGATAAAACAACACAGAGGTTTGGGAAAGTAAGGCTGCACAATGAGGCAAAAGAAACGTGCCTTAAAATGTTCTGGAAGTTTCGTGCTGCTGAAAGTTACGGTAAACGAGTTTGATTTGACAAGATCGCCGTCCACCTTTACATTTGCACATCAACAATTCCCAGGACCACTCAGCTTTCAGTTCTTCTCGGGAATTTCAGCCAGGTTCCCGCAACTCACAACACATTTGCTGCAGATCAAGGTGTTGTACAGTTCACTTTCAATTGCATACTCCCCGCGGCACTGAGCGTTCTGGGTGTTCTTCACTTGTTGGAATTACTCGTTTCTACCAACAGGGTCCCGTTTCGCAAGCGCTTGACAGTTTTATAAGCATCAGAGATGACCTCTAAATCTTTTTGTCTGTAGAAAGGTGAAATTTTCTCAAATCTGCCCTCTTTTCGTTTAACTGTAAGAAAAATGTTCCGGCCACCAGTATGTGTTCTGTTACTAGAGAGTGAAAGACACTGCATAATTCTCAAGTGTGGAGAACTGCGAAACAAGCCCTCTTGGTCGATTTGGTGTTGGTACCTCCAAGCTGCCATATCCGCTGGGAGGACGAAGAAAAAATTTCGAAGGTACGACGCTGGTCCCATGAGCAGCTAGGAAAATGAAGGACAGAGCTGCTTGTTAAGCCTTATACAGCTAAGGTGCAGCTAGTTCCCCAGAGGTTGCTCATTAATGTTTGTTCCACCTCAACAGCCTTGCATATCATCAGGATACAGCACACCTTGGGACTGAGGAGTTTGTTATAGAGGTAGTTACGACAATCACGATTCAGGCTGTCAAGCCTAGATCCCCGTTCCCTGTCACATATAGCGTTCCACTGGCACGCTGCATGCTGGTAGCTAAAGCATTCCCAGAGCCTATGGTTGTAGAGGACTTGTGGCGCTTTCCAGTTCCCAACTGGGGCCCCTGGGGTCGCCAAGCTCGTACCAAGCAGACGAATGCTGAGCCACTGAGGGAGAAAAATATGGGGAAAGGACGTGACGATGTTGAGTGTTTGGGAAAGAATCATTAGCCACATCCCACCATGGAAAACACATCCAAGGAGTTCACTGTGAGACACAAGAAGTTTACTTTTTTAAAGTACAGATTCTTTGAATACTCCATGAAATGTAAGCATGTACTTCTCTGTAGCGTATCATTATTACAACTAATCTGCCATGATTTTGTAATTGAGCAAGACACAACTACGTTAATTTCTCCTGAAGAATAACTTTATAAGCACCCCTCAGTAGGGGGACAACCCATGTATCAGGACATGTTGCATTGTTGCCAAATTTATTCAAGATGGCGGCGATGACGTCATCCAATATGGCGGCATGTAGACTCGCAAACATCGCATGACGACATTCAAGATGGCTGATTTTGGTGGGAAAATAGTCCAATTGTGATACGTCCACTAACCTAACCTTCATAAAAAATGGCGGGAAGTTTGAATTCCAACAGTATAATGTATGCAAAGACCGTACTTGTCTTTATTATTATTATTGATTATCATTCATTAACATTCATTATCATTTATTAACATTCATTATCATTCATTGTCATTCATTATCATTTATTATCATTCATTATCATTTATTATCATTTATTATTATAGGCCTACCTCCACTAGAAAATTACCTCCAAATTCAAATTCCACCATGATAATAGCTGCAAAACCTTACTTTTGTTTATTATTCATTATCATTCATTATCATTTATTAACATTCATTATCATTCAATGTCATTCATTATCATTTATTATCATTCATTATCATTTATTAACATTCATTATCATTTATTATCATTCATTATAATTTATTATTATAGGCCTACCTATACTAGAAAATTGCGCCAAATTCAAATTCCAAGACAATATTCTCTCAAAAACTGTACTTCTATGTATTATTATCATTTATTATTAATTCAAGATGTCCGATTTTCTCGGTAAGAAAGCCATTCTCCTTACATCCATAACAAAAATATATCACAAGTTCGAATCCCCAACACCATAATTGATCAGATGTACGAGCTTTCTCCGTCACTTATCTTTTTTTCCACTGGTAGCCTATCAATCATAATCGCGTCAAATAATAAACTGCACTTATAGTAACGTAATTCACGTCCTTTGATTTTGCAGGGGGGAAGAGACTGAAGACTTTATTTCAAGTAGTACGGTCATCACTTGTTCTCCAACACAGTCAGCACACACATCTTTGATATCGCAGTGCAGTCACCACGACGTCTGCACTCCAACTGAATTAGTTAAAATCCTCGTCACCACCTGGCCAGCTAGTGGAGACACTGCCTACGCCTGTCACGTGAGACAGCCGGCCACTAGCGCGTGGGGCGAGCCCAGCGATCGCTCCCACGTCGTAAACATGTTTTTGCTGGACACGCTGGAACTTGTCAAGTTTGACGTCACAGTGACCCCTTGTCCGCTCACCACATGCATTCGTCGCCTCCACACGTTTCCCGCCAAAATTGACTCCCTCGGAGCTGAATCACACAACGGTCGGTCATTTCCCTGCAACACTTCCGGCACCACGTTCAAACCTGCAGATACCGACCTGACACAGCCGTTCGCCACGTGTCCTTGTGCGATCGACAACGCAGAGCTACACTTTTGTGGTCATTTTTTTTCATTTTAATAATATGTATGACTTCTGCTTGGAGTTATGTTTGTCTATTTGTTCTAAATGAATACTCATCTTTGCTTAGAAAGTGAGTTTTGACAGAATTGTCAGCACATCGTGAATGACGACGCCTTCACTGGCTGGGGGAGACACTGTTTACATATCGAGTTGGAGATGCAGGGGAGGATAGAGATCTGCGCTATTCAGGAATCCGTTTGTGCAGTGTATGTCTTTAGACAATAGCTGGAGAGCAGGTATAGAGAGAGAGCCCACTACGGCATGCTGGTCCTGGGGCTTAGTGGATCGCTGTTTAGATGGATAGATATGTGACTTTGACATGCCGCCGGCGGCACTTGAATTTCAAGCGAATGGTCAAGACAAGGTCCTGTTGCAGTAACTGAGGTCATTCTGCTTGTAGACAGGCTGCAGAAGGTAACTGATATGTCTTTAGCCGACTTAAATTGCATATATCAGATGTGCAAAGACCTGGAAATGGGATCAGTTGAACGATGTGTAGGGTGTGACTAAAGCCAAGTTGGAATTTTAATGTAGCATTCAGGTTCGGGAAAGGTGACACGTTTCACACTGGGTGCAGCCGTCTTGAAAAATGGTAATTGCGTAATCAACTGACGTGATGGCAGAGCGCTCTGGTGGTTGTCATAGGAGCTAAACATAGTTGAACTTGGAGCCATTTTGTTAGGTAACATGATATAAATAATAATAAATAATAAATCATAATAAATAATAATAAATGATCATAAATGATAATAAATAACTGGAGCAGCTGTCCGAATGCTGAGACCTGTTGGGGTGTATGGATCTGTAAGAGCGAACTTTGATGTCCATTGGACGACCAAATAGCAAAGTAATATTATGTGTTGGACGGCTTTGGTGATCAAGTCAGAATTTGAGAAGATGATTGATTTGGGTTGGAGTGTTATTAGATGGGATGTAGATTGTTCTGTTGACTACTCCTGCACATTTGCTTCCTTCATTTAGCTGAGTGAAGATCGATTGTGGTGTGTTGGATACATGCTTATCTGTTCTCTAGACCTGGGGCAGACCTTAGTTGATGTGTAAATTATAGCCAAGATCTCGAAAATGTTACATGACTGAGACCGGTATTCGAGAGTGGAAATATCATTTTGCGTATGTTTGTTTCTAGTTAGTCAGTGCTTTACAGCATGCTGCACATAGATAAAGTTCGGCGTTTGTAGAGAATTAATTTGAAGTCTATATCTTGGTAATTATGATGAACTAGTGATCGGTAGGGTGTAGCGTAGTGCATGATATTGAGAAGCACAGCTAAAATGCTGTAATATTATGGAGAAAGTACATGTGTTCTTGCAGTCAATGAGTCTGAGGATGAAGAAAAGCGAACAGATAAGGGAGGAGAGACAGTAAGGCGTTTGTGCTGAGGAGGGGGCAATACCGAATTTGTAAAAAAGAGTTCTGAGAGTGACTTAGGTCCGCTGATGTAAGAGGGAAGATTAGCTCTGAGTGTCGGGTCTGTAGAAAGAACAGGTTGACGGTGCTTTAGTAGGATTGGGGAGCATTGCTGTATATAGACGCTGTAGGGATAGGATATTTTTTTCGCATGCTGTAGAGATATACTGGATAAGTGCACTGTTTTGTGTCAAATGTGTATATACTGTACTGTGAAGTTAATGTGGTTTACATTGTGTAGCGTTTGTATACACTGCACTGTAAAGTTAATATTGATTATGTTATGTGACGAGTAGAGAGGAAGTCGTAAGGACGGTAGAGATATTTCCAGAGTAACAGCGGTCAAGATAGTGTATTTCCGATACGTAGCTCATTGTGGAATGCCAATCAAACGAGACCGCGATCGTAAGATTTAACTGTATGAGTATAATGAGATCAACGACTTCGGTATTCGAGAGTGCGAATATAATTTTTGGTCTGTTTGTTTCTAATTATTGAGTGGTTTGAAGGATGCTGTACCTAGAAAAAAAATTGGTGTGTTCTTGTAGTCTATGAGTCTGGATAAGTTTGTAGAAAAAAAGCGAGCAGGCAAGGAAGAAGAAGAGGGAGTAACGCATTTGTGTTGAGGGGAAGCGATCGCCGAATTTGTGGAACAGTTCTGAGAGGGACTTCCGTCCGTTGATGCAGAAGGGCTGATTACCGATGAGTGTGGCGTGTGTAGAAAGAAAGAGCAGGTTCACAGTGCTTCCTTAGGAATTGAAAGAATTGGTACATTGTGTAGGGTTTGTATATAATGGATTGTAAAGTTACTAATGCTTATGTTACGGGATGAGTAGAGAGGATGACCGTATGTGTGTGTGTGTGTGTGTGTGTGTGTAGATTGAGGGGGGCTGTGGAGGTAATTTAGCGATCTCTGTAAAAGTAAGCACAGGAAGCATCAGAAAGAAAAGCAGGATGGTACTTCGATAACGGTTCCTTAGGAAGTTAGGCCAGTAAATTCGATAAGAAGGAATAAGAATGATTAATCGGTTGTGCTAGGATATAGGAGGGCTGAGAACATTTGCATATGTTGAGAGCTGGAAAGGTAGGAGGTGGGGAGCGCATTCAGTATTATTTTGGTGAACAAGTTCTGTTAGGATAAGAATTTGAATTTACAAATAAGCTTAGAAAACACGAAAGCGAGCGTTAACTATTTTTGGGGGCACTATACAATTCTGGAGAGGTTGACTGGGCTCTTTTTTTTTTTTTAATTTTCAAATGTTCGTTTTAGTTTAAGAGGGGAGTGAAGTGCTGAGATGTGTGCGGACGGTGTGTGTGTGTGTGTGTGTGTGTGTGTGCGTGTGTGTGTGTGTGTGTGTGTGTGTGTGTGTGTGTGTGTGTGTGTGAACTCGCTCTCTGCTATTCTGACAACAGACGTGAAGGTGGAAATGTGTCGCATATAGGCCGGCGAGCAATGGAATGCGGCCTTAACGTGTGTTGGACCGCACTGAGTTAGGACGGTGACAGATGACTCGCGTGGCCTGGCTTGGATAGTGATGTTCGGCGTGTAGGTGATATGAACCAAAGATGTGTGTGCTCACTGTGTTGGAGAACAAGTGATGACCGTACTGCTTGAAATAAAGTCTTCAGTCCCTTCCCCCTCTGCAAAATCAAAGAACGTGAAATACGTTACTATAAGTGCAGTTTATTATTTGACGCGATTATGATAGGCTACCAGTGAAAAAAAAAAAGATAAGTGACGGAGAAAGCTCGTACATCTGATCAAGTATGGTGTTGGGGATTTGAACTTGTGATAGATTTTTGTTATGGATGTAAGGAGAATGGCTTTCTCACCGAGAAAATCGGACATTTTGAATTAATAATAAATGATAATAATACATAGAAGTACAGTTTTCGAGAGAATATCGTGTTGGAATTTGAATTTGGTGATAATAAATGATAATGAGTCATAATGAATGTCAATAAATGATAATCAATGATAATGAATGATAATAAATTATAATGAATGATAATGAATGACAATGAATGATAATGAATGTTAATAAATAATAATGAATGATAATGAATAATAAACAAAAGTAAGGTTTTGCAGCCATTATCATGTTGGAATTTGAATTTGGAGGTAATTTGCTAGTGGAGGTAGGCCTATAATAATAAATGATAATAAATGATAATGAATGATAATAAATGACAATGAATGATAATGAAAGTTAATGAATGATAATGAATGTTAATGGATGATAATGAATGTTAATGAATGATAATCAATAATAATAATAATAATAATAAAGACAAGTATGGTCTTTGCATGCATTATCCTGTTGGGATTCAAACTTCCCGCCATTTTTTCTGAAGGTTAGGTTAGTGGACATAGCACAATTGGACTATTTTACCTCCAAAATTCAAACTTACCACCATTTTTTCTGAAGGCTAGGTTAGTGGAAGTAGCACAAGTGGACTATTTTCCCACCAAAATATGCCATCTTGGATCACATCATGGGATGTTGCCAAGTCTACATGCCGCCATCTAGGATGACGTCATCGCCGCCATCTTGAATAGATTTGGCAACAATGCAACGTGTCCTCGTACATAGGTTGTCCCCCTACCCCCCTCCCAGCTCAGTCTGTGAAATATAAACTTGCTACGAAGTATGTGCGAGCGTGATAAGTTGGTCTGAGACAAAACTCTCGCGGATGCTACAGACTGTTCATCAAAAGGAGAAGCACAATGAACGTTTTATTAGTGTCCTAGACCTATGACTTTTATTAGGTATGCCTTTTTTTGTAATTCTCAGATTCCTCATTCACCTGTAAAGAGCTGATAGTTGGTCTTTCTTTGGTCAGTTGTTTATTTATTTGACATCATATTCGAGAAACAAAGTTGTTTGGTGCAACAAGTCCGTTTTTATCTAAATTAAATAATTTTCATAAGAAATCTTTGTTTGCTTATTTAATAAGATGTTACGGTGTACTGTGGGCCTAAATAAACGATGGAAGAGACAAGAGGGATTTAGAAATTTTTTCTCCAGTTTGTGGACGGTTTTTCTGTCTTTTACTCGAAATTATGTGGAGATGTCTTACGTGTTTATTCCACCAAAGCCTTCAATTATAGCCCACGTATCATATCACAGACACTCTAACCAAGATGTTTACAAAGTAATCCCATTCTTGTTTTGCATTATTTGCAATAAACGATGAACCAGGACTCCATCGATATCATTTACGACGTTGTTCAAAGATATCTTGCGAATGCTTTGGTGTAGGGATCAGTGGCCTCCGACCGCACGTTATTGAGCAGTACTGTAAATATGATTTGTTCGGCTCGTTATCCGACAACGTTTCGTTCTGCGAAGATTCCTTCACAGTAGACGAAAATTCCGTGATTTGCAATCGCCAAAACGTAGAAGCCAAAACGCTTAGTAATGCAGCGACCTCAGATGCCGAAGTGCTGTGACGTGGCTGCCGTCGCTGCGCGATCAGCTCGTTGTAGCGCAGCGACGTTGTGCGCCGTTCTGCCGCGGCACACAGAGTCCACACACGCACAGGGTGCATGTCGGCCGACTCTTCATCAGCAGGGGAGCGGCAGTTAGCATCCCCACAACAGACAGTATGGACCACTTCCTGATTCTCTGATATGCTTAAAACAGCGAAGGTATGTAGTGCTTGGAATAAAGCGCAGACATCACTTCGCCATTTGCTAGAACTGATATAGCTGTTGACTTTGAGTCACAGTACGTTTTGTTTGTTTTTTAGTATCAAAGCTGGTGAATGGTGTAATTTCTAGCACGGTTTATGCTTTTAACGGTAAGAAGTAACGTAATCGTACTAGTATTAATTCATTGTCCAGTCAGATTAGTGAGACGATTTCTCAAAATCCTGAATAGCCACCTTTCACAGCACGGACCAATGCGAGACGTACAGCACGAGGGTCAGTGAGGTTCTGAAAGTAGCGACAGGGACGTGGAAACATGATGACTGAACTGACGCGGCCACCTCTGCAACGTTTCTTGGCGAGAACAGCCCGAATGAGAACATGCCACATATTCTCGATTGGGTTTTAATTCAGGGCATTTGGTGGACAGTGGAGTACAGTTAACTCATCCTGGTGCTCTTCGAACCACGCACCTACACTGCGACCTGTGTCATACGTTGGATTGCTCTGCTGGTAGCTGCCATCGCGCCGAGGAAAAATAAACCGCATGCAGGGGTGGACATGGTTCCAGAGGACACATCCATATATGTATTGATTGATTGTGTCTTCCAGAATGATAAGAGTACCCAGCAAAGGCTCCAGTCTGGACCCTTCCGGCGATGGTTCGCAAGGTCCCTGCCTACAGACGTTTCACGCCGTACACGCCAGGGGATATATGTCCGATTGAGCATAAAACGTGATTCATCTGCAAAAGGACACCTGCCGCCACTAACTATGTCAACATGCGGTACTGGCGCGCAAGTTCCAGCCTTCGTCGATGATGAACAGCGGTCAGCATCAGTGCACGAACCAAGCGCCTCGTGCGGAGGCCCATACGCAGCAACGTTCATTCGAGAGACACTGTTAGTAGCCCCTTGCTTCATAAGGCCAGTCAGCTGCTCCACAGTTGCACGTCTGTTCGCCTGTACACATCTCTGCAGCCGTCGATCAGCCCTGTCATCTGTGGGCCGTGGTGTACCACAGTATGTACGCAGCCGGTTTTGGATAGCGTCATTTTGCTCTTCACAGTATACTTTAACCACCGCTGCACGTGAACAATTTTCATTTTAAAATTATCTGTGGCTGACTGAACAAGTAATTGACAGTTTACGTACACTGTCGAAGTGGAATAACCAGCTGGTGCCAAACGCAAAAGATGCTGCTTGTAGTTTCGAGTAATCGGCAGAAAATCACCAATTAAAACAGTGATGCTCTACTTGAGAATACGATTATCTACCTCAGGATCCCAGAAGAACAGATGGCACCATGACGAATGAAATCTAGACAAGCAGAGGGCCTCATTGTCGACTCACAGGAACAGAAATTTAGGAAAACTGGAAAGGAACGAGACTCGCGATTTAACGTTCAGTCGACGACGAGGTCGTTGAATGCAGAGAACAAGGGTGGAGAAAGTGATGGGCCATGTAGTTTTCAAAGCAAACTACGCTAACGTTTACCCTAATCGGTTTAGGAAGGCGACAGAAAATCTAAATGTGGTATCGGCCCTTCTTTTGCCCGGCCTACTGAAGCAACTGGACGTGGCATGGACTCAACAAGTCGTTGGAAGTTCCCTACAGACATACTGAGCCATGCTCTCTCTAAAGTCATCCATAATTGAGAAAGTGTTGCCAGTGCAGGATTTCGTGACTCCTCTATTATGTGCCATTGATGTTCGATGGGATTCACGTTGGCCGATCTGGGTGACAACATCATTCGCTCGAATTGTCCAGAATGTTCTTCAAACCAATCATGGACAATTGTGGCCCAGTGACATGGCGCATTGCCATCCATAAAAACTCCATCGTTGTTAGGGAACACGAACTCTATGAATGACTGAAAATGGTCTCCAAGAATCCGAACATAACAATTTCCTGTCAACGTTCCATATTAGCACAGGCCACACGACTATGGAGCCACCACCAGCTTTCACAGTGCCTTGTTCATAACTTGGCTCCAAGGGTTAATGGGCTCTGCGCCACACTCGAAGCCTACCATCACTCTTGCCAACTGAAATCTGACCAGACCATGGTTTTCCAGTCGTCTAGGATCCAAGTGGTAAGATCACGAGCCCTGGAAAGGCACTGCAGGCGATAACGTGCTGTTAGCAAAGGCAGTCACGTCAATCGTCTGCTGCTGTAGCCCATTAGCGCCAAATTTCACCGCAGTGTCCTAACGGATACGTTCATCATATGTCCCAAATTGATTTCTGCGATTATTTCATATAATATTGCTTGTCTGTTAGCACTGACAACGCAAACGCCGCTGCTCTCGGTCGTTAAGTGAAGGTCGTCGGCCACTGCGTTGTCTGTGGTGAGAGGTGATGTTGGAAATTTGTTATTATTGGCACACTCTTGACGCTGTGGCTCTGGAATATTGAAATCTCTAACGATTTCCTGTTCGCATAGTACTTGTTTGCAAATACACAGGGGATTTCAGTCGGCCAGACTAGTATTTAACTGGCCACTGAGCGATAACCCAAGCCGCAGCACCAACCAACGAGGCTGTTCGCAGCAGCAGAAGCAGCACATCGAGCACAGAACAGTCGCAGTCGCAGTCGCAGCCAGCCCTCGCCTCCACCGACGTCAGCCTCACGCGGACTTTGCACACCTGGGACGGTAACCGACAGTCTAACTTTGATTTTGTAACAGCGCCACTTAACTGTTATCTGTGATAGACGTCTGACTGGACTTGGAAAAATTCCAGTTAACTGTTATCAGTGACAAATATCAACAATGAGGTTGCCTGCCATCAGTAATAGATGTCCTATCAGACTTACAACAGCTCCAGGAACTATAAAGCTAGAGAGTCATCATTTCCATTTTAAAGTCAAATCAAGAAGGTTACCCTTTTTGTATGCATCAGTCTTACTGAACATCTTTGTTTAGTGAATTTCCTTATTTTCTGTGATTTTCTAATGAAGTATTTACTTTTCATACTATCCGGGAGTCTTGTTTGTGTGAGTGATCTCACTGCGGTCACTGCAACACAGACGACACAAATTTGGAAAGGTGTGGTAAGTTCCTATGGGACCCAACTACTAAGGTCAGGAAGATCGCAGTTCGTAGTAATAGACGGCAAATCATCGAGTAAAATTGAAGTGATATCAGGTGTTCCCCAGGGAAGCGTCCTGGGACCTCTGCTGTTCCTGATCCATATAAATGACCTGGGTGACAATCTGAGCAGTTCTCTTAGGTTGTGCGCAGATGATGCTGTAATTTACCGTCTAGTAAGGTCATCCGAAGACCAGTATCAGTTGCAAAGCGATTTAGAAAAGATTGCTGTATGGTGTGGCAGGTGGCAGTTGACCCTAAATAACGAAAAGTGTGAGGTGATCCACACGAGTTCCAAAAGAAATCCGTTGGAATTCGATTACTCGATAAATAGTACAATTCTCAAGGCTGTCAATTCAACGGAGTACCTGTGTGTTAAAATTACGAACAACTTCAGTAGGAAAGACCACATAGATAATATTGTGGGGAAGGCGAGCCAAAGGTTGCGTTTCATTGGCAGGACACTTAGGAGATGCAACAAGTCCACTAAAGAGACAGCTTACACTACACTCGTTCGTCCTCTGTTAGAATATTGCTGCGCGGTATGGGATCCTTAGCAGGTGGGATTGACGGAGGACATCGAAAGAGTGCAAAAAAAGGCTGCTCGTTTTGTATTATCACGTAATAAAGGAGAGAGTGTGGCAGATATGATACGCGAGTTGGGATGGAAGTCATTAAAGCAAAGACGGTTTTCGTCGCGGCGAGATCTATTTACGAAATTTCAGTCACCAACTTTCTCTTCCGAATGCAAAAACATTTTGTTGAGCCCAACCTACATAGGTAGGAATGATCATCAAAACAAAATAAGAGAAATCAGAGCTCGAACAGAAACGTTTTTCCCGCGCGCTGTTCGGGAGTGGAATGGTAGGGAGATAGTATGACTGTGGTTCGATGAGCCCTCTGCCAAACACTTAAATGTGAATTGCAGAGTAATCATGTAGATGTAGATGTAGGTCCCTAGGCTTACTCACTACTTAATCTAACTTGCTAACTTACACAAAGGACAACACACACACACCTATGCCCGAGGGAGGACTCGAACGTCAGACGGGGGGAGCCGCGCGAACCGAGGCTAGGCGCTTTAGACCGCACGGTTACCCCGCGCAGCCCACGACACAAACCGAGCGGTTTGCAAATGACCATGCAGCTGATTCCACACAAGCCAGTACAGATTGTGGGAACAGTGTTTTGGAGAAGTTCCAAAACTCATTGACAAAAAAGTGAAATTTGTGGACTTGAGTTAAAAGCCAGTGTTTGGTATATCTTCGAATTGAACGAACTTTTAAAGCGTAAACATGTTATTACTTACCAGACATCTTCAAAGCCGATACTTCACCCTAGTGACTGAAGACAGGCATTGTATCACATGCCCTGCCTCGATAGCTGTCATCCATCGAGGCTAGAGTATAAGCTGAATAAATAATAGAGCAAAATTACGAATTAACATATCGTCGACGACGTGGTAATTGGAGATTACTTCTTGAGTAACAGAACCAAGAAATAATCATCTTTTAAATGTTCTACCTCGGCATATTTCTGCTCCTGCTAAGAAAAATCTAGAGAGAAATTATCCTAGACACTGGTTTATACGTTTTGGTTTATCCAGACACGTTTCATCACTTTATGTGCTATCATCCACGGGCTTTTCATTTCTTTTCTTCCTGAAAGATTATTGTTTTAACCTCTTTTGTAGGTTATGCCATGTCTCCTCAATATCCTCTCTTCCAGTTCTGTAAGGTTCGCATGTCAGCTTCTGTGAAGTTTGGAAGATAGGAGGCGAGGTGCTGGCGGAATTGAAGCTGTGAGGACGGGTCGTGAGTCGTGCTCGGGTAGCTCAGTGGTTTGTTGTCAGTCGTGGTCGGGTACTCGGCCAGTGCACATCGCGCGGTGACGGGCGGTAGCGCGGGCCTGTGTTTACATCGCAAGTGGTGCTGAGGTGGGGAGCTGAGCTGCGCGTGCGAGCGCTGTTTACGTTTGGTTCTGAATAACTGTTATAAGTACGATGTCGACAATTAACAGAGCGAACACCGTCCAATGTGTTTACGATCGCGCTGCATTGCGACCGACGGCGTTTGAAATTCACGAGTGGATTTTTGAGGATTTGAAATTGCCTGAAGATATAGCCGACACGTTTCAATGGCACTTTGTGCAGTACTCATTATTTCTCGAATTTATTTCGAGTAACACTTACGAGAAATTCGTTGAGGAGCATGCTGATGTGAGATCATTTCGTCATAATGATGGTAGTATTAGTAATGTCCAAGTCGTGCCTTCGAGATACGGAGTGAGAACCGTCAGGGTATTTAATGTGCCACCTGAGCTGAGTGCCCTAATAATCTGATTTCACGTTCTCTGTGACTGTACGGTGCCGTTTTGTCGATTACCAATGAAAAATGGTCGAGTGCATGTCGTTACCAAGTTACCAGCGGCGTGAGAAGTGTACTTGTAGACTTAAAAAAGCATATACCTTCGCAAATGGTCATTGGCGGCTGTCGCGCGCGGGTAACTTACATTGGACAACCTCCTACCTGTTCGATCTGCCATTCAACAGAGCATCTGCGGATGAACTGCACACGTCGACGTCCATTTCAGCTTCCACGGGAACGTCCTGCAGACGGTAGAGAAAGACTTGTTCCGCTGTTGAGTGAGGTAGTCGCGGGGACTATACCACAACCCCGGCAGCCGGAACATGTTTACGAGGCGGAGGTGCCAGTTCAGGTGGAAAGCAGTGCCACAGACCTTCGCCGTAGGGCGGACGTCGATTCGGCCACGTCATCAGCGCCAGGACAGTTATCACTGGATACCAACGACGCACCGGCCACCTCTGAAACTAAGTCGTGTGAGACGCAGGAGCAGGTACAGATCAGTTTGCCTGAACCACCCCTATCGGCAGAGGCAGAGGTCCCGAGTTCGAATTTCGTTCCGGCACACAGTTTTAATCTCCCAGGAAGTTTCACATCAGCGCACACTCCGCTGCACAGTGAAAATTTCATTCAGGTTATATGTATTTTGGCTCAAAACCGTTCTCATTTTGAAAACGAAGCAGTCATTAAGTGTTAAATATTTTATATTAGTCTATATACGGTACACACACACAATAGACATGTATCACTGGGCTGAGACATGATTTGTTGTTCACTCGCAATATGTTTAAAGGTATTACTCTTGCGTTAAGTTTGCAAATACTAACATAACGGATATACAGAGTGAGGCAGCTAAGACAGGCCACCCAAAAATATATCCAACATTAATAAATATATCGAGGTGCCTTTTTCGTCCAGCTGTAGCGGACAATACGGCGAATTTCCTGACGTTCGCAAGCAATTTTTATCTTTTACAGTCGTCGAATTACGACAACGACTCGTTGTATTGTAATCGAACGGTATACTTTTTTCTGTGTCATTTGAAAGAACCTTCTAAGAGAAAGTCAACGATAAAACATGTAGGGGAGTTGACCAAATTTTATCAAGATAACAGCGCCACAAACCACACTCTCGCAGTCAGGAGAAAAGGGTCCCGCGAACGTCTGACCTGTTATACCAAACGTAGACAAACACGTAACTCAGGTACACATCTGTTCATACCAAGTGCTCAAAATGTTGAACCTGAACATTGCTGCACGCTATAAAGTGATTCTGGAGAAACGATACTGTACTTTCAATTTCATCTGCAGTTAACGGCACCACAGGCGCGCGTTATATGGAACTTCATGCATTCGGTAGCCTTCGGTGGTTCCTAACAGACCTCTTGTTTTAAATTTCATCGGAGACAAAATTTCAAAAGTGTTAAGTTTGGTGAGTACGCACACCATTTTGCGTTTCTTGAACGACCGTTCCAATGCTCTCCAAATGTTGTCTTAATATAGTCTTTCATTACATGTGCGGAACGAGAGGAACATCCGTCATGTTGGTACAGCTCTGACTGCTTTATCCTTAGTGGGATGTCTTCCAATAATTGCATATGCAACATGTCTTAGGAACTCGAGATAGTGAGTCTGTTTAGGTTTTTGCGAATAAAACGGGGACCAATTGTGTAGGTCTTGGAAAACACGCACCAAACGTTGACAGACGAAGAACGTTGTTTTTAGCCACTTATTTGAGTCAGCGTCGATTTTCAGCTGACAATGGGTAACATTTCGAGAACTTTAACCAATTTTGTAAGTGAAATGATAATTAAATGGACACCCTAGCTGCAAACAGGCGTTGATGTACTTCATTGGGGACATGTTGAAAATGTGTTCCCCGACCGGGACTCGAACCCGGGATCTCCTGCTTACATGGCAGACGCTCTATCCATCTTTTTTTTTTTTTAAGACGCTACCCCCTTTTTTTATTTATTTTTTTTTTTGAGTCTCCTTCTTCTTGTTGGCGAAGAAGCAATCTTTTGGAACAAAAGATTTTTTTTTTCCAAAGCCAAACTCAAATTTCTTTTTCCTTTAAGAACAAATTGTGAGGAATAAATAAGGAAAAGCTTTTTAAGTCGTCGTGCGACTTGTAGTTAAAGTCCAGTTCTTACAGGAGCTCCTGAAAGTGTATTCGCCTACAGCATGCCAGCTCGTCCAAACGTGTCTTCTCATGGCGTAGGCGTGGGTTCTGGGTAGCAGATCTATTCAGTTCGGTTCGGTTTATATAGTTTTCAGCTTCTCAGGGCTTGGACGTTCCAGCTACTAGGTGGGTCATCGAAAGTGCTCCGTAAGAAATTGGAAAAATATTGTTTATAGCGTGGGTTGCGTATCAGGACGCAGTGTCGTTCGTTGAGATAAGTCCAATATCTTAGCGTAGACTTGTCGCCAGAAGTAAAAAGATAGCGGATCGTGTGGCCACAGATCCAATTCACAGAGTTAGTTTTGGCGGAGGGGTAGAAAGTCTTATCGGGGTACAAAAGCATGTGGACGTCGATCTGAGCCGGTGTCTGGCGAGTAAGAAACGCCAAAATTCGCCGCGCAAGTGTCCAGACGTCTAGCGCTGTGCCACAGTGGAACCGGTGGACATCCGTGTCATCCACTCCACAGTGGGTGCAGAGGGATGAATCGGCGAGATGGATGCGGTGCAGACGATCTCGGTTAACTTGTTTGCCATTCACGGTGATGTACCACGCTGATTGAACGTCTGATTCGAGAAAACGCGCATGGATCGCCTTCCATATGTGTCGCCACACGTACTGTGGATACTTACGTTCGATGGGGTTGGACGGGCGGCACTGTTGTAACAATTCGGAGACTGTTTTCGTGAGATACAAACGTGTAAGTGGTAAGGACCGGTAGATATAACTGAACTCCAGGAAAAATCGTTGGATGTAATAAAAGGGGGTTGGAATGGTCGATACCAGTACTGGGGCGGACAAGGAGGCCGGTGCAAAGTTGTGAAGCAGGAGGCTAGTAAGGCTCTGCGGGGAACGATGCCAAAGTTTTAGTTGGGAGCTGACGTATAGTGCCTTGACACGAGTCGGCACGTGGATGAGTCCCACCCCGCCACGATCTCGTGGCAGTGCAAGGGATTCATACTGCACCTTGAATAACATCCCCGAGCTGACGAAGGAGCCGAAAGCCATCAACAGTCGTCGCGCCAGGAGATTTGGGACTGGTAGTACTTGAGCCACGTGTGGTATACGGGAAGCATGATACATGTTCACGTATTGCGCGCGTTGGATAACGTCGAGAGCTCGTAGCCGGTGATCTGCGAGATTTGCTCTGATTGTCTGTAGCAAGCGTCTACCATTGATAGTCACTGAGCGGCGCAGGTCTGCTGTGAAATCAAGTCCAAGACACCGTATGGTGGCGGCGACACTAAGGGGGCAGCGCATCTCTCCGGCAAGCCCTCACCAATGAGCAGGACCTTGGATTTTGACACGTTGAGGCAGCTCCCCGACGCTTCGCCTTAAGTCGCCACCCATGTCAGTGCTGCTCGTACTTCATCTTCACTGCGCAGATATAGTACTATGTCGTCTGCGTAGGCTGTACAACAAAAACGGTGGCCTTGCACAGCCATGCCTTCCAAACGTTGGCGCATGCCTTGGAGCAGGGGTTCCAAGGCGAAAGCATACAAAATCGTGGAAAGAGGGCATCATTGTCGTACAGATCGTGCGATAACCAGGGACGGTGTAAGACGACCGTTGTACATGATTTTAGAGGTTGCACTACTCAACAGGCGCGTAACCACTGTGACAATACCGCCAGGAAAACCCATATGCTGAAGAACTGTCCGTAAATAGAAGTGGTCAACGCGGTCGAAAGCCTAGCTAAAGTCCAGTGAAGCCAAGGCGCCAGGGAGACGCTGATGATGCGCTAATGCTATCATGTCTCTGTAACGGCAAAGGGCCGTACGGATGTTGTTGTCGCCTCCTAGGGAAGTCTGGTCGCAGGAGGTGACGTAACGTGCGACCTTCTTGAGTCGCGATGCCAGTAGCCGTGTGAATATTTTCATGTCGCTGTTGAACAAAGTAATTGGTCGATAGTCCTGGACCCTCGATAACCCGCGCGGTTTATGTACGGGGATAATAATTCCTTCTAGAAAGGCGCTCGGGACCACTGTCCTCGGTGACGTCAGCTCTTGTGCGATTGCCGTCCACGTGGAAGCCAACAAATAGTGAAAACTTTTATAAAATTCGATGGGTATACCGTCAGGTCCAGGAGATCTGTTATCGGAACCCGCCTTGATAGCGTCTACCACTTCATCTGTGGTTACGTCGTCTTGGAGGCCATGCACTGCATCCTCTGGAAGAGTGTTCGTAGTAAGCTGAGCGACTTCTGTGATCAGTGCTGCAGAATGCGGTACGGCTGCGTATAGCCCGGCAAAATGAGCATGGAGAGCACGACCGATGCTTTGTTGGGTGTCGTGCCGGGGCCCTTCCACATCAGTGAGGACTTGGATCAGAGCTCGTCGTCGTCGTTGTCTTTCCTGAAGGAGGTGGTACATCGACGGACGTTCTTGAGGGATTCGATTAGAAGCTCGAGAACGGACTACAGTGCCTTCCAAGTTACGCCGCATGATCAAGGAGATCTGCGCCTTCGTGCGATGGACCATCGACTGCCGGGCTGGCGAGAAAGGCATCCTCGTACAGTCACGTAGAATGGTGTAGTAGAAGTGCAGGGTATTAGTTTGCCACGCCTTTAATTCCTTCCCATAACTCATCAGAGTCTTCCTGAGGGTCGGCTTTGCACAGGAGAGCCACCATGATAAGGTGGAGTCATAGGCTTCTCGACGATGGTGGCAGCGTGCCCACGCTTCTTCGACCATACGACGACAGTCTGAGGAGGTCAGGTGAGCGACATTGAGTTTCCACAGACCACGACTATGCCACACTTGCTGTCGGGCGAGAGTGACGTCACAGAGGTACGCATCATGGTCTGAAAAGGCCAAGGGCCAGACTTCCGCATGACGTGTGCCATCAGCAAGGGAGCGGGTAACGTAGATGCGATCTATGCGGCTTGACGAGTGAGAGGTGTAGAATGTATAGCCCGGTTGAATGCCGTGGAGCTTCTTCCATGTGTCAACAAGTCGGAGACGGTCGATGACCACTGAGAGAGATGCACAAGGGGAATGTCGCGGGAGTTGGTCCGCGGGCTCTTGTGTCGAGTTAAAATCCCCAGCGAGTACCAAATCGTCCTGCGGACGGGTGAAGAGGGGTGTGACGCTTTCGGCAAAAAAAGTTTGTCGGTCATGACGGCGGCCAGTGCCGGACGGAGCGTAGATATTAATAATACGCACGCCGAACAGTGTGAGGGCCATACCTCGCGCAGTGGGGAGGTAGATGACGTCCTCTGCAGGGAGTCCGTCGCGTAGCAGGATGGCGACGCCGCTACCGGTATCGGATGCGGGGGAAACATGGGCGTTGTATCCGGTGGGAACTAGGAAGTCAGCCACAAACACCTCTTGTAAGAGTGCTATATCCACATCCGCAGAGTAAATAGTGTCTCTGAACATGGCCAGTTTATGGGGGGCACGAATGGTGGCAAGATTCATCGTGGCGATACGATATTGCTATGTACGGCCATCCTCAGTATTTGCAGAACGTGCGGTAGAAGTAGCCGGCAGGTGGAGACCCGCCGGTGGTCCCGCCGTGGTGATAATTACTGGCGGGGCGCCAGCCCCAGTGTCACCGAGGTGGACTCCTGTGCAGACACGCTGGCAGTCTGTTCCACTTCTTCTTCAACGTCATCGGCCCAGGAAGCTGACGACGTGGACATGTGACGATCACGTACTTCCGGAACGGGTGTTGTGGATTCCGCAACATGAGTGGCAGGGGGACCGCGGTCATCATTCGTTGACAACGGCGAGGACACGTCCCCGGCTGGGAGAGGAGGCGTCACAGGAGGGGCGCCTGTTGCTGCCACATCGCGTGACTGGACGCAATGTGGGAGGTCACCGTCAGACATCAGGTCGACATCTCGTGGGGCCGTCTGAGAAAGGGCGTCATCGGAAGGCGTTCGTCGTCGTTTCCTGTGTTTGCGAGGCGACCGCTGTTTTCTGATGTGGCCTTCTGAATCAGAATGTGGTCGCCCGTCGTCTGACGCCGAACCCGTCTAGACAAAGGCAGACGTCGGCACGACACCGAGGTCGACGTCCATGGTTCCAACAGGAACATCGGTTTCGGTCTGCAATCCGGACGGTCCTGAAGCGAGCACTGGAGGCGACGCCGTGCTTGTGTCCTCGGCGCGTTGTGCGGCGGCGGGTGGCGATGACGATGCTGCTGGCGCAATCGAGATTGGTACGAGGGGGTCCTGTGCAACCTTGGCGTAGGTGATGGGTAAGGACGTGACCGTCGAAGCCTGGGTCTCTTCACGTAACGGCGTCTGTATTAAACGGCGGTGTAAGCATTCGGAACGTACATGTCCCTCCTGGCCACATCCTGCGCACGTTCGTGGCTGTCCATCATACATGACGATGGCCCTCACACCGCCAATCAGCAGGTACGATGGGACATGTTTCGTCATCTCAGTTTTTATTTGCCGGACGCCATTTAATACGGGGTAGGTCGTAAATGTTTGCCACTTCTCCGCGACGTGACCCAAGACGGTGCCATATGGTTGGAAAGCGGCAATGACCACATCCTGAGGCACCTCGAACGGGAGCTCAAACACCCGCAATGTCCGGAGACCGAATCCAGCATGGGCGACCGTCACAGCACCCATATGTCCATCAGAGTGTTTAAATTTCAGTCCGGTGGCATGACGGTGAATTATGTCATTGCAAATTTCAAAAAATGGTTCAAATGGCTCTGAGCACTATGGGACTTAACTACTGTGGTCATCAGTCCCCTAGAACTTAGAACTACTTAAACCTAACTAACCTAAGGACATCACGCACATCCATGCCCGAGGCAGGATTCGAACCTGCGACCGTAGCAGTCGCGCGGTTCCGGACTGCGCGCCTAGAACCGCTAGACCACCGCGGCCGGCCTTGCAAATTTCCTCCGTCGACATCTTGATGTAGACAACACTTCCAGTGATGGAAAAATGTATGCCGATTACGTCCTGGGGGTTCAAACGTAGATCCTCACGTATGAACTGTTCGACTTCGAAAGCTCTGGGTCGTGGATGTTCGGCCTGAAACGTTACTTTGATCGTTGCACGGCGGTACGAGTGCGCCATGGTGTACGTTAGTACTGGACTCGATAGACACAAACACCGCGACGCGGAAGCAAACACGGCCGAGAGCGGAGCGTCGGACGGTGCGCGGAGCAGCTCCGCACGCTAGCACGGCTGAGAGCCGACTGTTCCATCTGAGCCACCGCGGGCACAGACGATAGTGCGTCTGCAGGGACTTATCCCTTGCACGCTCCCCGTGAGATCCACATTCCCAACATGTCCACACCACTACATTCGTAGTGCGCCTAATAGATATTTGCCCATCATACTCATTACTCGTGGCAGATTAATCTACCAAGTCCCGTACGAGTTCGGGCATAGCGTGTGCGTTCGCACAAGAAGGTCAATGGCCGGGAAGCCATATTTTAACTATATATGACGGTAGTATCTGTTCCCGAAATATATTAATTATCATTTCATTTCTAGCAAAGCTGCATGGTCATCCACGGTAACTGTTCTTTCGGGAACAGATACTACCGTCATATATAATTTTGTAAGTCATTACCATGAAACTGTAGACGCAGCGGAATGTGATGGTGATGAAATGCTGTGGTATGTACTATTCGCAGAACACACGTTCTGTTGATCCGTCACGTACTTACGAGATGCCTCTTATTGACATTAACACTGTGTGTTACTGCTGCTAAAATATTAGTTTAATTTCTTTCATCAGTTGCTCTTTTCCTCTGGTGTATTTCGTTCGCCACAGTTTCAGTTTTTAGAATGTTTTTTAATGTTTGCAAATAGACATCGTGAGTGCTTGGCACGATATGAATACTTTTCAGCATACAATTACACCGCGGTTCTGATAATTTGGCAACATTCGCCATAAAAAACATGCACTTTTTGGACTATCTTGTACATTATGAATGTCCCAATAGCTTTTCGAGCAAATTATTTGATTGCTAATACGGGAGGACACAGACTGATAGCCTTCAAGCTCACATGTACATACAAGAACCATACCTGAGTTAACGTGTGTCCTTACATTTGGTATAATAGGGCAGACGTTTCTCGAACCTGTTCTGCTAACAGCGGGGCAGTGGTTTGCGGTGCTATTATCTCGATATTATTTGATCAAATTCGACATCTTATGTCGCCGAACTTCTCCTTTCTTTCAAATTCCACAGAAAAAAGTACATTGTTGTTTTAGAGAAAAACAAAGTCTGTGTCGTAATCGGTGACGATAAAAGATAAAAATCACCAGCGAACGTTAGGTAATTCGTCCTACTGTTCACTGTACGTAACTTGGTGAAAACCGCAGCTCGATATATATACTCATTCTGGAAATATTTGGGGTAGCCACACCCTCTGTATACTTGTTTACATACCTCACATGACGTTATTTCTTGGGTATGATGGTAGCTTTATACCGTTCATTCTACAGTTTGTCATATGGAAACAATGTAACGTTTTCACCTCCTGTTTGTCGTTCGTTTAGATTGAGAATCGCTATGTTTCTCGTAATTTAGCGTGTTGCGGTTTTTCGATGATATGGTGTTGTTTCACTTGCTCGTGTCGTTTTAAAGAATTTTATTTTTTTGCTGTTGCCGTTTTTGCTGTTAGACACGCGTTTTGTATAATTTGTCAGTCAGTCACCAAGTTTCTTCACCGTTTCACGTGTTGTTGCAGCTATGTAGTGTTCATTTGTTTTGTTTCATTTTTGTTTTCGGTACGGCGCGCAATTTAAAGATACTTAGCTTGAGCGAGCGTGCGTGTCTCTCTCTCTCTCTCTCTCTCTCTCTCTCTCTCTCTCTCTCTGTGTGTGTGTTTGTGTGTGTGTGTGTGTAAGAAAGAGAGAGAAAGAGGGAGAGAGAGAAGCAGAGAGAGAGGAGGGGTTGGGAGGGATGGAGTGATGGAAAAGCAGGTATAACTAGTGATGTGGTGTGTGTGGAACAGAATTTGGTTTTAGAGGGTGATAATTTTTTTGAGGGGGGAGTGAGGACTGTTTTTGTACAGTTCTTCTATTATGGAAAGAAGCTCTTTATTGCACAGTGAGGTTTCTTTCTTTGGGCTGTTGATTTTTGGATGTGATAATTTTCTTCTGTCGTTAATTTATGGTACTGACCGTTATGACTTTTAAGAATTTTTAAACCAGTTTCTGTGTTCAGTGGGTGGTGATTTGACGCTATTAGGTGATCAGCAAATGTTGAGTGGGAGCTATTATTTTTCAATGCTCGGAAATGTCCTGTTTATCTGGTTCTGAAGTTCCTACATGTTTGGCCCACTTATACGGACTGGCAGCAATTACAGATCAATTGATTTCAGGAAAGTGTGGTAGGACCACTCTTGTTCTCTTTATACGTAAACGACCTTAAGGACGGGGTGAGCAGGGATCGGCGGCTGTTTGCTGATAACGCTGTGATGTATAGGGAAGAGTCGTCGTTGAGTGGCTGTAGGAGGATGCAGAATGACTTGGACACAATTTCTGTTTGATATGATGAATTCTCTAAATGTGGGAGAGTGTAAGTTAATGCAGATGACAAAGAAAAACAGTACTGTAACACTGCAGTATAATATTAGTGATGTGTTGCTTGATACGGTTACGTAGCTTAAATATCCAGGCATAACACTGCAAAGCGGTATGAAATGGGACGACCACATAAGGAAGGTGAAAGGTCGACTTCGGTTTATTTGGAGAAGTCTAGAAAAGTGTGGTTCACCTCTAAAGTAGACCGCGTGTGGGACACAAGTGCAACTCGTTTTAAACTGCTGCTCCGGTGCCTGGAGTCCCTACCAGTTAATTTTAAAGAAACACACCGAAGCAATTCAGAGGTGCGCTGCTACGTTTGTTACCCGACTGTTGAGAGAAATGCTCGGTGAATTCAAATGGGAATCCTTGCAAGGGAAAAGACGCCCTTTTTGCGAAACGCTATAAATTAAGTTTAGAGAACCGATATTTGCGACAGACTGCAGAATGATTCTACTGCCACCAACGTATAACATACTTACGGACCGCGAAGAAAAGATAAGAGAAGTTAGGGCTCGCACAGAAACATGCGGGCAATCATTCCTCCATCGCTCCATTCATGAGCGGAACTGGAACGGGAATGTGTAAGGATGGTACAGAGTATCCTCTGTCATGCACCCCATCGTGGCTTGCGGAGTACGTATGTAAATGTAGAGACGGGACACCTGTTCGGATTAGGTAAGGGTGGGAAAGGAAATCAGACGTGGCCTTTGAAAAGCACCACCCGGGACTACCTTTAAGCAATTTAGGAAAAGCACTAAGAAACTTGACCGGGATTTGAACCGCCGTTCTCCAAAATACGAAAGCATATGTACAATCGTCCTTTCTGGTCTTCACTTGGTAGCATATCTGAAGCAGGCATGTGTAAAGATTGGAGCATGTGACAAATTGCTTATGGAAGATTGGTTTCTACCTTCAGTTGCTTTCCCATATTCCAATAAGACGACAGGCCGCTACCTGCCGGTGGAATACGGAGGGCTTCCTCACGCCCAATATGCGTCATACCTTCCTACATGTTACCGGCGCGACATGAAAACGTCAAGGGAAGTGTGGAATACGTTAATTTAACAATTGGAAAACATGTGTCCTATAGAAGGTTCAGACGAAAACAGCAAGAACGAAAAAGAATTTCGTGTTTTATTTCATTATGCACCAAGCGGGTGAGCTCTGTCTTAATGCCCTGGGGTATTGAAACTGATTTGCGTTGGTAACGCTTTGATCCACAAAAATAAATATCAGCGATTTCTACCCACTCGTCATCACAATAACCAGCTTTGCATGTTATGCAACATCATTCCATTTGTAAATTGGCCACTGTGCTCAGAGGAAACATCAACACACTGATAATATCACTTTAGTGTATTCCTGATTCTATTCGTTAAACAAGAGTCGCCAGATCGTGTGACAAATTGTAGGAAATTGTGGGGTTTATAAATGGAAGTCGATTTCACAGAGTAATTGAATTTTTATTCAAATTCAAAGTCAACATCGAATCGTACTGCAAATGATTCTTGGAAAAAAATAATGTAACGTGAAGCATTGAATTTAATTATGAACCAAAGAACTATGTGTTCGAAATGCAGAAAGAATCATTTAAATTGCGACCTGTCTAGAGTGCAATCTCTGAAGCATGAAAATAAAACCTCATGCTACAGCAGAAACCAACACTTGCATGTTCAGACTCTCTTTGGAAGGGCAGTAGCAAGTTGCGGCCAATATGGCGAACATAAAAGTGTCTGGAAGCATTAAAACAGAGGGGAGTGCTACAAAGCTTCCCCAGATATGACAGTTATTGACAGTTTATGGGGTTGGTACCTAGCTTATTATTGTTGACGAAGAATACACAGTGTCTACAAGGGAGATAATACACAGGATTGGCCAGACAGAAAGTACCGCGAGAAGGTGCTAAATTTCTCACGTTTTGTGGGAGAGGTGGTTGCTATATCTCTGTTGGGCACTTGGGTGCTAAGGCAACATTGCAGCCACCCGTCAACTTCAGATTATGGCGATCAGCTCTGGGAACCACACCAGAATTGCCGCCCAACATGAGCAAAGCCTTCTTGCTGCATCTCCACAGTAGACACGGGATGTCCCAGATTCTCCAACATCGCGTGGGAATATATCAGCCACCACCCAACAGTCAGTACTGGCCACTTTGTATTTCAAAGAAAATGTAAGTGAAGTTGCGCAGAATCGAGGATAGAGGTGTACCAGACACGTTACCGTATGTTTTTCCTTAATTAAGAACCAGAAACAGATAATATTGGGTTAGAGCAATAATAGATAGCAACAGTGTTTTTCTTTTTGGAGAGAGAGAGACATTTAATTGGACTCACTTTTGTTGGATACCATGCCCATCTATTCCTAAAAAGTTTACCGTCGCCTCCATGACTTCCATAGCTTGTGGTGTTTTAGTCAGAAATTTCTTTTCCAATACTGTTTTGGAGACAGAAAATTGCTACGTACAGCTAATAGCGTAATTGAGGTAGAAGTATTCCTGCGTTCGCAGTGCAGTAAAGCGTAGTTTGCTGCCAATCATTTGTGCGGTATGATGTAGCACATGTGCACTGTTCAGTCTGTTCGGGTCCTTCGACGAAACATTTCCAGTTTACGCCGCATGCTCATTGTCACTTCACGGCAATCACAGCATGAGGAAGCTGACCACCGAATTGGGGTACACCACAGCGCAATCACTGGACTTTTCAGAAGCAGAATCATTGCTGAAGATCTGTCTCGTAGTGGTCAAAAACACAAAAACGGCTCCTGAGCACTGTGCGACTCAGCTTCTGAGGTCATCAGTCGCCCAGAACTCGGAACCACTTAGGCCTAACTAACCTGAGGACATCACGCACATCCATGCCCGAGGCGGGATTCGAACCTGCGACCGTAGCGGTCGCGCGGCTCCAGACTGTAGCGCCTAGAAACGCTCGGCCACTCCGGCCGGCACCAAAAACACAAGCTGAAGACCGTTACTTACGTACACTTTGTGATCAAAAGTATCCGGACCTCTCGCTGAAAATGACTTACAAGTTCGTGGTGCCCTCCATCGGTAATCCTGAAAGTCAATATTGTGTTGGCCCTCCCTTAGCCTTCATGACAGCTTCCACTCTCGCAGGCATACGTTCAATGAGGTGCTGGAAGATTTCTTGGGGAATGGCAGCCCATTCTTCACGGAGTGCTGCACTGAGGAGAGGTATCGATGTCGGTTGGTGAGGGCTGGCGCGAAGGCGGCGTTCCAAAACATCCCAAATGTGGTCTGTAGGATTCAGGTCAGGACTCTGTGAAGCCCAGTCCATTACAAGGATGTTATTGTCGTGTAACCACTCCGCCACAGGCCGTGCATTATGAACAAGTACTCGATCGTGTTGCAAGATGCAATCGCCATCCCCGAATTGCTCTTCAACAGTAGGAAGCAAGAAGGTGCTTAAAACATCAATGTAGGCCTGCGCTGTGATAGTGCCACGCCAAACAACAAAGGTTGCAAGCCCCCTCCATGAAATACAATCACACCATAACACCAACGCCTCCGATTTTTACTGTTGGCACTACACACGCTGGCAGATGCTCACCGGGCATTCGCCATACCCACACCCTACCATAGGACCGGCACCTTGGATACCGTGGATTCATAACTCCACACAACGTTTTTCCACTGTTCAACTGCCCAATGCTTACGCTCCTTACATCAAGCCAGGCGTCGTGTGGCATTTACCGGCGTGATGTGTCGCTTATAAGCAGCCGCTCGACCATGAAATTCAAGTATTCTTACCTCCCGCCTAACTCTCATAGTACTTGCAGTGGATCCTGATGCAGTTTGGAATTCCTTTGTGATGGTCTGGACATATGTCTGCCTACTACACATTACGACCCTCTTCAACTGTCAGCGATCTCTGTCAGTCAACAGACGAGGTCGGCCTGTACGCTTTTGTGCTGTACGTGTCCCTTCACGTTTCACTTCACTATCACATGGGAAACAGTGGACCTTGGGATGTTAAGGGTGTGGAAATCTCGCATACAGACGTATGGCACAAGTGACACCCAATCACCTGACGACGTTCGAAGTCCGTGAGTTCGGCGGAGCGCCCCATTCTGCTCTCTCACGATGCCTAATGAGTACTGAGGTCGTTGATATGGAGTACCTGTCAGTAGGTGGCAGCACAATGCACCTTATATGGAAAAAATATGTTTTTGAGTGTTTCCGTATACTTTTGATCACATTGTGTATTCTGGCACGTGGGCAATCGCAGAAGAAGGGAGGGCTGTATGGCACAGAAAGTATTTGGCGTCTAGGCGTCCATTACGAACAACGCTACGAATCCCCCCGTCTTGGCCGTACGCGAAGAAGCTGGCCAGGGGATCAGCTGTTTAGAAGTTTGGTCAGGCAGGCTCTAAACAGCTGACGAGCGTAGTTTTTATACGTTTGTTAGAAAGTTTAATGTTCCATAGATCATTTAGACAAGTAATTGTAACGATGTGAAGAAGAATGATTTTATATTCGCATTACGCATTCCTACGGAAATGTGGCTACATGCTGACCGTTTACAAGTGCT
The DNA here is from genome assembly GCF_021461395.2 of Schistocerca americana. NCBI lineage: Eukaryota > Metazoa > Arthropoda > Insecta > Orthoptera > Acrididae > Schistocerca > Schistocerca americana. Next base: position 52,892,682 of record NC_060126.1, read on the forward strand.
TTTTCCCTTTTTTTTCCTTTTATTAAAATTTCTACCTATCACTTTTTCCTCGCATTACAAAATTAGAAATTATTCTACACATCAGCAAAGCTTATTTATTTGTCACACGACCGGTTTCGGGCTTGTTTCCATCCTCAGGTGTTTATACATTCATGTACATGTTTATATTGCTGGAGATCACTGTATAAATACAATTATTTGTTGGTGACTAAACAGTTACAAGTAAGACAATTGTAAGTGGCAAGATAGCATTTGTCGAAAATATATCTGTACTTACACAAAGATGAAGCATCATTATTATACGAGGGTTGGAACTTAAATAGTGGCAACTATTTATTCACAATCGATACAAAAGCGTTACATGTTTGCACCTATTACTGTCCTTTAGAGTAGTCACCAGCGTTGTGTAGAATCTGTTGCCAGCGATATGGTAGGCGTAGTATACTATTAGCAGAGCCTGTTCTGTTGATGGTGCGAATGGAGCTGTCTACTGCCTGTCGAATCTCTGGAACAGTTCTGAAGCGAATGCCACGAAGTGGTTCCTTCATCTTCGGAATCAAATCAAGGTCACAAGGACTTAAGTCCGGGGAGTGTGGTGGATGTTACAGTAATTTCCAGTCCCATCGACCGAACAGAGCAGCCACAGCTTGCGCTGTATGCGCCCGCGCATTGTCGTGTAATATGATGGGTGGGTTGCGCAGGAAGTGTCGCCGCTTCTTTCGCAAAGCTGGTCGCAGGTGGTGCTCCAAAAACGAACAGTAATACTGTGCATTGACGGTCTGCCTTGGAGGAACGTAATGCGTTAGGATAACACCATCACAGCCGTACACGAGAATCACCATACCTTCAGACCGCTCCATTCGCACCATGAACAGAACAGGCTCTGCTAACGGTATACTACGCCTTCTACATAGCTGGCAACGGGTTCTACAGAACTTTGGTGACTATTTTGAAGGGTAGTAACAGGTGCAAACATGTAACTCTTTTGTACGGGTTGTGAATAAATAGTTGCCACTATTTAAGTTCCAACCCTCGTAGTTACGCTGTGGTGACAGCCTTTCCACTTAGTTGCACACTTGCCATCATTTTCACGTCCATATTTCAGTTTTATAAAGTTTAGCTGCATATTTCACTATTGCGACGTCCACTCGTGAAATACACTGTTTTTACAAACAAACATTTGGGCTATGGTCAAAGAACTTAGATGGTTCAGGTATAAAGACGTTTCTCATGCAGAAACATGTAGGTTATGATCAAAGAATTTAGCCATAGGAGGTGCAAGGATGTTGCACTTACAGAAACTTAGAGATCTATTAAAAAAGACTGCGAAGATTTTTGATACACATTATGAAGTTTTTTTGATACACATCTTTGTCGGAGAACTTTCATTTCTCCGGCATATTCACTGTCCACTGTAACGTCCCACGCCCTACCAGTAAATCCCTGATTCTTTAAGGAATCAAACTCCCATGTATAAAACAGCTTCAAACGCCAGATTACTTTACAAATGAGTTAAAGTGTTACATATTGACTTTAAACATGTAAGGGAGAAAACATATAGGAAAGATTTCAATTTATGTTTAAAACTTTCTGAAAGACTCTGTGAATATAGTCTGGATAATTTTCATTCCATTTTGAGGACAATCCAGCTCTTCAAGTAGTTTAATGTTTATGACAGAATATCTTCCGAAATACACCTCATGACATATTTTGCAAGTACATTCATTGGTGTATTTGGATACCGTCTGCAAAATCTGTTGCGAATAAAGTCGATCGTAAAAAATTAAAAATTAAAAAATGCCTGTTGCTGAAGTTTGCTTGTATGGACATCGGAAATGTAGGACGGTAAGCGATATACTTTTTCGTCTCGTCATTTTGTGAGGGGTCTCAGCGAGAAAATGTTTTGTAAGGGTTTGAAATCATGTGCAAAGCTTTTTTGGAATACGGAAAGTGCTCTTTTGTCAAGTACTGGACCAATATAGTCCGGCTATTTGAGCGTCGTCAGGTACGCTGCATCCAGACAGAAATACAATTTATAACTGTAACATTGGCCTTATTGACAATGTGAGTTGACTGTGACAGCATATTAATTTTCAATATTTCGTTTAATTGTTGTGTGAATTTAAAAATGTAAACTTGTGTTACTGCTGCAAGCCATTAAACAGGCAGCGTGCAAGTAGTGCTGGGTACTGGGACAATAGTTAAGTGCTGAAGTGGCGTTTATGCCGCATCACTGCGTACGTTTATTACGTTTTTGTTGCCATATTTTAATGCATAGTACAGGAAGATTTTATTAAGGGGGGCTAGTGTCGCAGAGTCATCGAACGAGGCACCAGATGGTCACACACCGTGGGAACGAACGGCGAGCAAGAGCCATATCGCACTTGAACAGTGGAGATTCACCCACCACGCAGGGTGCCAAGAAGCGAATCTTTTATGATTTATATTTACTGTTTGGATATTAACACGCATCTCCGACCGTGCTGATGACGTTACTTGCACTGAGAACTTCACCCCATTGGTGGGCATAGTGCACAGTGAAGACACCCTTCAAGAGTGAGTGCTGCTTCATCTGACCATATTACGGTGTTCACGAAATCATCATTGGCTTCCTGTTGTTGATGGAACCATTCGCAGAATTGCATCTGCTGATGGCGATCTGCAGGATGCAGGTGTTGCGTGAAAGCATAATGACAGGGGTGCAGCCCGTGGTCGTACAGCACGTTAACGACAGTGCGTTGTGAGACACGCAGCTGCCTTGCTACGCTACGTGTACTTCGCTGAGGTTCTTGGTGTACGACCTCCGGAATAGCTTCCTCAGCAGCTGGGGTACGGCGAGTCCATGGACGACCTCTGTCACGCGATGGTGGAAGGAGAGAACCTGACTCCTGAAGGTGCAGCTCCATACAACGAAACACATTTCTTATCTGGATGGCATCGACGAGGATACCTAGCAGCATATTCATGAGAGGAAACACCGGCCCCGTTATCACCAAGGACGAGAAGCATATCCACATGTTCGTCGTTTGTGTAAGCCATACGTCTGCCACACTGGTTTAGAGGTTTACAAGGAGAAAACTCGTTACGTGTACGCACGTACGTTGGTGTCTGTCCGCTCGCTACTAATCCCTGTCCGGTGGACAGCGCATACAGTATAAACAGAATAATAATAATAATGCATTGACATATGTAGTAAATATCATGCGGTTACCAGACTCATTGCCGGACGGGGTGGCCGAGCGGTTCTAGGCGGTACAGTCTGGAACCGCGTGACCGCTACGGTCGCAGTTCGAATCCTGCGTCGGGCATGGATGTGTGTGATGCCCTTGAGTTAGTTATATTTAAGTAGTTCTAAGTTCTAGGGGACTGATGACCTCAGAAGTTAAGTCCCATAGTGCTCAGAGCCATTTGAACCAGACTCATTGTTGAAAGGCATAATTAGTGGGACTATGGTGATAACGCAGATAGTAACCGAGTTTGGACACTATTCGCAAAGCACATTGTTAGTCCTACTGGTAACGTAAGGCCCTAACGAAATGTAATTGTCCTGAACGAGGCAAGAATAATAGTTGGTACTAATCAATGCGACCATTGGAGGAGGATACAAGGAAAACATTTTTCACATCTAGTAGATGAAGTGGTGCGAATAAATTCACACCCACAACGTGAAAAAGGCTTCTTTCAAAGCTGACTAATCTTCCATATCTGCAATTTACTATGTAAGTGCATATGTTTTCTAGAGGACCCGCTGGAATCGGTGCTGACGATTAAGATGGCAGTTATCGTACCACCTGGAGTACGTTTACCAAATAAAAAGCATATGCCTCAACCCAGGATCGAACCCTCGACCTGCTGCATGCTAACCCAAAAACTATCCACTGCACCAAATACACAGTATGATTTATATGTGCTGATAGTTACCATACATGTGGTTACAATGTTGCCAGATTTCCGCTCTTCAACATACTTTTTCTGCCGGTTGTACTCGCTGGACGAAATTTTGTGACAGACATCTTTTTATCGCTAGCATATGAGGAGTCGAGCTGCGAAGCCCGAGTGCGCGAATTTCGCTTCACCCTATGTACTGAAATCCATCACGTTTGTTATTCCTGGCTCTTTTTTTCGTGAGAAGTGTTATCTTCAGCAACTCACTGTGTAGGGTAACAATCTGCATCTTTTGGGAATTATTCTTGACGTACCCTTGTGAATACACTTGGCATCCCTTGTGTGCAAAAAAAAAGTACCTGTAAACAGTTGTTGGTTTTAATAGGATGCATTAATCTCTCATGAATACTTTAAAGTAAGATTAATGAAACATCCCTCGAGCTAGTGACAGACTCGTGAAAGTACTCCACATTATGGTAATCTTGACTGGCAGCCGCTGATGGCTACTGAATCGAACGTCCTTCGAAAATCCAAGGGCACGCAAGACACCTGTTTGTCTGCATCTGTTCTCTGCAATCTTTCCTGTACGGATAAAGCACCCTAGGGCACTAGGGAAAAAGATCCACGGAGGTGGGAGGACAGGACCGTTGCCATTATTCGCTCTAGAGAGGCCCTCACAGGGCCCGCGGCGGCTAACGTTGGCGTGGACGCGGATGAGACGTACCGCCTCACGAGAAACGGCGCCGCCGGCACACGGAACGAGCTGGTTAACGTGATCTGCGCTGTCAGCGCTCTCCAGCAGCAGCTGCCGGCTTTATTCGGCTCGCGAACCACAGAGTTTGTTTATGAAAATTGACGGGCGTTAAATATCTCTGTTCCCTCTCTTAGGCCAGTATTACACTACCAAATTTCTTTGCCGAGTATCTTTGTCAAAGAAATTTTATGGTGTATTAGGGAACTTTGACAAATGTCGTCAAATATTTGATTAAATCTAAGGCCTCGCTGTAGATTTGATCAAAGAAGTCGCTTGTCTTCTGTTCACTGCAATGTGACATGTTACCACATGGAGCGCTAGCATCGCTGCAGCGTTCTGTCATCTGTAGTGTTTTTATAAACTTTGCTGGAAAATACAATTAGTGTCTACTGACAACTACAAAATTAATAGAGATGTATGAAGCTGATGAGGCGCTTTACAACGTGAGGCACCCTGAATACAAAAACAGATTAAGAAGATTGGAGACCTGACGTAACCTAACCTAACCTAACCTAGCCCTCTCCTGTAGCAGGGAATCCGAGTGTTACAGTGAGCCTGTCTTCTGCAGATATAGCAGATCTTGAGAGAGTATTGTGCTTTGTGATATGAGGATACACTTCACTGAGCACATACAGAAATGTATGCTCATCCATTCTTAAGCAATTGACATACGATTTGACGTCCTCCACTATAAGCTCACGTAACAAGTTTTGTTGAATGTTTTTATCGTGTCGTCGTAAAACCCAAGGCTTTACACAGGTACATTTCCACCCCCCCCCCCTTTTCCCTACCGCATGTGCACACAGTGCGATTGTGGTACATGAACTGCTGCATTTGATAACAACTTGTTGTTGTCAGCCATCTTGAACTTTGACGAAAAATATGATGACAGTGGAACACCCCTTTTTAGCGCCACGTCAAAGATCTTTGTCAAATATATTTGACGAATATTTGATCACATCTTCGATCAAATCTTTGACAAACAAATTTGATAGTGTAATACCGGCCTTAGCGATTGACGAAGAAGAGCGGATGGCTTAAACCCATAGCTGCTGGCGGAGGAATACTGCATGGTACTATACAAAGATCTGAGGTACACACTAGTAGGCGTTATTTGACTATTCAATTGAATTCTCACCTCATTTTCGGTTTTAAACTGAATGTACAGAGGGGCCCAGAAAAATGTAGTCTCTCTCTCACAGTCAATATTAATGGAATAAAATGACATATTGTTACATTTGTTTTATTTTATATCTTCAAAGTGACCAACATTAGCAGCTAAATGGTTCAAATGGCTCTGAGCACTATGGGACTTAACATCTATGGTCATCAGTCCCCTAGAATTTAGAACTACTTAAACCTAACTAACCTAAGGACAGCACACAACACCCAGCCATCACGAGGCAGAGAAAATCCCTGACCCCGCCGGGAATCGAACCCAGGAACCCGGGCGTGGGAAGCGAGAACCGTTAGCAGCTAAACAAGGTCGCTGCCGCAGAAGTGTTGACAGAACTACGGCTGTCATTGCTGCCGTTGTGGCAACCGCACAGGATGCCTTGACGGTTTCTCGTAGCTCGTTCAGTGTAGCAGGCTTCTGCTGCTAAACTTCATTTTTCAGAGTCCCTTATAGGTAGGAGTCAACAGTTGTAAGGTTTGGAGACGGTGGTGGGTACTCAATAGCTCCTCTTCGACCGATCCATTGTTCTGGTAGATTTTTATCCAAGCATGCTCTGACATTTCCATGGTTGTGAGGTGGAGCGGCATGTTGTTGCTGGCAAAATCTTTCATTTCCAAACGCCTCTCGAATGGCAGGTAAAATCGATGGTTGCAGCATATGAAGATACGCCTTGCGAGGTGCTGGGGCTAGCAGTGTATTTAACACTAAATTCTTCTCGAATTTTCATATGGAAATGATGCTCTAAACCCCCCCTTTTCTAACTACTTTTGCTGTTGCACATGGATTAATAAGAAACGCGAACTGACTGTAATCGACCCTGCAAGTGGAGTAGAAAAGAGTTTGGCACCTGCAATAATTTAATTTGATAGACATTAATCAAATAAAGGAAAGTTTCAGTAACATAGTGAGAAATGAAAAGGTTGCTCTACCGATTAACAGAATGAAAGTTCTGTCCAAAATAACAATTTGATTTATTATTACTAAACTCAAAATAATAAACAAAACACATGAAACATTTACAATACATCAAATTGGGTCAAACTGGATACTCAAATAAATGCTGTGATGGTGAAGTTGTCCCTAAACTAGATTCTGACATTTATGACGAAGTGGTATGTGGAGCCAATTCCTTGCAACTCAAATCTTAAGAGAAACACACAGCCAACCCAACATTAATTGCTGCTACAGTAGTGAGAACTCAGACAATGAACATACAAGACAGAACAAAGTTAGAAAAGACGAACAGCCACGCTCTGCTGAGCTCTGATTATCGCCTAGCAAAAATGCCTGCTTTGCCGGTGCTGCAGACGTACATTACCAAGCTGTCTTCTTAGCTGCAAGGACACGATCTGGCGTACTGGAAGCGATGGTTGGTCGCTTCGACATCCCGTCGTCGTGATGATAATGTCGCGAGTATAGCCCGAAACAAATTGTCCTGGTCTGGTTGTTCCAGACTAAACACTTTCTATCAATACAAATGCGCCTCTGAGGGAGACGAAGAAAGCTCGCCACACAATCACTGATGGTACAGTGATTGATTTTCATAAGCGAAGTCACACAGTAACTCCGATACAGTCAACTTTAGCCAAAACTGCCCCAGACAGACAACATAGGCCGTTTGCACGCAGAACGCTCAATTGCCAACTGTACTCAGAAAGTTACGTTGAAGTCGAAACTTCAGCAACTTTGTTAAACAGTTACAATCAAATAAAAGTATATTAGACAGCCAACGGAGGGCAGGCTGTCCAGAGCAGCGAGAGCTCAGTCTTGTAACCTACTCCGACTGAAAGGCGAGAGCCGACCCTCTCAAGAGCACCCGTACAAGCCAAACACAGAACATTCCCGCCCCCACGACAGTGGCCGTTGTTAAACGTTCCAATCAGCAACTCGAAAAACGGCGGAAAATTCCACTCTATTTCCGAAGCACTACCATTCCACCAATGGAGATTCTTGGCGCCAATTTCTGCGCCGATTTTGCTACGTCACGGAGCTGTGCCCTGAGCAAGCCAATCACAGTTACGATTTCGCAGAAAACGCCGGAATTTGCCCGCCAAGACTGCTTGGGAACACAAGTCATTCCCACGCCTAACTGGTAGCCTGCCAGAAAGTGTTTTCGCTAAGTTTCTGCGAAGTAACGGAATCTCTAGCCCAGCCGCTCCATCAGGCCCCTGCAGGCGTGTCTCCGCCGCTATTATATCTCAGCGTCTGGAAAGCATTCACTCGACTCCCTCACACCCGTCGGCTTAACCCTTTCAAGATCAGCAGAGCCCGCCTGTCACCGGACCACCCGCGTGACGAGAGACGCTGCATGGGAAGTCCGCGTGTGAAGGAATAGCAACTTTACACCGCATGCAATTAGAGAGGAAAATCGAAATACTCAGAGTAAGATAGAAATATGAGAGGGGGCTTCTGCCACCTCTCAACCTCACCAATTACAGTATCTACAAAGAAGAATGGGCCAATCAAACAGCGCTACGATAGACCACACTACACATCAACACTCGGTAGATTAACATGTCTGTTCACGTAAATATAAGGATTTTCTGGAGACGAGTAGACATAGTTCTGGCACTTTACAGTACCGTTCAGTTTGAACTACGCCTCATCAGGCCAGAAAACCATTCCTGCAAACCGTTCATCTTCGTGAAGCATGCCTGCAAACCACTCACAGTACTCCGTCCTTCGTCCTCGTTCACAGCACGCTGCGATGTTGGAATATACACTGTTCACTTTGCAACCTTCAGAATTCGTCGTATGCTTGATCAGCTTACCCCTCTATCACGTGCACACTGATTCACAGATTTTTGTGGTGACTTAGTAAATTGTTGCAACACAAGAGCGCTGGAAGCTGGACTTATTGATGTTCTTGGTTGGTCAGACCTTTCCTTATGCACATTCCAAACACTACCGTCGGCTTCAAATTTATCCTGAATACGATAAAATGTTGTATGTGTTGGTGTCTGAGCTCCGTACACATTGCGCCATTGCCATTCTACCTACATCATGTTTTCTTACGTCCAGCACCAATTCAATACGACGTTGCGTTGCCCAAACGATAGTAGTAATTCATTCATTGCTACGCTGTCATCTACTGAAGAACTCGCGCCAAGATCTTTGAACAAAACAATGGATTACACTACCGCGCAAAATAGCAAAGCTATATCATTTTTCTCCATAGATATTAACTATCAAAGATCAAAGAGAGACTACATTTTTCTGGAACCTTCGGTGGTTAAGGTACAGCCTCTCTCAGTTGGTACAAGTATAATATCGATATTCTCGCTGTTGCATTGACTATCGACACACTGAAATAACGTACTTTGTCACATAGATTTCATGATCGAAATTCGTTTCGTAATTTCATTGGAATGGAAGAGATTATATGGAAGCTCTTCACCTTACTGAAAAATATATCTATGGGCAAGATACAAACATGAGCCAGTCCACAAACCCAGAGAGAGATAAATACACTCCTGGAAATTGAAATAAGAACACCGTGAATTCATTGTCCCAGGAAGGGGAAACTTTATTGAGACATTCCTGGGGCCAGATACATCACATGATCACACTGACAGAACCACAGGCACATAGACACAGGCAACAGAGCATGCACAATGTCGGCACTAGTACAGTGTATATCCACCTTTCGCAGCAATGCAGGCTGCTATTCTCCCATGGAGACGATCGTAGAGATGCTGGATGTAGTCCTGTGGAACGGCTTGCCATGCCATTTCCACCTGGCGCCTCAGTTGGACCAGCGTTCGTGCTGGACGTGCAGACCGCGTGAGACGACGCTTCATCCAGTCCCAAACATGCTCAATTGGGGACAGATATGGAGATCTTGCTGGCCAGGGTAGTTGACTTACACCTTCTAGAGCACGTTGGGTGGCACGGGATACATGCGGACGTGCATTGTCCTGTTGGAACAGCAAGTTCCCTTGCCGGTCTAGGAATGGTAGAACGATGGGTTCGATGACGGTTTGGATGTACCGTGCACTATTCAGTGTCCCCTCGACGATCACCAGTGGTGTACGGCCAGTGTAGGAGATCGCTCCCCACACCATGATGCCAGGTGTTGGCCCTGTGTGCCTCGGTCGTATGCAGTCCTGATTGTGGCGCTCACCTGTACGGCGCCAAACACGCATACGACCATCATTGGCACCAAGGCAGAAGCGACTCTCATCGCTGAAGACGACACGTCTCCATTCGTCCCTCCATTCACGCCTGTCGCGACACCACTGGAGGCGGGCTGCACGATGTTGGGGCGTGAGCGGAAGACGGCCTAACGGTGTGCGGGACCGTAGCCCAGCTTCATGGAGACGGTTGCGAATGGTCCTCGCCGATACCCCAGGAGCAACAGTGTCCCTAATTTGCTGGGAAGTGGCGGTGCGGTCCCCTACGGCACTGCGTAGGATCCTACGGTCTTGGCGTGCATCCGTGCGTCGCTGCGGTCCGGTCCCAGGTCGACGGGCACGTGCACCTTCCGCCGACCACTGGCGACAACATCGATGTACTGTGGAGACCTCACGCCCCACGTGTTGAGCAATTCGGCGGTACGTCCACCCGGCCTCCCGCATGCCCACTATACGCCGTCGCTCAAAGTCCGTCAACTGCACATACGGTTCACGTCCACGCTGTCGCGGCATGCTACCAGTGTTAAAGACTGCGATGGAGCTCCGTATGCCACGGCAAACTGGCTGACACTGACGGCGGCGGTGCACAAATGCTGCGCAGCTAGCGCCATTCGACGGCCAACACCGCGGTTCCTGGTGTGTCCGCTGTGCCGTGCGTGTGATCATTGCTTGTACAGCCCTCTCGCAGTGTCCGGAGCAAGTATGGTAGGTCTGACACACCGGTGTCAATGTGTTCTTTTTTCCATTTCCAGGAGTGTATATTTTACAGAAAGTTTCATAATAGCAGAAACTTCCAGTGTGTAACTTGTGTTTGCTTTCAGAACAGGCTGGCAGTCACGTTAAGATTTCTGGCCAGTGGGGAAACATATCAGTTGGTTGCCTTCGCAACAACAGTTGTAGCAAATACATTATTTATAATAAATTACATCGACTTTTGAAGTAATATTTCTATTAATTGACTAACTTTGGCCCAGAATCTTTTAAGAAAGCGAAAGGAGAGAAAACAAACAGTTGGTAGGAGGTAAATAGGGACCCGCTACCCTTCTTTTCAGTCCTCAGAGCCAGCGGCCCTATTAACTGCACTACAGCTTGCGACGTAGCAGCTGGTTGGCTGTATATGGCATAGACTGTCTAAACACTGAATCTGCAGATGTTATTATTTGATACTTAATATGCAAACAATACCGAACGTGCATTTCATAAATCGTCACACTGAAATGGTGTAATTTCGCAGTACACAAGTTTTAACACTAGGAACGTCAACAAGCCTTTGCCTACCGATATGTAGTTTCCCTTCATTTGTTATAACAAATGGTAGCTAAAACGACGCATTTTCGAGAATCAATCATTTTGCTGATGCACTGAGACAGCTTATATTCGTACCACGTACTCTATGAGAAAGGAAAGCCACCAGTAACTATGATTAACGTCCTGCAATACGGCGGCACCTCTGTTTCGTTTGAGATGTAAGATGATGTCCCTTCTCAATGGCCACGTCCCTCAACATAGGACAAAAATCTGCCATGCCAGTTTCTGTATTTCAGGCTCCGCAATGTAGTGGATCGTGGAATTCCACGCTGTGAGGTCACCAGCTGCTCCTTCAAGTGCGTGTCTAGCGCCCGTGAGAGGACGCCTTAAGCAACAACAAAAACCGCCACGACTGACAACTTCCAGTATCCACTGGTAATATGCCATAGGCATCATTCTATTACGTCGAAATAATCACAAATGTCATTCTGCGGCTGTACAGGAACTCAACAATACGTATACTAGAAATCCAAGAAAATTATCCTCACCGAAATTCAGCTTGGCAAAATGTCCGCAGTGAAACAGCTCGTCTCATTTCTCTTGTGGGAAAGGTGGTTGGCAACGTCTCAACATCTGCTGAACATCGCTGCTCACAAGTAGAGACGCTGCATCCAGTAGTGACGTTATGACAATAGACATGCCAGAACGGCAGGAGGAACGTTGCCTAGCAACAGCCGTGCTGCAGGAGCCGCTAGCTAAGATCGCTGCGTGGCCCGGCTCGCTCCGCGTTGTTCGTCTTCATCCGAGTTGTGGTGAGAAGAGCACCGATTGGCGAGCGCAGTGTGTCCTGCTTGGCGGTTTGTACTTCTTTACTGATAGACTTGATCGGTATTTAGAGTTAACAGCGTGTTTGCCAAGTTCACATACGAGACTTGGACACTGGTCAGTATAGAGAAATCATTCGGAATCTAGTTACTTTACTTCAACAGCACCAGGTGAAGCGTCTAGTCTCATTTGTAGCGCCCTTCAGTCGCTGAACACAGACGAAAATAATGTTCATGAAGTCAAGTAATCAACTACCAAGCCATGCTTGCTGCGGAACGACGTCGAAAACCGACTCGAGAGTAATCTGCGATACTGACGTAAAGGCGATGGCATGTATGACATCACTTCTTGGTGCGTATTCTGAATTTAATTTCTTTATACATTACTGGTACTAATATTTTGGTAATTTCCAAGAATGATTGCCTATCAAAGTGGCGGGGTCCAAACGATACATAACGAAAGTGCGATCGTAAATCTATCATGCGACTCTGGTGGCAGGTGTTGTGATCAGTTACTTGTGATCGTCATTTTTATCTGTTTCCCGTCGTTCCCTTAGTTGCTCTAAATTACATACCTCCGCGAATTATTTGTGAATTGCTAGGGAATCCCAGACGATTTATGTGGTTAGTGAGTGAGATGTCTGGTGCTCTTGACGTTTCTTCGGCGGATTCTCTCACATGGAAAAATGTAATTGCATGTTTATCCAGTGTAGAAAACTGATCGACTTTTTGTCGCAAATATGGAGTACTACTGGACGAGGAAAGAAGGGACTGTGTAGACTGCGGCGGTGCGAAGTTGTAAAACGTCGTAAGAATAGTTTCGATGCTGAAATACCGTTTACGATTTCATTGTGGACAGTGCGGAAAACGAACGAGTATCGGGAAGAATACATGATTCGACTCTTCCAAATTATTCATCCAGACCACCGTAATAGCACTTCACATAACGACAACACCGATGACGAGTAAGGTAAGTCGTCTCCTTTGTAATTACAAGTATTTTTGTAACGCTCTTCTTTTATCGTTGCTGTAGCGACCACATACGCATAACGCCTGCCACCAGAGTCGCATGATCGATTTACGATCGCAAGTTCGATATGTATCGTTTGGACCCCGCCACTTCGTTAGGCAATCATTCTTGGAAATTACCAATGTTTTCGTTGGTTTCGAGAGGTTGTTTCTCTTTTTTAATTTTCTAATGTCTACTGCTGTAGAGCAGTTTTTCATGCTTACCAACGTTTCGTTTGCTACTGTTATATATATATATATATATATATATATATATATATATATATATATATATATATATATATACACATTCGTAACTGCGTATCGCTGTCTGCACTTCCCCTCTATAGTTAAAAAGCATGTTGCGATACCTGTTTCCATTTCATTACGATAAATATGACTTTTTTTACGATTTGCTGTCCATTCTTCTACCCTTTACAGCTGTATTGCTTCGTTTACTGTACTCGATTCATTTTCTTTCCGGTAATCAAGCGTTCCTCCTGTGACCTCTACTTAGATTTACTATTGATAAGTTGCATACAGTTACTTGTAAGTGCGTATCGCAATATCTCCCCTTACGCAATTAGGAGACTGTCTGGGATGCTGGCAAACGGTAGATGTGGCACTACCGAGGGCAACTGGAAGTACTCTGGCCTTAGCAAGCACCAGCCTACAAAACTTGGGTATGTTTGGGTTTCTGGCTGTCCACCGTTTCCTCGAAGTGACTGTGGATTCGTCGCTGATCTGTAGTCAGTGCGGATGAGAATTTTTACAGAACATTGCCGAGATAAAACTTCCAGTCTTTTTCCTGTCGCTTCTTGATGCATTCGTTAACGAGCTGGAAAAAGAAACATTTCCAGCACAGAGCAAACATGAGAGAAGTAGCTGTGTAAAAGCCCGGTTCCCAACTCCAAAACGGACACATCCTTCCCTTCTACACAACTCCACATATAGCGTAATATTCGTCTGTAGATAAAAAATAGCTGATTAGGCTTGCTGATCCTCCATTCACTTTTGCATGATAGAACCATTCCACTTGCGCAGCTGATTTTTAACTTCATCTATTCATCTATAGACCAAACAGCATCGTCACAAAGGAAGAAAAAATTTTCTGTCCCGTAAGAGAGGGAAAAAAATCGAAATTTTAAGAACGAAAACATGTACCGTGTACCTCCGAACGCAAGATGAGGCTTTCTCCCGAAATTTCGTGCCCAGAAATAGGTGACCGTCTTGTACTCTCGGCATATGATGTGAAGCTTTTCTTTTCTTTACCAAACAGTACCTCGGACTTCCATTAAGCTGCAACCCTGCCATGTGCCACACCTACCGCTTTTAGCCTGAACGCACGTGTATAATGTCAGCATAGTTGAGCGATAGCAGGAAGCCGTTGTTGCGGCAAGTTTTTTTATCAGTTATTCGACTCTAGACATCCCACGTCTAAACTACGTAGTGAAGTGAGTAATGAATCGTGTTGTGGAACAACGTTTTTCAGCATCGAATTTTTCAGCGGAATGCACGGGTTACTATGACACAAATTTCAAATTCGTGGTTGTTCGACACGCAGAAGCACCACAGAATAATGCGGCTTCGACGAAGTGTGGAGTCACAGAATCAAATGTTCGGAGGCGACGAAGGAACAAATGACGTCTCAAAAATGCAAGGTCCATTGCGAAAGCTTTCAGCGGCCCACAGAGACGAAGTTTTGAAAATACTGAAATGGAAGTACGAGTAGCGGCATTTGCGCCCGAGAGACGAAAAGAAGCAATGGCAGATTCCTGCTATGTCCTACGAAATAAAGTACGTGAACTTGCACAGGAAGACGGTGTCCAATTTAAAAGCTACTTCTGGTCGGTGTACAAGTATGATGTGGTGCAACGGACTGGTGCTGAGGCGTCGAACACGCCATGCTTGGCGTCTTACAGCATAGCATGTGGAGAAGTTGTTCGAGTATCAGCAATACGTCATAAGGCTGAGATCATTATCTCTTAGGACAAACACCGAGAGAACTCCTGTTTACTTCAACATACAATCCAGCTCAACAGTTAAAGAGAAAGACGCCAGAAATATATCCGATTAGCACAACGGGCAATGAGAAATCGCGAATCACGGAGATGCTGTATGTGCCTTCCGATGGTCCATATATGCCAACCTACGTCATACTCAGTCGTAAAAAATGTGCCATCTGGTGTCATATTTCGTTGCAACGGAAAAGGATGGCTGACCAGGTTATAGGTTGGCTCCGTACAGTCTAGAGCAGGAGGCCAGATACTCTTCCAAAGAATCATGGGACATTGATCCTTGATGCTTTCAAGGATCATTTGACACCAGCACCCAGCACTGAAGTCAGAAATCCTGAATTAAACAAAGATATTGTAGTCATTCCAGGAGGCACGGCTTCGCAACTAGAAGTGTTTGATGTGGTGGTGAATAAGCCACTTAAAGGGCACTGAAGCAATTGGTTACTTCAAGGTGGTCAATCCCTCACCCATATTGGGAAGTTGGTAATGCCTTCATTATCTGAAATTGCGGAATGGTTCCGGACTGCTTGGACATACATATGCAGTATATCGTTGCGAATACCTTCAAGAAATGCTGTGTAACAAACAGGCGGTAGTAAAGAAAATCTACTATGAGAAGAAATGCAACAAACCATGACAGCGGCGGTGACACTCCAGATTCTGTGGACCATTCCAGTCAGGAGAATCAAGTGTCTGACTAAGGGAGGTATTTATCTGATTTTATTTTCTACGTACCGGTACCTTACTCTACCTGTAATAAGGTAGCCATTTGTAAATTTTCAAAATAAATCTAGTACGTGTATATTCTTTGTATTTTTTTCTGTAATCCGGTTGTTGAGCAATTGGGTTGGTGATGAGGGAAGTGGGGTCGTCTTGCATTCGGAGTCGTGTTGGATTCGGAGATATAAGGGACTCTCCATGAGTTTACACCTTCTGAAACTACATGGGGCTTAGCAGAATGCAACATTCATTCACAGAGCTGCGAATTCTGCAGTCCAGTTAACTGGTGGATCTGTTCCATTTCTGACCTTTGAGCAGTGTTACCCAATGCAATATTGTTCTAGTTTTTTTTTTTGTTGATTTTTTTTATGATGTGCAAATTTGTTTTTCAGTAGATCGTACATTTTTTCTATTTCAGATTTTTAATTTTCATTGTCAATCTAACATGTTCTTACATGAATAGATATATCTTCTATGAATATTTTGTAGCTTTGCTTCCTAACTAGTTGTATGCGCTAGATTTAATCACATGAAGATGTAATTTCAAATTTTTAAATGAAAAAGGCATTATCCATATGTATATGAATAATATCAAAAGATTCGTGTACTAATGAAATAGTCTTCCGTTTCAAGTTTCAAAGTAATCCATCTTCTAAAATATCACGTATCTGGCGTACAATAAGTTCTTTGGACATAACGAGTTTTCGAACTCACCAAATCAGTAAATGAAAATAACGGCAGTTTTAGCATGTTGCCCACTGCTGGATAATTTTTGTGGACGCCTGTGGCTTAAGCTATGTGGTTAAGGCGTCTTTTCCGAGACTAGGTTCTATATCTTCACCATAATTTGATTTCAGTCAGCGCTGTGTATCGTGTGCCCACCATAGCTGTAGAGGTATTTTTTTACGATAGATTACTCGATTAGTTTTGTTTCCAGCAAAAGTTCCTAGCTTCAAGCTCCCTCCCTCTCTCTCTCTCTCTCTCTCTCTCTCTCTCTCTCTCTCTCTCTGTGTGTGTGTGTGTGTGTGTGTGTGTGTGTGGTTGGAGCTTATGGGCGCTCAACAGCGAGGTCATCAGCCCCCTCACACTCATTAAAGCAAACGTATCTGGAGATAAGCTCTAAAATTGTTGCACACTCCAGCACTCGAATTTACAACACCATCAGTGTATCTCACATGACCTAAAACAACGGAGAGGAAGTAAAAGTAGCTATACATGAAATAAAAACACAAATAAAACGACAAAGGAGCTAAAATAAAACACAAGGAAGTGTAACCGACTCACCACTTAAAAAAAAAATTGGGAGTTCCAGTCACCCTGTTAACACATTAAAAACATCTCGCTAAAATCTTGGAAAAAATGTTGGACAATTCATAAAATTTTAAAGCTCGAACCACTTTCGTTTCATCGTTACTTAAAATAGAGAGCAAATCGGTTGGCAAATCTGCGGCGGCCCGCTGCTCGGAAAATAAAACAGAGTACAATAAAACGTGATACACAGGGATCTCTACGCGACAAGCACAACACATTGTAGGATCCTCTCGCCGGAGCAACGGGCTAGGCCATAGAGCTGTGGCCTATGCGAAGACAAGTAAGGAGGACCTCGTCTTGTCGACGCTGCTTGGTAGAGGTACGCCGCCGCCGCGCTGTGGGCTTCACTAGACGGATCATATTGTCCATCACTTCCAGGCACTTATCTTAATATCGACGCTTAATTCTATACCTCAACAGCGAGGCGATAGCACGCAGGGGGATGGCACACGGAAATAACTGAGGATCACGAGACGTCTCCTTGGCTGCTATATCTACCATTTCTTTCCCCGCAGTACTCGTGTGCCCTGGTACCCAGCAGAACGACACATCCATCTCCAGTCATTGTAGTTGGAGAAGGGCATGCCGGCCGCGGTGGTCTCGCGGTTCTAGGCGCGCAGTCCGGAACCGCGCGACTGCTACGGTCGCAGGTTCGAATCCTGCCTCGGGCATGGATGTGTGTGATGTCCTTAGGTTAGTTAGGTTTAAGTAGTTCTAAGTTCTAGGGGACTGATGACCACAGCTGTTAAGTCCCATAGTGCTCAGAGCCATTTGAACCATTTTTTTGAGAAGAGCATCCTAGACATTCTGGACTACTTAAGCTGTTGTGTACAAACGTTTCAGAGAGTGAAGGGCACTCAGAGAATCGGAACAGATAAGAAATTTAGCACACTGGAAGAAAATTTCATCTGCTCCACTGCCCACAAGATAGCGTCGAAGACGTAAAGTCTTGAGGCAGTCGGACCTTAAGGACACAATCCCGGAAAATGACAGAGCAACCAACGAAGTCCTCCTCTTTTGACCCTTCCCTAAAGATAGCTACATAGTTGTGGTGTTCATTTAAAATGCCAAAAATATCGCATTAAAAACAGAAGCAGGAGTGCAATCTCTCCTGTACTGCATCAAATCTAAAATCACCGTCGACCCCTGCAGTAACCATGGTGGCAGCCGGTTGAAATCCTGGGTTTCTGGCTGTACGTTCTCCACACCAAGTGACAGCAGCACACGCTACACACGTATCGTAAACGGCATTTTTGCTCGTGGATGATCAGAGAAGGCGTTCCACAGGTGGATGGACAACAGAACGGTGTGCAGGTGAATTTGGAACTGCGAGGAATCTACGTGCCTGACGCACCATGAGGAGCTGCCGCCGGATGGCGAGTGGTGGTTTCCGAACCGCACTCACAAAGACTGGATATCCACGCTTCAATGTGTGATCGAGGATCGTAGCTGTAATTCGAAATATCTCATTTCCAGATGCATTAAACACTCGCAATCAAAAATAATTAATAGATACTTTAAGTTTCAAAATATGGCCAGAGATATGAAATTAGCCGGCCGCGGTGGGCGAGCGGTTCTAGGCGCTGCAGTCCGGATCCGCGCTGCTGTTACGGTCGCAGGTTCGAATCCTGCCTAGGGCATGGATGTGTGTGATGTCCTTAGGTTAGTTAGGTTTAAGTAGTTCTAGGTTCTAGGGGACTGATGACCTCAGATGTTAAGTCCCATAGTGATCAGAGCCATTTAGATATGAAATTTTAATCGCAATGCTGTTTACGAAGATCATTAGTTGCTCATCATGGTCAACAATACATCACGTGAACATCCGATGGTGCTACAAGCACTGCGCAAATGATTATTACACTAACACAACCAAGCGTAAGTGATGCAAGAGGTACTGTGCAAGTGTCGGTGTGGGAACTTTTGAAAATACAATATCTCGTCAACGACTCGCACTAGACTCATGCAACAAATACGACTGACATTCTAATTTATGCTACTTTTAGCTCGTTAGTGTCAATAGGCATTGTTCTATTTTAAAAAGTATGTGTTCGTTTAAAAATATACTTTCTGTGCATTATTACAATCTGTTTATTGGCTAACAGTACGAGCCCCTGGCTACCAATCCATTCTGTGAAAACCGCACATCAATATATTGTTTGCCTCGTTTATTTGTGAGGTAGAGGAATTACAGCACTTCTAAATTTTTGTGGAATTGCCTTTCTCCACAAAACTTTATTGCGGTACCTTTATAAGAGAGGGTGGACAAGAACTCCACCACGAAAATATCGGTAGTTGTTCAGAGGTGCATTGCCTGATAAAATGTGGAGCACCAAGAAGATGTGGTCGAATGTCAAAGTAACGTCGCACAAGTACAAACCGTCGGCGTGGATGTAGGTCATTAAAGTCGCAATTCTTTGTGACAGGTAGAACGGCCTCCAGAGTCCATTAGCGTTGTTCGTGTTCACTGTTGTTACCGGGCCTGACAGGACATATAAGGAGCGTGAACTGTGTCAGATGTTTAGCGTTCACTGCGAACGACACGGAGATGCTGCGTGAGACAGCGTTATGAGCCCGTGGCACACTTCGAAACGGGCATCTTTGTGCGTCTCCATTTGACCAGCTGGTCGAGTCGTATAATATTCAGATATGTGAGGCATTCGGGTGTGACAATGGCCCAGCGAACGCTTGCCATGACGTTTTCTTCCTCTCCTTAGCTGCGCGTCGAGCCTTGGCTCTCATGGCTCGAAGGCTGTGAGGTTTCTGCTATCTGGCAGCACTTAAACCATCGAAGATCCGCGCTCCTGTCCCGGATTGCTGAGAGGCACCCTTAGGTTCACCAAGAAACAGGTTGCCTCCTAAGATGACCATACAACTTTGAGACGGCTAAGTCAGTGGCGTGATGCATCACTAGTGTGATGTGGTCCACCCATCCCTGGAAGCTGCCGCAGTTTTCAAGCACAGCCAACTGGCTGGACAACGTCCACTTAGCCTTGCTGACCATCCATTTCGGTGGTTTCTCATCAAGTAAACCTCCATCGAGAAGGTGTATGCACAGAGGGAAGCTGTCACCAGAATGGAGGCCATCAGTTGCTTCCTACTGAACGGTGTCTGCAAAGGCGGGAATTGTCCAATAAGTCCTTTGAGAGCTTCAGAGTGCATCACATCCTGTAGAGGGACGTACAGAGAGCAGACAGTGATCTTCTGACTCGCATGAACTGCAGCAGCTGCTGCTGCTGCTTGTACGTCAGTAACCAAGGAGAGAGCAGAGGAGTGGAGTGTCTTACTGACAAACACAGCCCCATAGCACAGGGGCGTCAGGCGCCTTACAATGTGTTTCCCGCAAACACAAGCACAGGGGGCGTGCCTGTGCTAGAAGCTTCAGTTTCTGCCCATGAGTCCTGAACCCATTCTTGTTTCACTGCAGGTTTATTCACTGTTGAACAAAAGAGACTACTTTCCTTGTATATCGATTTAACGTTCTTGCTCCTACACGTAATACACTTTGACCTGTATGTAGCACAAAACTCATCACGTCAAACAATTGACGAGCAACTTTTCCATCGGATGAGAGCTTTAATATAGCAAATTAACACTAGCTTTCGGACCTACACTAAAAAATTATTTATCATTTCACTGTCACTATATTATAAAGTTTCGTGTCTGTGGAAAGCTATTTAGCCCTTCAGAAACTCTATTTTTCTTCGCAAATGACAAAGAATGTTGTGTGCGATTGATAACACTAGTAACAAAATAATTTCCGTTAGTTTAATATAATTACGTCTCTTATATGAAGAAAATCAAATTTTGCTCTCGACCTGAATGTTGTATAAAGGTTTCGTCGTCCTAACGCGAAAACATGATCTCCGCAAGTTTCAAATTATGTAACGTATCTGACTTCAGCCCCTCTGTGCTAGACGGCAGTTCACGTGCCTATAACGAGAAAAAGAAACTACTCTACCAGAAAAGCGGTTTTTTTTCTTAGTTGCGTATGCTGAGTAACAACGAAGAATTCGTGTCATCAAAAAGAGCTTAAAAATACTGGAATGAGCAGTGAGGAAGATGCCAACTACTTTATGGAAGCTGCTTTCACATTACGACTTCGTTCGTCTCTGAGAGTTTCTTTTAACAAAATGAGTAAATTGACATTCAATTAGCAGCTCCTTTTCCTCGTTATATATTTCTACGACCAGTCACTTCGTCTCTTACTCATTTTCAGTATTGTAAAAGCAGAAAAATACACCATGCACGTATTAATGATGCTTTTGAGAAAATTCGTATTCAAGGAGATGGTTATAATATTACATGAAATGATGCCTCTGGCTTCGTACACCTTAGAAAGAATTTTTTCGTTCCAGTTCTTTCCCCAGAACGGAGACGTTCAAATTGTTGTTGTTGTGGTCTTCCGTCCAGAGACTGGTTTGATGCAGCTCTCCATGCTACACTATCCTGTGCAAGCTTCTTCATCTCCAAGTAACTACAGAACCTACATCCTTCTAAGTCTGCTTAGTATATTCATCTCTTGGTCTCCCTCTGCGATTTTTCTCTCCACGCTTCCCTCTAATACTAATCTGGTGATCTCTTCACGCCTCAGAACATGTCCTACCAACCGATCCCTTCTTCCAGTCAAGTTGTGCCACAAATTCCTCTTCTCCCCAATTCTGTTCAATACCTCCTCATTACTTACGTGATCTACCCATGTAATCTTCAGCATACTTCTCCAGCACTACATTTCGAAAGCTTCTATTCACTTTTTGTCTCAACTAGTTATCGTCCATGTTTCACTTCCATACATGGCTACACCCCACACAAATACTTTCAGAAAAGAATTCCTGACGCTTAAATCTGTACTCGATGTTAACAAATTGCTCTTCTCCACAAACGCTTTCCTTGCCATTGCCAGTCTACGTTTTATATCCTGTCTACTTCGACTATCATCAGCTATTTTGGTCCCCAAATAGCAAAACTTATCTACTACTTTAAGTGTCTCATCTCTCAATCTAATTCCCTTAGCGTCACCTGATTTTTTTCGACTACATTCCATTACCCTCGTTTTGCTTTTGTTGATGTTCATCTTATATCCTCCTTTCAAGACACTGTAGATTCCGATCAACTGCTCTTCCACGTCCTTTGCTGTTTCTGACAGAATTACAATGTCATCGGCAAATCTCAAAGTTGTTATTTCTTCTCCTTGGATTCTAATTCCTACTCCCAATTTGTCTTTTGTTTCCTTTACTGCTTCCTCAATATACGGATTGAATAACAACGGAGATGTTGACTTTCATGCCCCTCGACTCTTATAACTGACATCTGGTTTCTGTAAATTTTGTAAATAGCCTTTCGCTCGCTTTATTTTACCCTAGTCACTTTCAGAATTTGAAATAGTATATTCCAATCAACATTGTCAAAAGCCTTCTCTGAGTCTACAAATGCTAGAAACGTTGGTTTGCCTTTCCTTGATCTATCTTCTAAAATAGGTCCTAGTGCCAGTATTGTGTCACGTGTTCCAACATTTCTACGAAATCCAAACTGATCCTTCCCGAGGTCGGCTTCTACCAGTTTTGCCATTCCTCTGTGAAGAATTCGTGTTATTATTAAACTGATGGTTCGCTATTTTCACACCTGCAACAGCTGCTTTCTTTAGGACTGGAATAATTATATTCTTCTTGAAGTCTGAGTTTACTTTGCCTGTTTCAATTACGTTCCTCCATTAATGCTTAATCTTGTTTTTCCTATCGCTGTGTTGAAATCTTCCTCAACTCAAAATTCCTGTTCAGCAGTAAGGAGTCGATTCCAAGATCAGGCACTTAATTTTAGACGTATCTTATTGCCTTACATTGAGGAGCCTTAGTTGTGCTCGAATTGAAGGAATCCAGTTTGAATCTTGAAAAAGATTGAGTCTTAAATTAAGGAGGGCCATTCCGATAACACTGAGCCACTGTGTACACGCTGCAGGAACAGATTATGATGAACTAAGACGAAGAGACTGGAGTTAGAGCTTTGGAATGCTTTTGGCAACGATAGTGTGGGTAGTAGAGACAATGAGGACAGCGAAAGTATTCCAGCAAATGAGACGGAAAAAGTGATGGCGCGATTATTTCTTCAGAAGCACACCCTTACAGTCATCATTTTTGCCCATATCGAGAATGACGAAACCACACGCCTTACGTCTTCCGTATCTCCGAACGTACCAACTACAGCAGTAGAGGAGATACCGGGTTGATACAACTACGAGAAGAGTTACACGAAGTGAAGGCTAGGCGAGTACACAGTTAGGGGTATGTTGCAAATCTGACGCTGAAGATTGTGCACAGTTCGTATCAAGGGCAAGTGAGATAAAGTAGGTACAGCTTTATCATACTTTAGATCACAACAAAGACATCACATTTGCTGAATTTCTGATTGGCGAGGGTGTTAATTAACTTGTGTTTCACGTTCTGATGCTGAGATATTGACACCCACTTCTCAGATCGAATCTATATAATGCTCTGTTCTCCTAATCAGCAAAATATTTTTACATGAAACACAGCAGATAAAGATCTCTGCCTGGCATATGTTAAAGCTGTTCTACTAGGCCAATCTCAGCACACTAGAACTGACCCCAGAGTTTTTCAAGAAGTGCACATCCAAAACGGTACTCTGAAAAATGAGTTTTCCCATTCCACATTTATGCATCATAGACGCTATGCTTAGAAATAAAATGCCACTGTCTCAATCTACGTAAACATAATTAATCTTTTACACTCCATCGTCTCATTGATAGCTCTACACTTCTGTCCGATGTTTACAATCTTTATTCATTCAATTTTTGTCGGTACTACCTGTTAAGCGACTTTGTCTTTCTGTCGAATTTAGGGGAATCCTTTTTGTGTAGCTGCCATAGCCTGATAAAGTAGGATAAGCCTCTAATTTCTACTGTGCTGGAAGTTACTGATTATGTCAGTAGGGTGCTCATCAGCGATTGTATTAGAGTCACTTGCTCGCTCTTGATGGAGCTACCGTGACGTTTATGTTGGTTCCCGGTCACATCTGTCTGACAGGAAACGAGGCCGCTGACGCCGCTGCAAGGCTGCACTCCCCCTACCTCAGCCGGCTACTTCTTATATTCCCTCCGATGGTCTGTGTATTGCCGTCTGTCAGCAGGTGGTGTCACTTTAGCATCACCACTGGTCCGCCCTTCATGGGAACAAGCTCCGGGTTACGAAGCCTCTTCCAACGGCTTGGACGCCCTCCGCTCGGCCCTTTCGTCGTAAGGAGATCATTTTAGCTAGGTTGCGTACCGGGCACTCTCTTTTTAGCCGCCGCGAGTTACTGAGTGGTGCTTTCCTCCCAACCACTTTTTGCTAATTACGCTCAACCTTTCAAGGTCCGTCACTTCCTAACGGAATAGTCTTTTATTAACCACTTACGGTGTCGTTTGTGTTTGCCGTCTGGGTTATCAGCCGTTTCAGCAAACGACGCGCGGGATGATAAAAAATCCGTCGTAGCAATATGGCGGAGGGCATTTAATTTTTACTTCAGGACCTCCGTTTCTGTATGGCGTATTTTATAGACCTTTCTCCTCATCCTTGTTTTTAGCTGTCTTCTCTTCCGTCGATTGGGATTAACGTATAGTGTTCTTGTTCTGCAGTTCTGACATGGGCGATTATGACCCTAGTCTTTTTGCGCCCTAAAACAAAACAAGCAAACAACAGAGCCGTTCATCTGGGTACAAGCACACGGAGGATCCAGGGAAAGCAAAAAGGACCAGTTTAGGGGCAATAACCTGCCCATCTCTGTCTTTCCTCCTCCTTGGTCACTTCCGCGAAATGAAACAGGCACAGGCACGACTATTGGGCACTTTATTCCTGTGCATGGCTTCACACCCAGACAGGACTATCTCATTGAGTGTGTGGCGCTGCCGCCAGATAAAAAGTGTACCACACCAAATTCTGACCAGAGGGCAGATGTTAGTTTACACGGGGTACAGAACGCTGTTTGAGCGTGTTAAAAGTTTTGAGACCCGGTACACTCAACAATCCATCCGATATCACTTCATTTCATTCCCATGATGATGAGTCATTGCCGTACAGAATTTTACTTATTTTTCTCTTTACTTTTTTTTACCCACTCTGATCAAGCATATTAGGAACAGGCAGAATTCGTGAACCTAGTGTCTTCGCGCGTCTTGTAAGGGTACGACTATAGATACCCTTCATAGAGATGGATATTAACAGTTCATTTCCGGTGGATGAGGTATCGCTGAAGGTTCTGAACGTCACAGTTTCGCCGGCCGGAGTGGCCGTGCGGTTCTGGGCGCTGCAGTCTGGAGCCGAGCGACCGCAACGGTCGCAGGTTCGAATCCTGCCTCGGGCATGGATGTGTGTGATGTCCTTAGGTTGGTTAGGTTTAATTAGTTCTAAGTTCTAGGTGACTGATGACCTTAGAAGTTAAGTCGCATAGTGCTCAGAGCCATTTGAACCATTTGTCACAGTTTCGCGCCAGTTGTCAGGGAATGCCAGATAGACTGCGTGTGCTTTCGATAGTTTGGAATAATTCGCTGGGTGGCTGGTGGTCTTGGGTGAAGATCGAGCTGCATTCCAGAAGCAGGGACACGGGATTAGTTTTGGAGAATAGATAGTTTGAACATATCAAGAACAACTATTGAGTTGTGACAGTGATCGAATATTCATTGGAAATAATTTTGTGGCATTAATTGTGAAGAATCGTGAGTTATGAGCAGCTTGAAGATCGCGGGGTTATATGTTAATTGCGTGTGACAAGGTGAGTGCTCTATAACTGAGTTCTTTTTCTTTCTCCCCTGTTATGCATCCTCGTAGGGTCGGCATGGTTACTGAAGGGATTTGGGGTGGTTAGTTTAAGGAGTGTCTGGATTCCCTTCCTGTGCCAACCCATTACCACCCTCCCTCCCCCACCCCCCTTTTGTGCACCACCACCAACTGTTTGCATATAGTGCTATTCGTGTGAAAGTGACAAAAAGTTTTCGTCTAAATGTTTACGAATCATGTAACTGAGGCGTGACTTGGGTGCCAGCGCAGAATTCACTTAATGGGACGTGACAAATCAGCCTAAAACACGCTAGGCTGGCCTGCACCCTGACCCTCGTCCTTAACCCGCCGGGCGGATCTGCGCCTGGGCCGGTGCACTTTCCCGTATCTGGCGCTTTAATACGCACGACTATAGAGTTGGGTTATAATTGACAATGTATGATAGTGGGAGAACTTGGAAACAGTTTCGCGTGAAGAAACTAAATAATACAAACATACAGGGTGCACTGCAAAGATACCAATGGTCATCACTTCTGTAAATGCACGTTCATGCCACCTTTTTAACCTTCGTTGACCTTCAAAGACTTCACTGTTACACATCACTGGATTCGATAGCCGCTATCAGAAAATAAGTACCAAACTATAGCATCCCATTAAAAAAATTAAATAAAATAAAATAAAAAAGTTGAGCTTGATATGTCTGAAGGGACCACACCTAGCAACAAGAAACCATCGTCATATGGTGGTCCCCGTTGTCCCATGTAACATTTGTTCCACAAACTTTCCAGTTGCTATCATACTTTCAGAGTTATTCTAGGTGGCAATAGTTAGTGACTCGCCAAGGTTTACAGTCTCTCTCATTTAGCCTCATTCCATGTGCGTGTTTGTGTGTTTGTGTGTGTGTGTGTGTGTGTGTGTGTGTGTTCCGACTTTGAGGGTGCTCAACGGCGAGATTACAGAGCCATGACACATTTTTAAACAAACGAATGTGGATAAAATAGCTAAAATTGTTGCACACAGTGAGGATGAAACCTACAAAACGACACTCATGCACTCACTTCCACTTCACTCGCTTCACTCTCACACAGTCACTTTGTCACACACCTCTTAAGACAACGGAGAAAGCGTGGAAGCTGACATACCAGCGATTAAAACACGACAGAGGAGCTAAACAACGGCACAGACAAACGTGACCGGCTGAGCACTTACAAAAAACCTAGGGCCGCGCGGGATTAGCCGAGCGGTCTCAGAAGCTGCAGCAATGGACTGTGCGGCTGGTCCCGGCGGAATTTCGAGTCCTCCCTCTGGCATGGGTGTGTGTGTTTGTCCTTAGGATAATTTAGGTTAAGTACTGTGTAAGCTTAGGGACTGATGACCTTAGCAGTTAAGTCCCATAAGATTTCACACACATTTGAACATTTTGAAAAAACCTAGGTGAGCGAGTCACCCTGTCAACACTTTAAGACCATCTCCCTAAAATCTTGCGAAAACGTTGGACAATTCACAAAACTTTAAAACTCTAACCAGAATCGTTAGGAAGTCACTTAACGCAGAGGGCAGTTCTGTCGGCATTTATGCCGCTAACCGATGGGCGGAAAATAAAACAAAGTCTACTAAAATGTCGATCACAGCCACAAGCGCAAAACGTTGGAGGTTCCTCTCGCTGGAGCAAAAAGCCATGCGTCACAGGTATCTGGCCTATGCGAACGTGAGTAAGGAGGACCTCGTCACATCGACGTGGGTGGAAGGAGGCACGCCATGGCTGCGTAGTGAACTTCACTAGACACAGCTTATTATCTGTCACTTCCAGCGGCTCGTCTTCCCATCAGCGCACGACTCCGCGAGGTGGTAACATGCAGCGGCACAGTGCAGAGAAATAAATGAGGATTGCTACACCATCTTTCACTGTTAGACCCGCTCTTTCGTTTCCTGCGGTGCCAGTGTGTCCTCGTACCCAGCAGAAAGACACCTCATTCTCCACGTGTTGCAGCCGAAGCAGGGAGTCCTGAATATTCTGGACGACTTTATCTGCGGAGCACAGGCGTTGCGGAGAGTAAAGGGCACGCAGAGAATAGGAACAGACAAGAAATTTAGCATTGAAAGAGCTCCTCGCCTGCTCCAGTGCCCGCAAGATCGCTTACAGTCCAGCGGCGAAGACAGTAAAGTCTCCCGGCAGTCAAGCGGACACTGAGAACACCATCAGTGAAAACACAGCAACCCAGGAAATCCTTCTGTTTCGACCCATCCACAAAAATAGCTGTAGAGTTGCAGGGATACGATCTCTCCTGTACTGCACCAAATCTATAATTGCTCTGGGCCTGCAGGAACGAGGCTGGAAGGGGATTAGAACGCTGGATTTTGGGTTGTACGTGCTCCATATCAAGTGACTGTAGCACACGCTGCACGCAGATCCGAAACGGCCTTGGTGCTCGTGGGCGATTGGAGAGAACGCGTTCCTGCGGTGGATAAGCAACAGTATGGTATGCAGGCGACGTCTGAGCTGTGAGAGACTTAAATACCTGATGCACCATGAGGAGTTGCCTTCGGATTGTAAGTGGCTGTTCACCAGCCTCAGCAGAGAGACTGGATACGTGGCTGGTCCTACAAGCATCCGTGACCAGCCTAACCCCTCATGGTGGACAGCGTCAATGATCTTCTAATAAGAAAGCCTCACTGGCCCGTACACTGTGCATCCATAGTCTGGCGATTAACGCACAAATGCCCTGTGAAACTGTAGCTGACACGCCCTGTCCGCTCGTCAAGATCTGTGCCTAACGCACTTTGTTTATTCGGTGACATCAGGGTTCTGGATTTCAGGTCCCCCAGCTGTGGCAACCATGACAATTTGTAGTAAAAAATAAAGCCCAGAAACCTCACTGCGTCTTTAAAAAGTGCCGTACAATTAGAACAATTAAAATGATCACACACTCGCGCGCGCACACACACATACATACATACACACATACACACACACACACACACACACACACACACACACACACACACACACACAGTTATACTTACCTACAGAGAAATAAAAATCCCTCTTTGCAGCCCTCTCTTCTAATCTCTAGCCGGCCGGAGTGGCCGAGCGGTTCTAGGCGCTATAGTCTGGAACCGCGCAACCGCTACGGTCGCAGGTTCGAATCCTGCCTCGGACATGGATGTGTGTGATGTCCTTAAGTTAGTTAGGTTTAAGTAGTTCTAAGTTCTATGGGACTGATGACCTCAGCAGTAGAGCCCCATAGTGCTCAGAGCCATTTGAACCAATCTCTACATTATAAGTTGCTACTGGCGAACCACTGTTGCAACACGGCAGGAACAAAAAACAGGAAAATAGTCCACAAATAAGGAGCATTGGACAGGACTCCTTACCATAGACTTGTTACTCTTTATGGCTGTGGCAAAGAGGGTAGCACTTAGAGCACTGCCCTGGAGCACATCAATCTCCTGTGCAGAACAATCCAACAGCACGTCACCAGTGTGAGACCTTAACATCCGATTAGACAGGAAAGATTGTATGAAGATGGGGAGAGGGTCATGAAAGACCCATTGATGAAACTGCTCTACAATACTGTGTCTCCAAGTAGTGTTGTACGCTTTACTGAAATCAACGAAGACACCGGGACAGTGACGTTTACATTGGAAAGCCTTCTGAACAGCCATCTCTAACAAGGTAAGGTTGTCGACCGTGGACAGAAATCCCCGGAATCCACACTGAGAGCGGCTAATGAGTTTCCTGGTCTCTAACAACCAGGCCAGACGACGGTTAACCTTCCATCCTGGGTATTTCCTACACAAATTGCTAAGGCAACGCTCCAGTTTCCACTGGGGCATGTGTGGTCCTTTCTTGGTTTGAGGTGAGAGAGGAAAATTACCTCTCTCCAAAATGACCAGTCTGCCTCATCAAATTGAAACAGTCGAGGAGGATTTCCTTTGATGCTGTATGCTAATGTCGAAGCATGCAGTACCGGATTTGATCGTGACCAGATGTAGTATCAAGAGTCTCTGACAGTGCTGATTGCTGCTCCCACATGGAGGAAAGTTTGTCGTAAGACTCAGACTTGTTGGACCTGAAGTCAAAGTTGCCCCTCCCTGCAGCTGCTGGCTGGAATTGGCAGTATTCTTTGCATAATGCTCTGTCTTTATATGAGCGATGTTTGGAGCTTTGTTTGGAGACAACCCTGTTTCTGCACTGCTGCTATTGTTAAACGACAGCGTTTACCAGTAATCCTCCAGATGGCTTCCCATACTTTTGTAGAACAAGTGGAATGGTTAATGGTGTTCAGGCACGCTTGCCACGAAGTTTTCCTCCTCACCTTAATTATGGGTCGAGCCTTGCCTTTCGCGACCCAAAAGGCTGCGAAGTTGCCTGCCTAACCAAATGCCTGTCCTGGATTGCTTAGCGCCATTTTCTAGTCCATCACAGTACAGGTTGCCTCCTAAGATGACCTGAGGACTTAGGGATCATTAATCCAGCAGCATGACAGAAAATCTCTGTAATGTGGTCCTCCTATTCTTGGACACTGTCTTGGTGTTCAGACACAGCCAGCTGTTTGAACAGCATCCAGTTAGCACTGCTGACCAACCATTTTAGTGGCTTCTTTTTAGGTAGTGCTCCATCCAGTAGGTGGATCCAGAGCAGGGTTTGGTCTCTGGAATGGATGTCATCAGTTGCTTCCCACTAAACAGCGTCTGTAAGATGGAGAGAGTAGGAAAAGAGGTTGATTTCTGACAATGATACAGTAGTAGCCGAGAAATGAATGGGACTGCCTGTATTGACGATGTACAGCTCCTGAGACATCATGTGGTTCTCCAAGACTTGATTCCTAAGGCAAGTGTAGTTCGAGTCCCATAACATATCTACATCTACATCTACATTCATATTCCGCAAGCCACCTGACGGTGTGTAGCGGAGGGTACCTTGAGTACCTCTATCAGTTCTCCCTTCTGTTCTAATCTCGTATTGTTCGTGGAAAGAAAGATTGTCGGTATGCCTCTGTGTGGGCTCTGATCTCTCTGATTTTATTCTCACGGTCTCTTCGCGAGATATACGTAGAAGGAAGCAATATACTGCTTGACTCCTCGGTGAAGGTATGTTCTCGAAACTTCAACAAAAGCCCGTACCAAGCTACTGAGAGTCTCTCCTGCAGAGTCTTCCACTGGAGTATATATATCATCTCCGTAATGCTTTCACGATTACTAGATGATCCTGTAAAGAAGCGCGCTGCTCTCAGCTGGATCTTCTCTATCTCTTCTATCAACCCTATCTGGCATCGAAATCACTCAGTAGGAGAAAAGGGTGTGGGAGTTATTTAATAAGGCCTGTGAGAGCCTCAGAGTCCATCGCATCTTGCAAAGATAAATACGGGGGGGGGGGGGGGGCAGTTAGTAATCTTTTGAGCCACATTAATTGCAACAGCTACTGACTATAGGTCAGCAACTAAGCGGAGAACAGAGGACCGGTATGTGTTAATGATAAACGTGCCAACCCCTCCCTTGACTCTGTCACCAGTCAGGCCATCGTTTTGGTGGTGGGTGTAGCCTAGCAGCTCAGGGGCGTCAGTGGCTTTAAAATGAGATTTTCGTATACACAAGCCCAGGAGGCGTTTCTGTGCCAGGAGTTTCAGTTCCTCCACATGTGGCCTTAACCCTTTAATGTGCCTCCATAAGATGGGAGCCAGCTACCATGGGGGTAGCATTTTTATCCCATCTTTCCACCAAGGAGTAGATACCGAAATGGGTGGAGGCTCAGTCTTGGGTCGAGATGATTCCTTCAAGTCCGTCATCAGGCTCCATTACGTCCACAGAAGAATCACGAGAGACGTCAGAGAGGATAATGTCGACATGGTCAGAGGGTTTACTTCCGACTCTGTCTGTGTTGGACGCTTCATCTTTGATTTCCTGCGCTCAGCGGGCTTTCGAGTCACTTCTGTTGATGTCGTAGTTGCAGCACAGGACAGCATACCAGACAGTCTTTGGAGCAATGTGTGTGTGTGTGTGTGTGTGTGTGTGTGTGTGTGTGTGTGTGTGTGTGTGTGTGTTTCTTTGAGATTACAGGCCCTCAACAGCGAACTTATCAGTGCCACACAATTAAAAGAAACTAAGTTGGATAAAATGACGAAAATATTAAATTGCACGCTAAGACAACGAAGAAATTCTAAAAGGTGCTCTACAGCAGATTAAAACTCAAGTAAAACGACAGAGGAGTTAAACGAAAGGCACAGGAAAATGTGACTGGCTGACCAATTACAAAAAGCAAGGGACACTAGCAGCCTCCACTTGTGTAGCAGCATCCACTTTCTGCACTGCTTGTATCGTCCATCCTTGAAGATATACGCTGTAGTCCGAACAGAGTGGGCCCCAGAGCAATTGACACACTTGAAAGGACATGAACACGCAGTTCCTTAGTGTGCTGACTTGCCACATTTGTCGCAAGTGGCTTCTCCCTTACACCCAAGAGTAGTATGCCCATAGCGTTGGCGCGTGGAACAGAGCATCGGTTGGGGACATAAGGCCGCACATTTACAGGAAGGAAATCTACCTTAATGGGCTCAGGAAGTTTCGTGCTACTAAACATCATGATAAACGAGTCGCATTTTACAAGACCTCCACCCACCCTCTTCATTAAGTTTTACACGTCGACTATAATTTCTAGAGCCCACACATCTTTCAGTTTGTCTTTGGGAATGTACACCAGATCCTATCACTTCACAGTACCTTCGCTGTAATTCAATGTGCTGTGCAGCTCAGCTTCGCTGGCATGTTTCCTGAAGCATTGAGTTTTCTGGATGCTCTTAGCTTGCTGGAGACTGGAGATTTTTACCAACACTGCCCCAAAATGCAATCGTTTAACTGATTTTGAAGTGCCAGCAATGCCCCTCAGGCTTTATGAATATGAAAGGTGAAACTTTCTTGAAGCTGCCCTCTTTCCTTTTTACTATTAAAATCACCTTCTGATGACCAGCTTGCACTCTGTTACTAAACCCGAACTTTTTCGAGTAAACTTCCATATCAGGACTGGCTTCACGAGCCGTCTTGTTTGATTGGGTCTCAGTATTCACCAGCGGCCAGTCCTATCCGCTGGAGGGCAGAAGGAGAGAAACTCGAGGGTTCAATTCCGATCCCACGAGCAGCTGGGGATATAAAAGTCCACGTAGCAAGGTAAGCCTTATACAAGTAGGGTGCGGCAGGTTCCCTAGAGGTTGCCCGATAACAACTGTTCCACCTCAACAGCCATGCATCTCATCGACCCACAGCAAACCTTGAGATTGAGGTTTTTTTTTATAGAAGTTTATTCCATCTTCGTAATCGGGGCTGTCAAGCCAAGATCCCCGTTTCCTGAGACATATAACGTTCCATCGCCGCGCCGAACGTCGATCGTTGAAGCATGCCCAGAGCTTACGGTGGCAGAGGACTGGAGCCGCTTACCAGTCCGCTAAGACACCGTGGGGTCACCAAACCCGTACCCAGCAAACGAATGCTAAGCACCCGAGGGCTTGTCGTCAACTGTGTAAATAAATACAGCGGCAAAATTTTCTTACTCCCCGTGACAGTAATCACATCCCAGCCTTCAATAATTTCTTTTAACCATTCGTTAA
Source organism: Schistocerca americana (assembly GCF_021461395.2). Taxonomy (NCBI): domain Eukaryota; kingdom Metazoa; phylum Arthropoda; class Insecta; order Orthoptera; family Acrididae; genus Schistocerca; species Schistocerca americana. Next base: position 52,926,126 of record NC_060126.1, read on the forward strand.
TACTGAAGTGACACGGTATCATCTGAAGCAACGGAACATATTCCAAAAGTAATTGAACTTGTGTGTGAACTACATGAATTTCACATCACTGTATAACTGTTAATATTTTAGAGGTGCTGTTATTTTAGCTCATATCATCGTAATCCCGCCAATCATTTTCATCATTAAATGATGTGGCCTCTCCAGCTACTGGGGTGAGGTACGTCTGCAACTTCTGCTTCCATGAGAAACGGCCTTTGGAGATAATCAGCCAGTTAATCCAGCGATCTTGCACGGGTCTTTGTCCCGTTAGTTTGGCGTCTTCCTCGACCTCTGCCTATGCCTCCTGGACTTTATCCATGAGTCGTCGTTTCTTCTCACGACATTGCAGGCCCACTGCCAAGTGGCTGCTCCCTTCAGGATGTCTTTGATGTCGGTAACTGATTTGACGCCTTCTGCCGTTTTTTGCCTTTCCTCGCAAATGTACTCTCTGTTAGTGGGCAGTAGCCAGTATTACATTTCCTATTTCGCCCTTTTTGTTAGACAAAACTTTTGGCTAAGAAAAGTTTATGTTTAGTCCCACTGCCTGACATTCCGTAGCGAGATCCGATAACAACGTTTTCAAAATCATTTGCCAATAGTTGAATGTCATCTGCAAATTTCAGGTTGCTAAGTGTCTTCTCATTGATTCTAATGTCATTTTCTTTCCTGTTCAGTCATAACATTTTGTTTTCCAGTCGTGGAGGGATGGGATCACCTCGTTTCTTTGCTCTGTGAATTGTAAACTATTGAATTGGTTCTCTGACACCAACAAAAGCTGTGGAATTCTCGTATATACGGTACAGGTTTTAATACAGGTCACGTTCACCCCTTTGGTCTGATGAGACTTTTACGATTACAGTACGGGTAACTGAACAAAAGGCCTTCTGAAAGTCTACAAATGTTATACTTGGAGGCATATGGTATTGGTTTGCTCTGATTATCACTTCCGGCAGAACAAAATTGTAGTCTAAAGTGCTGAAGTTGTTGCGGAATACTGCTTGCTCAATAACTTGAGCTGCGTCAACCATGAAAACGTTATGATTTAACAATATTCTTGTAAACAGTGTGTATAAAACTCAGATTGTCTTCAAGAGACGATGGTGTTTTTATGTCGTGAATACTTCCTTTCTTCTAGAGCGGTATTATCATTGGTATTCCCATAAGACTGCGATGGATCCACGGTCAGTAGACGAAGTAAAGATTTTTGAATAGTGCTCTTAAGTTTTTTCTCAAGCAAACTTCAAAATTTCACAAGCAACTCATCTAACTACGATCAATACATTTTTTCGAGATGTCAGTAGCATATTTGACTATCGAAGAAAGGCTGTCTAGAACTTTGGATGTGTTGGAGAAGTCAGGTAATATTGTAAATAGCTTTTTTATTGCTTAGTGATGACTGGAAGACTCTCTGGTGAAATTTAAAATTTCGACTGTACCATTAAGTGTACCACTGTCTCCGTCTATTGCAAGAATCTGCCTCTATACTATCATGAGCTTTCATTTAACTTTATTTAATACTGTTTTACTCTGTCAATTAGATCTTAGAATGGACTCATTGCTTTTCTTCAAATCGTCCTTCATATCTTTTCTCAAGGTTTTACATATTTCGGAATTGTCAGATTGAATTTTGTGTTTCCTTCTCAGTTTATGCAAATTTGTAGTTTTATCACTAAAATTTTTAAGTTAATCTTTATTCTTACTTCAGTTGCCTCTTCTTGAGCACTATAATCAATTGTTTTTGCCAGATCTTCTTCTTCTGAATCTTGAAGTCTTAGCTTCAGGACTTTTATGTACTCCCCAAGCTTTACGAGTGTAATAGTATTTCGCTTATATTGAAGAAAGGACGTCTTCAAGTCCATTTCCGATTAGGATACTTTTTGAAAAGCCGGCCAGAGTGGCCGAGCGGTTCTAGGCGCTACAGTCTGGAACCGCGCGACCGCTACGGTCGCAGGTTCGAATCCTGCCTCGGGCATGGATGTGTGTGATGTCCTTAGGTTAGTTAGGTTTAAGTAGTTCTAAGTTCTAGGGGACTTATGACCTCAGCAGTTGAGTCCCATAGTGCTCAGAGCCATTTTTTGAAAAACATATTCATTACAGGTATTATAGAAAATTCTTATTTCTCTCATCCATTCCTCAGTTACGAACAAACCTTTCACCCTGTCTGTGTGTTCCTGTGTTAGCGTTAAAATCACCACTAACTGATTTAAGGTGGCAAAACTTTTCTTTTTTTCACGCGTTTCGATAACGCTCTCGCAGGACTCGTCACTCTCCATGTTTGTGCAGCAGTGGGAGCATAAGCCCAGGAACATTCGGCGAATGGACTGAGCAGCCCATTCCGCTGACTTAAATCCCGTGGAGCACCCATGGGATGCGGTGGGCAGACATATTACAGCACACCCACAAGCACAAATCCCTGGGACACTCCTGATATTACCCCCGTCTCCAGTGAACACTCACCGTCGAGCACAACATACTGGGTTCTATTACTTAAGAAATCTGCAAGCCAGTAACATACCTGGGAGCCTATTTCGTATGCACATACCTTCGTTGACAGTCTGCAGTGGGGTATCGTGTCGAATGCTTTTCGGGAATCTAGAAATCTGCCTGTTGCCCTTCATCCATAATTCGCAGTATATCGTGTGTGAAAAGAGCAAGCTGACCGGAGTGGCCGTGCGGTTCTAGGCGCTACAGTCTGGAACCGTGAGACCGGTACTGTCGCAGGTTCGAATCCTGCCTCAGGCATGGATATGTGTGATGTCCTTAGGTCAGTTAGGTTTAAGTAGTTCTAACTTCTGGGGGACTGATGACCTCAGAAGTTGAGTCCTATAGTGCTCAGAGCCATTTTGAAAAGAGCAAGCTTGGTTTCGCCAATTCGTAAACATGAGCGTTTCGGTCTCTGCTCTAGAATTCTGCAACAAACCGTTGTTAAGGATATTGTTCTGTAATTTTGCGGGTCTGTTATTTCACCTTTGTTATGTCCACGAGCCACCTACGGTTTTTTTCCAATCGCTTGGCACTTTGCGCCGGTCGAGAGATTCACGATAAATGCAAACTAAGTATGGGGCCAACGACGTAAAGCACTCTATTTAAAACCGAATTGGGATTGCATCGGGACCTGGCGAGTTACTTGCTTCCAACTCTTCCAGTTGGTCCTCAACGTCAGAGATGCTTATTACTATGCCATCCCTAAAGGACTCTGTGCGATGGTCAAATGACGGTACGTTTGTACGATTCTCCTACGTGAACGATTTCTTAAGCGTGAATTTAAAACTTCAGTCTTCCTTTTGCTGCCTTCTACTGCCAAACCAGACTGGTCAACCAGTGACTGGATGGACGCCTTAGATCCGCTTAGAGATTTTGCATTGGACCAGAACTTTTTCGGGTTCTCCGTCAAACCTTTACCTTAGGTATGACGGTGGTAGCTGTTGTACGCTTCACACATAGATCTTTTGACAGACGCACGAAACTCTACTAACCTTTGCCTGTCGTCATTTGCGCGTCGTCTTTTGAACCGAGAGTGCAACAGCCTTTGCTTCGTCTGCATTTTCCGAATATCATTATTAAACCATCCTTAATCCACCTACTAGGCACATACTTGTCCAGAGCACGATTTGCAATCTGTTTAAAATTTGCCCATAATTCCTCTATGGCTATCATTCTGGAACTAAGTTATTGCAGTTTGTTGTCTAATGCTAACAATTGCTTATCTGTTCTTTCATAATGTTCTGGGTGATCGGTGTGTATTGAGCATGTTGTAAAGGTTTTGTAATGTTTGGAGAAATAATATGAGAAAAATACTTTCAGTAACGACCGATGTAGGAGCAATTATGATTAAAGGACCACAAATAGCAATTGGAAAAGCTCAACGCCGATGTTTCAGCTCCATTACACTCATTCAAACAAACAAACGTGGAGATAGTCTGTAGAATCGTTGCACGCTAATGCACTAAAAATGACCACATAGTCACGCTATCTCGACTGCGCAAAAACAACTTAAAAAGAGGAATAAGAGTTATACATCGAATTAAAACACAAGAAAAACGACAAAGGAGCTAAAAGAAAACCACAAGGAAATGACACTGGCTGACCACTTACAAAAAAAAACTTGGGTGAGCCAGTCACCCCTCGATCACATTCAAACCATCTCCCAAAAGTCTTGGAAAAAATGTTTGACAGATCACAAAACTTTACAATTCGAACCACATTAGTTTGAACATTATCGAGGTAGAGAGCAGACCGAGCGGCAAAGCTGCCCCGTGACATTGGTCGTAAAATAATACACAGTCCAAGAAAACGCGACGCACAGCGATCTGTACGCCACAAGTAGCGCACATTGGACGTTCCTCTCTCCCGAGCAGGAAGCCACGCGTCATAGGGCTGTGACCTACTCGAAGACGAGCAAGGAGGACTTCGTCCCGTCGACGTAGCTGGAAGGAGGTACGGCACGACCGCGTTGTGGACTAGTTGTCGGTCACTTGCACTGACTCGTCTTCCCGTCGACGTATGACTCTTAACAGCGAGGTGATGGCATGCAGTTGGATGGCGCACTGAAGTAATTAAGGGTCACGACATGCCTCCTTGGCTGCCAGATCAGCCCCTTTTTTCCTCGCAATACCCGTGTGCCCTGGTACCCAGCGCGAAGTCACCTCCTCTCCCAGCCTTTGTAGTTGGAGAAGGGCATCTTGGATATTCTAAAATACTTTATCTGCTGGTTATAAAATTTTCAGAGACTGGAAGGCACTCAGGGAATCGACAGACAAGAAATTTAGCACAGAAAGATCGTCTCATCTGCTCCACTGCCAGAAAGATCGTATATAATTCTGCGTCCACATCTAAATTCTTGAGGCACTCGCACCGTGAGGACACGATCTGGGAAAAAGACAGACAACCAACTGAGGCCTCCTGTTTAGATCTATCTGGTGCTCACATAAAATGTCAGAAAATATTGCAGTAAAAACTGGAGCAGGAGTATTGCACCAAATATGAAATTACTCTTTGCCTCTGCCGTAACCAGGGCGGCAGGCTGTCAAATACCTGGACTTGTAGTCGCACGTGCTTCACACCGAGTGGCTCCAGCACACACTGCACACGGATGCCAAACGGCATTGTGGCACGTGGACGGTTGGAGGAAAGGCGTTCCAGAGGCAGACGAGCAACAGTATGGTATGCGGGCAAAGACAGAGCTGGGAGGAAGTTACATTTCTGAAGCACCATGAGGAGCTACCGCCAGATGGTGAGAGGTGGTTCCCCAACCTCAGCAAAGAGATTTGGTATGGGACTGGTCTTACAAGCGCCCGTGCCCAGCATAATCCAGTCATGGCAGTGTCAATGATCTTCAGATAAGACGGCCTCGCTGGTCCATACACCATGCACATATAATCCAGCCGCGAAAGCACAAAAAGCCCTATAAAATTGAAATAGATGTGCCCTGTCTGATCCCCAAAAACTGTGGCTAAGGCTCCTTATAATGTTCGGTGCCTTGAGGATTCTGGCTTTCATGGCATTCAGATGTGGCAACCACGATGATTTGGAGTAAAAAATGAGGCCCAGGAACCTCAGTGAGTTTCTAAAATGTAGGATGGTGCCCCTCATATGCAAGTCAGGTAAATTAAAAAATCGATGTGTTCGATTAAAATGAATACACACACACTCATCTGGAGAGAACTGAAACCCCTTCTTTGCAGTTCACTCCTCTAATCTCCACAATGTAAGTTGCAACTGACAGTTCGCTGTTGCAACATTGCAACAGAGCAGGAGGAACATAAAACAGCAAAATCATCACACATAAGGAGCGCTGTACAAGACACCTCACACATGATACTCTTTATGGCTATGACAAAGAGGGTAACACTTAAAACACCGCTCTGAGGAACACCATACTCCCACTCAAAACTATCAAACAATGTGTCACCAAGTCGGGTCCTAAAAAACAGCTGAGAGAGGAAAGGCTGTACAAAGTTGAGGAGGTGGACACGAAAGTCTCATTGAGGCAGTTGTACGAGAATACAGTGTCTCCTAGTAGTACCGTATGACTTACTGATATTGAAGAATACAGTGATGTTTACGTAGGCAAGCTTGCTTAATAGTCGCGTCTAGCAGCGTCATATAATCGACAGTGGACCGATGTCTCTGGCAGCCACACTGAGAGCGGCTAAGAAATTGCTTGGACACTTACACCCACATCAGACGACGTTTATGATTCGCTCCAGGGTCTTTCCTACACAAGTTGGTAAGGCAAAACTCATGGAACTACTGGTACATGTGCGGCCCTTCGCTGATTTGATGAGAAGTACTAAAATTTCCTCCCTCCACGAGTTGGGCTGGTCGCCATCCCTCGCGCCCTAGAGTATATCCGCTCCTGCTCAGGTGAGTCCTTCGTTATCTGTAGTGACTCCCTGCGCGGTTTACGAGCTATCGACCAGAGTTTCCCTCGCTCTAGTCTGGTGATGGCTATCCAGGAGTCCCTCCATACTCCTGCCCGTTGCGGCCGCTCTGTGGTCTTTGTATGGACCCCGGGTCATGTAGGCATCCCATGTTGACACGCTGACCAAACAGCTGTCGGTGCACCAGCCTTGGAGATTGGCCTTTCGGTGAGTGACCTCAGGTCAGTTTTGCGGCAGAAGGTACTTCGCACCTGGGATGAAGAATGGTACACCCTTGCTTCACCCAACAAACTTCGGGCCATCAAGGAGGCTACCGGTGCATGGCGCTCCTCCTTGCCAGTCTCTCGCAAGGACTCTGTTGTCCTCTGCCGGCTGCGCTTTGGCCACACCTGGACAAAGCACAGCTATTTATTGCGCCGCGAAGACCCGCCTGTATGTCGCTGCGTGTCAGCTTTGACTGTGGTCCACATCTTGTTGGACTGCCCGCCTTTAACTCCGCTCAGGCAGACGTTTGCGCTGCCTGATACGCTTCCTGCACTTTTATCAGATGACGTTGCGATGGCAGATTTAGTTTTGAGTTTTATTCGTGCAGGGTTTTTTTATCGCTTTATACAAGTGTTTCCCTCTTTTTTAGTGTTGAGTCTGGCCTTTGGCCTACGATTTTAGACAGTTTTCTAGTGCGTTTCTTAGTGGCTGGCTTTTTTTTATGGTCGACCGACCAGTCACACTCGGTGTGATTTTAATTCCTTGTGTCTGGTCCCTGTCTGTGTCTTTCTTGTCCTCTGTCGTCTCTTGTCATCTCTATTGTTTGTTTTTATTCCTTGTGGGGGTTTCAGGTTCATGGAAAAAGGGACCGATGGCCCTAGTAGTCTGGTCCCTTCAGTCCCACAAACCGACCAACCAACCGAGTTGGGGAAGTTCTCTGTCTACCATGTAACATTGAATCATTTGAGGAGGATTTCCTTTGATGTCATGGAAAATGTTCCAGCATGCAGTACCGGATCTGGTCGTGACCAGCTGCAGTGCCACAAGTCTCAGACATGACCGATTCTAGCTCCCACATGGAAAAAGGGAAGTTGTAGGACTCATAACTGTAGGATATGAAGTCTAACTTACCCCTCCCGACAGTCGCACGGTAGTGACGGAACGCTGGATCCTGGCTTGCATTGGCACCAGTTTTTGAAAAACGCTCCTCGGACAGTGTCCGAGCGATATCTCCACGCGCTGTTTGCAGACAGCCCTGTTCAGTACTGTTGCAATTTGGAAACGACTGTGTTTACCAGAAATCCTCTGGATGGCTTCCCATACTTTCGTAGAACAAGTGGAATGGTTTATAGAGTCCAGGAACTTTTTCTAAGACCTTTCCTTGCTCGCCTTAATGACGCGTTGAGGCTTGCCCCTCGCGACTCGAGAGGCCCTGAGGCTGTCATCTATTGGCCAGAAGTTAAACTGTCAAAGAGCTACCTACACACCTGTCCCGGACTGCTGAAAGGCAGTCATCTGTCCACCAAGGTACAGGTCGCCGCCTAAGTGGGCCTGAGAGCTTTAAGATAGCTAGGTCAGCGGCACAATGGATCACTCATGTGTTGTGGTACACCCATTCCTGGACGCTGTTATGGTGTTCAAGCACAGCCAGCTGGCGTAACAGCCCCCAGTTAGCCTCGCTGATCATCCACTTTGGTGGCTTCTGTACAACCAATCCTCTGTCCAGTAGGCGAATCCACAGTGGGAAGTGGTCATTGGAATGCAGGTCATCAGTTGCTTCCCAGTGAGCCGAGTCTGCAAAAGCTGGAGAGCAGAAAAAGTGGCCTATGGATGAGGATGACCGAGTATAAACCGAGAAATGAGTGGGAGTGACCATGTTGAAGATGCACAGCTCCTGTGACGTCATGAGTTTCTCCAAGACTAGACCACTGACACAAATATAGTTTGAACCCCATCATATATTATCCTTGGTTGGCTGGTTGGTTTGTAGATTAGAGGGGCTTAATTGCAACATTATCAGTCCCTTTTCCCTTAGTGACACAGGTAGTGGATTAAAACCATACCCCAAAAGAATCCTATTGCCTGAAATCCGAGGAAGGAACGAAATGCTTAAAACTATGTATCTGTAACCACACTGAAGTAGAAATCGAAATCATCAAGCGAAAACTGAAAACATTAACTAAGAGGAAAACAGCAGTAGAAGGTGTGAAAACACTATAGCAGGCGGCTTGACTTACTAATTGTAAGAATAAAGAAGCATGAGTCAGCCACTCTGCAAAACTCTAAAATCTCCGGTCTAAAACCACAAGGCAAGAGAAACACAGATGGTGAAAATATGAACACCAAGTCGAACAGACGGCACGAAAGGGAGCCAGGAAGAGTTAAAATGAAGGTACGTGGAGAGCCTGAAAGATGAGGCCAGGGCGCCCACCCTGAAATAGAATGGTAAAAACACCCTTCACCGACAAAACTTAAAACTGTGTCAGCTGTTGAGGCATTGCTACCTAAAATCGAAGGGAGGGCATCAGGCAGATTAAAACTTCGCCTCAGGATGGTCAAATTTGGACGCACCAACAAGATGTGGACCACTGTCATACGTGAACTTCAGCGATACTGAGGTAAGTCCTCGCAACGTAGGAGATGACCGTGGCTCAGCTAAGTATGGCCAATGTGGAGCCGCAAAGGACAATGGAGTCCTAGCAAGAGGCTCACATTAAGGACTTCTACGCATTCATCGTCTCCTTTATCATATGTAATTTATTTGGCAAAGCCAGGGAGTGTTATTCCACGTTCCAGAGCCCAAAAACTTGGCGGCTTAATACCGATTAAAGATCATATTCCGGTTTATGAGTAGTCTCTTTGGCTAACCTGTTGGCAACTTCATTTCCCAGCATTCCGATGTATCCTGGGGTCGATATAAAAACCACTGATGGCCCAATTTGTTTGAGGACATAAACGGACCCTTTGACGGTCAAGCAAAGGATGGTGAGGGTAGCGCTTGTCGAAAGCTTGTAAGGCGCTCAAGGAGTCGCTACAAATGAGGCAGGTCTCCACAGCGCAGGAATGGATATGTTCAAGTGAGCGAGGAATGCCTACCAGCTCTTCAGTGAAAACACTGCAGTCATCTGGCAAGTTGGTATGTCCTGCATGAGCGTAAGTGAACGAACCGTTAGCATAACCATCGAACCATCCTTGTAAACTACTTTTGAATCCTGGGACATGTCAAGAATAGAGGAAAAGAGGGCTACAGGATGAACTGAGTGTTTTTGGACTTGTGATAGGTCCAGATGAAGCTGTGGTGAGGCAGACACCATGGAAGTGTACGTGAGTGGACAAAGAGGAGACGTGTTAGAGAGAAACACTCAAATTCAGTGAGAAGTGAGTGCATATAGACTGCAACTGAATCCCTGATATGGATCGCCGTTTCAGGAGATGGATCGCCGTGTCAGGGAAAAGGAGACGGTGATTCAGATTATTAGACGAGATGCGAAGGTGTGTGGTACAACTGGCCAGCAGTTGTCGCCGGATCTGCTATGAAGGAACCTCAGCTTCCACAAGTAGGCTCAGGGCTCATTCAGAAAGCTCCCGTAGTAATTTGAACTCCACAGTAGTGTATAAGGTCCTACATCCAGAATGCTGAGGGCGATGCCGAAACATATGCCACATTGCCATAGTCAAAACGGGGCTATACAATGGCTTTGTACAACTGCAACACTGTAGGGCGATCTGCACCCCAGTCGGCGTAACTTAGGCAATGAAGAATGTTAAGATGCTGCCAGCTGTTTTGTTCAAGCTTACGAAGATGGGGAAGCCAAGTCAAGCAGGCATCGAAATGCTCGACTAAAAAGCGATTAGAGTCCACTACAATAAGAAGATGGTAATCAATATAAACTTGTGGCTGCGGGTGAACTGTATGATGGCGGCAGAAGAACAGGACGCAAGTCTTGGAAGCTGAAAACTGAAAGCTGTGGGCTAGGGCTCATGACTAGGCCTTTCATGCGGTTCCCTGCAGTCGACGTTCAGCCACACCAACAGTATATGAGCAGAAGGAAATGCAAAAGTCGTCAACATGTAAGACGGGTGATACAGTTGCTGTGAAGCCACAAATGACCACCAAAAAGAGTGAGATGCTCAGTTCAGAGCCCTGAGGGACCCCATTCTCTTGGATACGGGGAGGACCGTGTGAAGCACTGACTCGAACTCTGAAAGTGCAGAGCGACAAAATGTTCCATATAAAAATTGGGACTGGGCTCGGAGCCCGCTCTCATGTAATGTAGCGAGGATGTGGTATTACCAAGAGGTGTCCTGACAAAAAAGACGTCTAGAAGGTGGTGACAACGGGAAAAAGCCTTTCAGATGGCGGACACAAGGTATACCAAGATGTCAGTGGTGGAGCAATGTTGGCTAAAACCGACCTGGGACAGAGCCAGAAGGCCCCGAAACTCAAGGATCCAACACAACTGCCAGCTCACCATGTGTTTGAGCTGGTTGCACAGCTGGTTGCTAACAGGACAATAGCGACCGTTATCTGGCAGGGTCTTACCAGGTTTTAGCACTGGAACAGTGATATTTTCTCGCCATTGCGATGGGAATTCACCATCGCTCCACATGCAGTTGAAGTCAGCAAGGAGGTGGCGCTTGTAATCCGCTGATAGATGTTTAATCATCTAGTGATGGATACGGTCTGTCCCAGGGGTTGTGTCAGGACAATGTGCAAGGGACTGAGAAATACCCATTCATTGAATGGAGCACTGTATGGCTCAGGGTGGCGAGTAGTAAAAGATAGGAGTTGCCATTCCACCCGCTATTGAAGGATATGAAAGTTGGGGTATTATTTCTCACATGCAGAGGTTCGAACATAAATCTCAGCCAAATGCTCTGCAACTGCGTCTGTGGTCGGTATATACAGCACCATCTGTGGAAATCCCAGGTGTACCTGGGTCTGATATCCGTAAAGGTGTCAGATCTTATGCAGCACCATCTGTGGAAATCCTAGGTATACCTGGGTCTGATATCCGTAAAGGTGTCAGATCTTACACCACATTTGGGAAGCAGAGGTTCGTGTTCCAATGGTGGAGACATATCATTCCCAATACCCCTGCTTCAGTCTTGTAATTAGTTGATGGACCTGGGCATGAAGCCATTTGAAGGCAATGAGGTGCTCAATTGATGGGTGCCACTTACGACGTTGGTCGCCCCACCTATGACCTCTAATGGCTGCAGTGATTTCTGGCACTACTGATACACTGTCTTCCAATGGGAGCAGCCTGAGGAACAAGGGGGTGCAGAAACGATGGCCATAGTAACATTCTGGATCACCACATCGAAGTAGCCATGCAATGGAGATCCAACGCTGGTAACAGAGACAAAAGCATTACAATCGGCCTTAGTAAGAGCTCATTTGCACAAGCGTCCAGGTGAGAGACAACGGAGGAGGACCAGGAAGAGTGGAAACTGTTAACTACTACAAAAGTCGTCTTGGGTTCTCCTGTGAATAGATGGCAAGAGGCCAGGACTGCAATTTGAGAGATCAATAGCTGAGTATTTTCCATGTGCCACACTGAAGTGAGCGAGGTCGTCTGTATTTAGGAGGCAAAGGTCGAGATGAGTCAGTAGATTCTCCACATCTTTACCATGCCTTTCATCTTGGTTCCACCCTCCCTCGCCCCCCCCCCACCCTGAAGGGTTATGGACATTGAAATCACCAAAAAGTAGGTAAGGGTGGGGGGGGGGGGGGCAAGTACTTGAGATATTACTGCAGGCAATAATTCTGTGGTGCTTCACCATCTCCAGTAAGATAGACGTTGCAGATGATAAATGATAATTGCGTGTGTTGTCTTCACCCTGGCAGCCACTGCTTCTAAAGTTGTATGAAAGGGCATGTGTTCGCCATAGACAGAGGTAAGGACATATATACATACTCTACCTGACACACTGTTACAGTCATTTTGTAGTACTCTTATGGCCAAGAAGGCCAAGGGTCCACATTGTTCGAAATCAGGTTTCCTGAAAGTCAAAGAAGGAAGTAGATGTAACACTTAAGAGTTGTTGTGTCTTAGCGAGGTTTGGGAAAAAACCACCGCAATTGCACTGGAGCACGACGCTTTCTGTACCTGGGGAGGCATGAAGGGACCAAGGAAGCAATTTAGCTCTCAGGGTCATCTGCGGCCACTGTTGAGTGCTTGTATCCTTTGCTATTGCTTCGGGGACGTCGGCGAGATGGAGAACCTCGGGGGCACTAGAATACCCGCCTCATCCTCAGTTGTGACATCTGTAGGGAGTGATGGTGTGAGGGCCACTGGAGTATCTCGTTTCGTAGCAGTGTTCTTCTTCGTCCATTTGCCATCTCGCTGCTCTTAAGGGGCTTCTCTGAAATAGCTTCAAGGACAGATGAAGAGCATGAAACTGCTGATCGACCAGCAGCTCATGGCTCCCTCAGCCGCTGACTGGTCTCCACTTTTTCACAGGTTCATATCTTGGGAGGTGTAGTGCGAGAGGAGCTGGAGGTGGCTGTTGCTTCTGCAGCTGGGGGTGGGGACCGATGTCCCTGGCGTTTGAGGGGCATTGCTCCCAAAGTAGGTGCTTTGTGATCAATGGAAGAACAAGTGCCCCTAACTAACAAGGGGTAGGATGTGATCGGGCGGCCCTGTGGGCCCACTATAGGAGGCACAGACATAAGGACTACCATTCCAGAGAGGGCGACGTTGTTGTAGCTGCATCATAGGAGGATGTCAATTGAACAGGGTCCAACTGGTAGTATTTCTTTTTAGCCTCTTGGTAAATCAGCCTTTCCAGGGTCTTGTATTCCTTAATTTCCCCCTCCTTTGGAAGATCTGCGTAAACTGGTGAGCAGGGGGAGGGGGGGGGGGGGAAACGGAGTATTCGGATGCAGCGGACGTCCACATTCTTAACATGTGACGCTGCAATTGCGCAGGTGAGGCAAGTGCCTGAATTTCCAGCACTTAAAGCACAGCATAAGGGGAGGGACGTATGGTCTGACGTCACATCAGTACACCTTCAGGTAACGAATCACCCTCAAAGGTCAAGATGAAAGCACTGATAGCAACCCTATTTTGTTTTCGTCACCTATAGACACGGCAGATTAAGTGAACACCCCATCGTTCTAAATTGGCGCGTAGCTCGTGGTCGGATACAATAGGAGGTCTCAATGAGAAATAATGCCCCTGACTATGTTTAGGCTTCTATCAGGAGTGACTGTCATGGGAATATCACCAAGCATGTCACAGGCTAGCAACACCTGTGAGTGGGCGGGCGATGCTGTTTTAATCAGGACTGATCCATTTCTCATTTTGTACAGCACCGCCACTTCATCAAACTTATTCTCTAGGTTGTCAACAAAAAATAGATGTTTTGCAGTCAGAAAAGAGTTCTAGACGGTTCTGCTGTAATGTAAGTATTGAGACGAATGCGGTTGTCGTGTTTCTGTAACCCGACATTCCTCCCTTGATGTAGCGGGGAGAGGAACAATTTGGGTCATACTTCTCGGCGCTGGAATCTAACCTTCGTTTCTTAGATACTGCTGGGACCACTCGGCCATCAGTAAAAGAAGACTAGGTCTGATTTATTACAGGTCATCTGCCCTGGCACCACCCATTCTGACTAGGGGCTCTGCCGATGGGCGTCAGGCAGCCACAGCAAAGACCACCTGACGTGATGGATGTTGTCCCAAGAAGATGGGCATATACTCCTTGGCATACGTGGGGAGTTTGCAGCACAAGCATCAACAGTGTGATCCCTGTATTGTCAAAGGGTACTTGATGACACCCCCCTCCCCTCTGCCGACGATGGACTTGTTACCATGTTGGATATTAGGTGCAAAAGGATCCACCATTATTGTGGGTGCAGGAGATGACACTGCACAATAGCTGTAAATGCTGTATCCAGTAAGATTCCCTTGCCCAATAGCCTGGATTATCGGTGCAGCTACATTTTCATTACAATAATAGGTGTAGAAGGTTTCAGCACACAATGGATACATGATGTGCCACATAAGGCATCCTTTCCCAATTGATTCTCACTTCTGTAGAATTTGAAAACGTGGAGGTCAAACCCTAAAAGGAGACAAGTACTGATTAGGCAGAAAGATAGAAGATCCCTTTTAGTCGTCTCCTACGACAGACAGGAATACCATGGGTCTACCATGGCCCCCAAACCTAGAGGGGAGGAATACTTTATGAGAATTGAAATCACCCAGTAGTAGTTGCTCAATAACGCCTGAGAGAGCGTCAGAGACTATGGCATCCTCCAGAGGTAAACAAAGGGAGCAGATAGTGATCTTATGACCCACACGAATGGCAACAGCTACTGCGCGTAGGTCAGTAACCAGGGAGAGAGCCGAGAAGTGGTGTGCGCTATTGGCAAACACAGCAGTGCCTCCGTTGGCTTTGTCCCCTGTCAGTTCATCCTTTCGGTGGAGGACATAGCCCAGTAGCACACAGGCATCAGCAGCTTTGAAATGTGTTTCCTGTAAACGTAAGCACCAGTGCAATCCCTGTGCCAGGAGTTTCAGTTCTTCCACATCAGTTCTGAACCCATTCGTATTCTACTGCAGTATAGGAGCCATCTATCATTAGGGCTGTGCTTTCCCCTGTGATTCGACCGGGTTGAGGAGCCCACAACGGGTGGAGTTTCACCCTTGGGGTAAGATGGTTGCCCCAAGTGGACTCTGAAGTCCATTGGTTCTGAAGCAGAAGTAGCAGACGACATCGGCGATTTCTGATGATTTGCCGCCTGTTTTTGCCTG